>NC_141538.1:113352500-113662500 GCF_021556685.1 Rattus norvegicus
AAACTGAAAACAAACAAACAAACAAAACCCAAACCTAAAAACAACAACAACAACAAAAACATGCCGAGACTAGCATAAGTCCCTTCTTGCTTGTTCCCAACTTTGGAGCATATGGATCTTAATATTACTGAACAGATGCTCTTAGAAACAAAGTGAGTATAGTTACATTAAACTTTCTGACCCTTGTGACTTTTTTACTTGCATCTTTCAAAAACACTCCTTACATCTTTCTTGCCAACCCACTCTTCCTCTAAATCAAGCTCTTCCAGTTTTAAAATCAGAAGTTGGCATTTTCCTAAAACCTTGATATAATAATAGCGATCAAATATAACCTCAATATTTACACTTGTTTCTAGCTTTTTCAAACACTACTTTGTATCATTGATAAAACCTCTAAGCTACGAATTATCACAAATTCACCCCAGAAGAAACAATAGTATTCAGGTTGAATAATGTTCCAAATGGTTGACTGAGTCCCGCTTGGTACTCTCAATTTGAATGAGTGAGATCTCTTTGTTTTCAGATACATATTGGTTTTCAAGCTGGCCTCAAATATTGGCTTCAATTTTGAGAATAATGGACCTGTAAAAGCATTTAGCTTGGCACTTGTATTTTGCCTTAAATTGTATTTCTGGCTATATTACTCATTATCAAAGATTTAATATGTTAATGTTACATCTTTGAAAAGTGAATGTTTCTTGTTTAGTGTTGTACCCACAAGCCTCGCTCTATTGCAGTTGTAAAGCAATTATTTTTTGGAAGGTATGGTGGTTCATTCTTCCAATCCTAGTACTGGAAGCCCAAGAAGGACAGTTACATGAGATGGTCTTTAAAAAATAAGAAAGAAAAAAAAACTAACCAAGAAAGCAAGCAAACAATCATGAAATATTTGTTGAAGAGATGATATTAGAAAGTTGATTTAAAGGAAATTCTTACTTCAAATATTTTATTCAGCTCTTTACTTGGGGAAAATAATCTTGCAGGTTTCTGTGAGAGTAATTACCCCTTTGAAGCCAATTAATATTTATATCTACTTGTAAGAATAAACTTACCGTGTATGTAGGGTATGAGGATTAACTTTTGACAAAAATTATTTATTTGAAGACGCAGAAACAATAATTGCAATGAACATTCTCATCTCCTCTCTTAGAAGGGCAAATAGGCACATGGAGTAACCTGAAAGACTAACATGCACACTTCACCAAAATACTCTTCAGCACTAAATGGACAAATGCAAATGTAAGACAGAAACGGCGAGAAAGAACTCTGTTTTCTAAGAACACAGATAGAAATTGCAAAACTGAGAATGAAAAGTAACATTCATTTGGTGGGAAGTATTTTCTGAAGTTAATCTTGTTTGCAAATACTCTGAATGTACTGAGGATGCAGTCATTTAGTTTAGATATTAACTGTTACTGGTAGGAATAAGATGTGAGTTACTGATATTTTTCAAAATCTTGTATTTCTGACATGGGCCCCACACTCAGAAGTCTTCAGAGCCATCTACAGTGATCTGTGCGTGCTATATTGCATTCTTGAAACAAAACACTGATATTTCATTCCATAATCAAAGAAAGTCAATACACTTTATTTCAAGAATACATAAAAATATTGGCTGAAAAATACTACTGAAAAATGAAAAACACTGAGTGAAGCTAAACTTCTATTGATTTCTTACTGTCTGGTGAGTAAGGGTACACGCAAGAAAAAGTTTATAGGAGTTGGTTTTTCTTTTCTTTTTGTTTTAGCAGTGGGAAATCATGGCTTTCTACTTAAAGTGAAGTGATATTAGTCACTAAGTCTGGAGAAGCTGAAAAGTAGTGAATTTTACAACATGCACATTCAGGCCTGAGCATCAGCGTGTGGGAGGAGACAGGCCTAACCTTATAACACCTGCTACTTCCTGCAGTGCGTTGCACTCTGCATCTCCCAAAAGCAAAGGGTTATGTGAGAAACTACTGCCAGGACGATCTGTCAGCACCTTTGTAAACAATTTTCTTTTAGTAAATAAAAAAACATTTTAAATCCAAAATTTTCCCATATAGTTAATAATTTTAGAACACACAGACACATACGTAAGCACACATATAAGGAAAGGGCACATTCATAAGGCATTTACAATTTGGCATTGATTGTGTTAACCCCTCCTGTCAGGGGCACGGTAGGGATATCATTATTTCCATGTTATAAAAGATGCATCTAAACATCAGAAAGGGATTATAATTTACTCCAATGTGATGCTTCAAGGATTTAAGCACAGGAAGTCTTAATATAAAATTCATACTAAAACCCACAAATTTTTCTGATTATAAGGAGATGACTACATATTATGACTCTAAACTTTGTTAGCCTTCATTTTCTTTAACACATAAAATAATATTCATCATTTACAACACAATGTCTTCAAATATGAAAACATTCTAACTCTCAAATTTAACTAATCCAAAAACACATGACTGGCAAAATTGCATATTAAAACAATATCTATCCACTAAGACAGCCCTACAGAAAATACTAGAAAAAAAAAAGGAAAAAAAAAAACAACTCTTCAATCCAAGGAGAATAACCACATCTAAGAAGACACAGGAAATAAGTAATTCCATACCAGCAAAAACCAAGGAAACACACACACACACACACACACACACACACACACACACACACACACACACACACAGACACCCAACATCAAAAACTGTAGGCATTAACAACCACTGGTCATTAACGTATCGCAACATCAATGGCCTCAATTCCCCAATAAAAAGACATAGGCTAACAGAGTAGATATGAAAACAGGATCCATCTTTCTGCTGCATACTAGAAATATATCTTAGCAGTAAAGATAGACATTACCTCAGAGTAAACGGACCCAAGAGGCAAGTTGGAATAGCCATTCTAATATCTAATAAAATAGATTTTAAACCATAATTAAGCAGATGAGACAGGGAAGGACACTTCGCACTCATCAAAGGAAATATCTACCAAGAGGATATCTCAATTCTAAACATCTATGTTCCAAACACACAGGTACCCACATTTGTAAAAGAATCATTGCTAAATCTTAAATCACTTCAAACCCCAGACATTAATAGTGGGAAACTTCTACAGCCCCGGCACACCAATTGACAGGACATCCAGACAAAAACTGAACAGAGAAATAATAAAACTAACTAATAGACATTATGAATCAAATGAACTTAACAAATTTCTATATAATAGTTCACTCAAATACAAAAGAATATACCTTCTTCTCAGCATCTCATATATCCTCATCCAAAATTGCCCATATACTCAATCACAAAGCAAGCCTCAACAAACACAAGAAATTTGAAATAATGCCTTGTATCTTATCAGACCATTAGGAAATAAAGCTGGACTTCAACAGTAACAGAAACTCTGGAGAGCCTACATACTTATGGAAATTGAACAAATCTCTCCTCTATGGTTTCTGGGTAAGAGAAGAAATAAGAAAGAAATTAAAGACTTTCTAGAATCAAATGAAAACAAAGGCACAGCATAGCCAAATTTATGGAACACAATGAAAGTAGTACTAAGAGGAAAGTCCATAGCACTAAGTGCCTCAAAAAATTAGAAAATTCTCATGTCAGCAATTAAAAGTACACCTGAAAGCTCTATAACAAAAAGCAGACACACCAAGGAGTAGAAGGTAAAAATCATCAAAGTCAGGATGGAATCAATCATTTAGAAACAAAGAAAACAATGCAAAGAGTCATGAAATCAAACCATGGTACTTTAAGGAAATCAAGAAATAGATAAACTCTCAGTTATACTAACTAAGAGACAGAAGACAGTATAAAAATGAAAAGGGAGACATGACTGATGCTGAGGAAATTCAAAGACTAGGTCTTATTTCAAAAGCCTATACTGCACAAAATTAGAAAATTTAATGAGATGGGTGATTTTCTAGACAGATACCAATTACCAACGATAAATCAAGATCAGGTAAACTAGTTAAGCCATCCCCATAATCCCTAAAGAAATAGAAGCAGTCACTAAAATTTAACTAAGAAAAGTCCAGTGCTGGATACTTTTGAAGAAGAATTATACCAGATTTTCAAAAAAGAGATAATACTGCCATTCCTTATATAGATCTCTCCTGAGAGACACAGCCAGAATACATCAAATACATAGGCAAATGCCAGCAGCAAACCACTGAACTGAGAACAGGACCCCCATTGAAGGAATCAGAGAAAGGACTGAAAGAGCTTGAAGGGGCTTGAGAGCCCATATGAACAACAATGCAAACCAACCAGAGCTTCCAGGGACTAAGCCACTACCCAAAGACTATACATGGACTGACCCTGGACTCTGACCTCATAGGTAGCAATGAATAGCCTAGTAAGAGCACCAGTGGAAGGGGAATCCCTTGGTCCTGCCAAGACTGAACCCCAGTCAACGTGATTGTTGGGGGGAGGGTGGTAATGGGGGGAGGATGGGGAGGGGAACACCCATACAGAAGGGGAGGGGGAGGGGTTAGTGGGTTGTTGGCAGGGAAACCGGGAAAGGGAATAACAATCGAAATGTAAAAAAGAAATACTTATTAATAAAGATGAAAAAAATAAAATAAAATTTCCTTAAAATAGAAACAGAGGTACCACTACCAAACCTATTCCAGGGACCCACAGATACCCTGGAACCTAAATCACACAAAGATTTGACAAAGAGAATTTCAGACAAATTTCTTTCATGACCATTGATGGAAAAATACTCAATATAATACTCAATATATTGCAAAAGTAATCACAAACTGAATGCAGGAACATATCAAAGACATGATCCATCAAGGTCAAGTAGGTTTCATCCCAGAGATGCATGAATCTTATATATATATATATATATATATATATATATATATATATATATATATATATATCATACAATATATATATAGTCTATCATATACATAATCTATCAATGTAATTACCATATAAACAAGCTGAAAGA
The DNA here is from genome assembly GCF_021556685.1 of Rattus norvegicus. Classification (NCBI taxonomy): domain Eukaryota; kingdom Metazoa; phylum Chordata; class Mammalia; order Rodentia; family Muridae; genus Rattus; species Rattus norvegicus. The sequence continues at coordinate 113,357,466 of NC_141538.1, forward strand.
AAAAAATCCTATGTTTACCTCATTTCAACTTGAAAAGCCTTTGATAAGATCCAAAGCCTCTTTATGTAATCTATATGAGAGAAATCAGGAATATAAGACACATACCTAAACATAATTAAAGCCATACACATCAAGGCAAGAGCCAACAGCATACTAAATGGAAAGAAACTCAAAATCAGGTACAAGAAAAGACAAAGCTGCCCATTGTCTATCCATTTAATATAGTACTTGAAGTTCTAGTCAGAGCTGGAAGACAACTAAAGGAGATGACAGGGAAGTCTGAAAGGCAGTAGTAAAGTTATTGCTCTTTGTGGTACTTTGGTATGATAGCATGTAATCGACACAAAAATTTCAACCAGAAAACTCTTATAGTTAAAAAACAACTTCAGCAAAGTGGCTGGATACAAAATTAACTCAAAGAAATCAGGAGTCTTCCTTCACAAATGATGAACAGGCAGAGAAAGAAATTAGGGAAACAACACCCTTTATAACAGCAATAAATAAAATAAAGTATCTTGGTCTAACTATCTAAGCAAGTACAAAAGCTGTGTGACAAGAAGTCAAGTCCTTGAACAAAAAAATTGAAGAAGATATCAGGAAATGGAACGAACTTCTGTTGTGGATTGTTGTCTGTATTTTCTGCTCCCTCAAAGGGGTGCCTATACTCAGGTGAGGTCAGGCAAAAATCTTAATTGGTCATAGAAGGCTAGTGCCTGTAATTGGACAGTGAAAGGAGTGGGCAGAGCCCAAAGTTTTAGAGAGGAGAAAGAGGAGAGAGAGAGAGAGAGAGAGAGAGAGAGAGAGAGAGAGAGAGAGAGAGAGAGAAGATGGAACAGAAGAAGAAGATGGAGCTGATGGTCTGGAGAATCTGCAAGTGGTGAGAGATTTCATAGATGGGCAGTAAACAGTATAGGGTACATTTACCAAATCTGAGCATGCAGCTTGTATTTATTTTTTTCCTCCATCTTTATTAACTTGGGTATTTCTTATTTACATTTCGATTGTTATTCCCTTTCCCGGTTTCTGGGCCAACCTCCCCCCTAACCCATCCCCCTCCCCTTCTATATATTTGCTGTATTCTGGCTGTGTCTCTCAGGAGAGATCTACATCCGGATCCTATCGGCTTGCACTTCTTTGCTTCATAGATCTTTTCTAGTTTGGTGGCTGTATATATATGGGTCACATGTGGGGCAGGCTCTGAACTACTATTCCTTCAGCCTCTGTTCTAAACTTTGCCTCCCCATTCCCTCCCAAGGGTATTCTTGTTCCCCTTTTAAAGAAGGAGTGAAGCATTCACATTTTGGTCATCCTTCTTGAGTTTCATGTGTTCTGTGCAGCTTCTATTTATATCAAATGAGTTTTGTATTCTTTGTGTGGGCATTTTGGGGTTGGAGATTTACCTTTATAAATCTGGCTGGTTATTACAAGTCTCTAGTTTTATCATTTTATTGGGGGTAAGGGGATCTGAGTGAGAGGTAGGCAGCTTTCTGTTGGATAGTCACAGGGGTTAGATATTCTGGGAAGTGAGAGCAGCTTGGCAGCAAGCTCATCGTAGGAACCATAGGGAGGGGTTAGACTGCAGTTGCTGGTGCTTAGCTTGTTCAGTGTCAGTTATTTTTGATATGTACACACAACAATCTTCCATGCTCATGGATAGATAGGATTAACATCATTAAAATGGACACCTTAACAGAAACAGTCTACAGATTCAAGCATTCCCCATCAAAGTTACAACACAACTTTTATATATCTTGAAAGAACAATTCTCATCTTCATATGGAAAAACAAAAAAGCCAGAATAGCCAAAACAATCCTGAATACTAAAAGAACTATGGGAGGAATCATCATTCCTGATCTCAAGCTCCTTTACAAAGCATCAGTGATAAAAACAAAACAAAACACAACACAACAAAACCAAACAAACAAAAAATTGCATGGTATTGGTATAGAAACAAATATGTTGAACAATGGAATTGAATTGAGACCCAAAATAGACACGTACCCACGGACACTTCATTTTTGATAAAGAAGTCAAAATTACACTATAGAAAAATAAAATCATCTTTAGCACATAGTGCTGGAATAACTGGATGTCTATATGTAGAACAAAAATAGATCCATATTTATTACCCTGTGTGAAACTGAAGTCCAAGTGGATCAAGGACCTCAACAAAAAAAAACTGGATATACTAAATTCTTTGATGAGAAAGTAGGAAATGTCCTTGAATACGTTGGTGCAGGAGACAATTTCTTGAACAAAACACTAATGGCTCAGGTTCAAACACCAACAATTGTTAGTGGGACCTCATGAAACTGGAAATCTTCTATAAGGTAAAGAACACTGTCAATAGGACAAATTGGCAGTATATAGATTGGGAAAAGTTCTTCACCAACCCTACTTCTGACAGAAGACTAATATTTAATATTTACAAAGAATTCAAGAAGTTAGATACCAAGTATACAAATGACCCAATTTTAAAATGGGGTAAAGAACTAAACAGATAATTCTTATCAGAGGAATCTTAAATGGCCAAAAAGCACTTAAAGAAATGGTCAAAGTAATTAGTCATATGAGAAATGCTAAACAAAACAACTCTGAGGTTCCATTGTACACCTTCAGAATGGTTAAGACCAAAAATTCAAGAAATAGCACATGCTAGTGAGGATATGGTATACAGGAAACACTTCTTCATTGCTGGTGGGAGTGCAAACTTGTATAACCAATTTGGAATTCAATTTGGCATTTTCTTAGCAAACTGGGAATATTTCTACATCAAGACCCAGCATATATCCAAAAGATTCTCCAACATCTCACAAAGGCACTTGATTAACTATATTCATAGCAGCTTTATTTGTAAGAGCCAGAAACTGAAAACAATCTAGATGTCTCTCAACTTAAGGATGTATAACGAAAATGTGGCAGATCTACAAAATGGAACACTATTCAGCTATTAAAAATAAAGAGATCATGAACTTTGCAGGAAAATGAATGGAACTTGAAAATATCATCCAGAGTGAGGTAACCAGTCCCCAAAGAGCATGCATGGTATGCGCACATTTATAAGTGGATAATAGCTATATAACAGGTAGCATTTTAAACTCCATTGACCCAAAGAAGCTAAAATGAAGGAGGACCAAAGTGAGGAAGCTGGGATCACACTAAGAAGAGGAAATAAAATATTCATAAAAGGCAGATGGAGAGAGGGATCTGGGAGGGAATAAAGATGAGGAGGGGAATCGGGGGAGGGGTTCCAGGATCAGTTATGGGGAAGTGTGGAGTTGAAACCATGCCAGGAATTTTGGCACGGTAGAGCAGGTCAAGAACGGGAGACTTGGTGAACACACAACTGAGGCTTAGGTGACTCCCAGCGTCCTGCCTTACTCCTAACTTGGAACACACACATGCCAACCTTCTCACATAAAAGAGATATGACCTGTGCTCATATAGGCTCAAGGCAGAATTTTCTATGCTAATGAGGTACCTAGGTGCCTCGAGAGGCCTTAGCCAATAAGCTTCCCATACTAGACAATCCTGCTTGCAAAAGTATTTCATCTCAAACCCCTCCCCCCCGAAGAGGGGCATGATTTTAAGCATCATTTTTCAGCTATGACAATAAACTCTTTGGAACCAGACTGTCTTTTTGCATCAAGATCTGCTGTGGGGAGCCATGGAGAAGGCCTTCCCCTATAGAGCTGCAACCTAGAAAGCCTCTCTAAGCTCCCAGCTACAACCACCAAGAAGCTTGCACCAGTCAAGAAAAGGACTATCCTGCTGGGATTGGCTGGGGATCCCCTTCTCCCTCCCGGAGCCTGGGCTAGATACTCTTCAGTGACTCCCAGGCCCCAAGGCCCTGCCCTCATCACAGATCATGGGACCCCCAAATCAGCTCCAGCTTTCCTAGATCTCGGACTGTGTTTTTCCAAACCTGGAATGGTGTTTTGTTGCTTCCCTACAGTTCAGTATCTGCTCAGACAGCAGCAAGGGATAAGCACAGTCAAACTCCCCATGTCTGGCCTACCTACCAGATCATGCCCAGTGATGGAGATGTTTAGATGGCCATGAAAATGAATGGAACTTTGTAACTGACAGGGATGAGAAGGTGGGGGGAGGAGCGTCTCCTGGATGAGACAGAGACCCCGAATAAGGGAAGCACCCACAACCATTGGAAGTGACCTAGCTGTGACTACATTCGGTATATGGAACCTGAATTAGCTGCCTCCTATAGGTAAACAGGAACCCCATGCAGTGATGGACACCAAATTACCCATAAAACTTTGAACCCCAAGTTTATCATATTTACAAGAAATGCAGACATGGGGAGTGAAGCAGAGACTGAGGAAATGGCCGACCAATAAAAATGGCCAACCAATAATGGGTCTTGTCTACGATGGTGCCGAGGATACCTGGAAGAGAATGGGGGACAAAAGACATGAAGAAGGACGCCAAGACAAGAGTCTGATCAAGGCAACAATTTTATTTTTTCCCAAGACTGAATTTTTACCATAACAGGGGTAACAGGGAGAGGGGGGAAGTGGGAAACATTTACTCAGGCCAAGGACACAGTATTCGTGTGGTCAGCTGATGTCAGCAGGATGTTGGTTTTTCAGAAAGTTTACAGGTCATCACATTGGGTATCTTGACGTCAGATGTATTTCTCAGCAAGGTCAGAACTTTATCATATCATTATTCATCCTGACCACCAGATTTGCATTTGTCTTCTGCAGCTGGCTGGGGATTTTCCATGAACCCAGGCATACTTAACTCTAACCATAGTAATAACATCAATACTGGAGGGTTTCAAGGGCATTGCTCCCAACAGGGTCCAACTTGAAACCCATCCCATGGGCAAGCACCAATGCCTAACACTATTAATGACACTCTTTTATGCTTGCAGACAGGATCATGTTGTTCTCTGAGAGGTTACAACTACCAGATGACTCAAATACAGACACCCACAGCCAAACAGGGCATGGAGCTTGAGGACTCATAGGGAAAATTAGGAGGAAGCACTACTGGACTGAAAGGGGTTATGAACTTCATAGGAAGAGCAACAGAGTCAACTAACCTTCAACTTTGGGGTAGTCAACATCTGAATCACCAACCACAACAGTGTATGAAAATACACTGGCTGGACCTAGACCTCCCTACACATATGTAACAGATATGTAGTTTGGTCTTCAAGTGGATCCTGAACTGGAATGAAGCCATCCTAAAAGCTGTTGCCTGTATGTGAAATATGTTCCTTTTGCTGGACTGCTTTGATTGGCCTAGTGGGAAAGGAAGCACCTAGCTTTTCAGAAAGCGTCTGGGTTGGGAGTATACCCACAGGGTCCCTACTTGCTCAGAGGAAAAGGGGAGGGAGATACAGGAGAAAGGATTGTGGGAGAGTTCACCAGGAGGGAGCAGTGAACTGAATATAAGTGAATAAGTAAAATAATAAAAATAAATTTCTTAGATATCAGCTAGAAATGGTGGATTCATTTACTTGTTTAATTAATGTGACAAAGAGTTACAGAAATGAGAAGAGAGAACAGAAGTCACATATACTCACATTATTGAATTTGATTAAGTATAAGCTTGTTTCCTTCAGCTAGCATTATGATAGTGAGTTTTTTTAACAATTAAATCCAGCTGATAACCTGTTTATAGAAAGGTTTGTCCTCCCAGACCCGGTGAGAGAGAGACCCAACCGCCTGGTCAGGTGGGCACTCCTGAGGCTGCAGAGCGGAAGAGACCACCAACACTGCTCACCCCTGCCCACATCCCTGGCCCAAGAGGAAACTGTATAAGGCCTCTGGGCTCCCGTGGGGGAGGGCCCAGGAGCAGCAGGACACCTGCCAGAGACACCACCGGACCCTGAAGGAAACAGACAGGATAAACAGTTCTCTACACCCAAATCCCGTGGGAGGGAGAGCTAAACCTTCAGAGAGGCAGACAAGCCTGGGAAACCAGAAGAGACTGCTCCCTGCACACACATCTCGGACGCCAGAGGAAAAAGCCAAAGACCATCTGGAACCCTGGTGCACTGAAGCTCCCGGAAGGGGCGGCACAGGTCTTCCTGGTGGCTGCCACTGCAGAGAGGCCCTGGGCAGCACCCCACGAGCGAACCTGAGCCTCGGGACCACAGGAAAGACCAAATTTTCTGCTGCAAGAAAGCTGCCTGGTGAACTCAAGACACAGGCCCACAGGAACAGCTGAAGACCTGTAGAGAGGAAAAACTACACGCCCGAAAGCAGAACACTCTGTCCCCATAACTGACTGAAAGAGAGGAAAACAGGTCTACAGCACTCCTGACACACAGGCTTATAGGATAGTCTAGCCACTGTCAGAAATAGCAGAACAAAGTAACACTAGAGATAATCCGATGGCGAGAGGCAAGCGCAGGAACCCAAGCAACAGAAACCAAGACTACATGCCATCATCGGAGCCCAATTCTCCCACCAAAACAAACATGGAATATCCAAACACACCAGAAAAGCAAGATCTAGTTTCAAAATCATATTTGATCATGATGCTGGAGGACTTCAAGAAAGACATGAACACACTTAGGGAAGCACAGGAAAACATTAATAAACAAGTAAAAGCCTACAGAGAGGAATCGCAAAAATCCCTGAAAGAATTCCAGGAAAACACAATCAAACAGTTGAAGGAATTAAAAATGGAAATAGAAGCAATCAAGAAAGAACACATGGAAACAACCCTGGATATAGAAAACCAAAAGAAGAGACAAGGAGCTGTAGATACAAGCTTCACCAACAGAATACAAGAGATGGAAGAGAGAATCTCAGGAGCAGAAGATTCCATAGAAATCATTGACTCAACTGTCAAAGATAATGTAAAGCGGAAAAAGCTACTGGTCCAAAACATACAGGAAATCAAGGACTCAATGAGAAGATCAAACCTAAGAATAATAGGTATAGAAGAGAGTGAAGACTCCCAGCTCAAAGGACCAGTAAATATCTTCAACAAAATCATAGAAGAAAACTTCCCTAACCTAAAAAAAGAGATACCCATAGACATACAAGAAGCCTACAGAACTCCAAACAGATTGGACCAGAAAAGAAACACCTCCCGTCACATAATTGTCAAAACACCAAATGCACAAAATAAAGAAAGAATATTAAAAGCAGTAAGGGAAAAAGGTCAAGTAACATATAAAGGGAGACCTATCAGAATCACACCAGACTTCTCGCCAGAAACTATGAAGGCCAGAAGATCCTGGACTGATGTTATACAGACCCTAAGAGAACACAATGCCAGCCTAGGTTACTGTATCCAGCAAAACTCTCAATTAACATTGATGGAGAAACCAAGATATTCCATGACAAAACCAAATTTACACAATATCTTTCTACAAATCCAGCACTACAAAGGATAATAAAAGGTAAAGCCCAACATAAGGAGGCAAGCTATACCCTAGAAGAAGCAAGAAACTAATCGTCTTGGCAACAAAACAAAGAGAATGAAAGCACACAAACATAACCTCACATCCAAATATGAATATAACGGGAAGCAATAATCACTATTCCTTAATATCTCTCAATATCAATGGCCTCAACTCCCCAATAAAAAGACATAGATTAACAAACTGGATACGCAACGAGGACCCTGCATTCTGCTGCCTACAGGAAACACACCTCAGAGACAAAGACAGACACTACCTCAGAGTGAAAGGCTGGAAAACAACTTTCCAAGCAAATGGTCAGAAGAAGCAAGCTGGAGTAGCCATTCTAATATCAAATAAAATCAATTTCCAACTAAAAGTCATCAAAAAAGATAAGGAAGGACACTTCATATTCATCAAAGGAAAAATCCACCAAGATGAACTCTCAATCCTAAATATCTATGCCCCAAATACAAGGGCACCTACATACGTAAAAGAAACCTTACTAAAGCTCAAAACACACATTGCACCTCACACAATAATAGTGGGAGATTTCAACACCCCACTCTCATCAATGGACAGATCATGGAAACAGAAGTTAAACAGTGATGTCGACAGACTAAGAGAAGTCATGAGCCAAATGGACTTAACGGATATTTATAGAACATTCTATCCTAAAGCAAAAGGATATACCTTCTTCTCAGCTCCTCATGGTACTTTCTCCAAAATTGACCATATAATTGGTCAAAAAACGGGCCTCAACAGGTACAGAAAGATAGAAATAATCCCATGCGTGCTATCGGACCACCACGTCCTAAAACTGGTCTTCAATAACAATAAGGGAAGAATGCCCACATATACGTGGAAATTGAACAATGCTCTACTCAATGATAACCTGGTCAAGGAAGAAATAAAGAAAGAAATTAAAAACTTTTTAGAATTTAATGAAAATGAAGATACAACATACTCAAACTTATGGGACACAATGAAAGCTGTGCTAAGAGGAAAACTCATAGCGCTGAGTGCCTGCAGAAAGAAACAGGAAAGAGCATATGTCAGCAGCTTGACAGCACACCTAAAAGCTCTAGAACAAAAAGAAGCAAATACACCCAGGAGGAGTAGAAGGCAGGAAATAATCAAACTCAGAGCTGAAATCAACCAAGTAGAAACAAAAAGGACCATAGAAAGAATCAACAGAACCAAAAGTTGGTTCTTTGAGAAAATCAACAAGATAGATAAACCCTTAGCCAGACTAACGAGAGGACACAGAGAGTGTGTCCAAATTAACAAAATCAGAAATGAAAAGGGAGACATAACTACAGATTCAGAGGAAATTCAAAAAATCATCAGATCTTACTATAAAAACCTATATTCAACAAAATTTGAAAATCTTCAGGAAATGGACAATTTCCTAGACAGATACCAGGTATCGAGGTTAAATCAGGAACAGATAAACCAGTTAAACAACCCCATAACTCCTAAGGAAATAGAAGCAGTCATTAAAGGTCTCCCAACCAAAAAGAGCCCAGGTTCAGACGGGTTTAGTGCAGAATTCTATCAAACCTTCATAGAAGACCTCATACCAATATTATCCAAACTATTCCACAAAATTGAAACAGATGGAGCCCTACCGAATTCCTTCTACGAAGCCACAATTACTCTTATACCTAAACCACACAAAGACACAACAAAGAAAGAGAACTTCAGACCAATTTCCCTTATGAATATCGACGCAAAAATACTCAATAAAATTCTGGCAAACCGAATTCAAGAGCACATCAAAACAATCATCCACCATGATCAAGTAGGCTTCATCCCAGGCATGAGGGATGGTTTAATATACGGAAAACCATCAACGTGATCCATCATATAAACAAACTGAAAGAACAGAACCACATGATCATTTCATTAGATGCTGAGAAAGCATTTGACAAAATTAAACACCCCTTCATGATAAAAGTCCTGGAAAGAATAGGAATTCAAGGCCCATACCTAAACATAGTAAAAGCCATATACAGCAAACCAGTTGCTAACATTAAACTAAATGGAGAGAAACTTGAAGCAATCCCACTAAAATCAGGTACTAGACGAGGCTGCCCACTCTCTCCCTACTTATTCAATATAGTTCTTGAAGTTCTAGCCAGAGCAATCAGACAACAAAAGGGGATCAAAGGGATACAGATCGGAAAAGAAGAGGTCAAAATATCACTATTTGCAGATGACATGATAGTATATTTAAGTGATCCCAAAAGTTCCACCAGAGAACTACTAAAGCTGATAAACAACTTCAGCAAAGTGGCTGGGTATAAAATTAACTCAAATAAATCAGTTGCCTTCCTCTATACAAAAGAGAAACAAGCCGAGAAAGAAATTAGGGAAACGACACCCTTCATAATAGACCCAAATAATATAAAGTACCTCGGTGTGACTTTAACCAAGCAAGTAAAAGATCTGTACAATAAGAACTTCAAGACACTGAGGAAAGAAATTGAAGAAGACCTCAGAAGATGGAAAGATCTCCCATGCTCATGGATTGGCAGGATTAATATAGTAAAAATGGCCATTTTACCAAAAGCAATCTACAGATTCAATGCAATCCCCATCAAAATACCAATCCAATTCTTCAAAGAGTTAGACAGAACAATTTGCAAATTCATCTGGAATAACAAAAAACCCAGGATAGCTAAAGCTATCCTCAACAATAAAAGAACTTCAGGGGGAATCACTATCCCTGAACTCAAGCAGTATTACAGAGCAATAGTGATAAAAACTGCATGGTATTGGTACAGAGACAGACAGATAGACCAGTGGAATAGAATTGAAGACCCAGAAATGAACCCACACACCTATGGTCACTTGATTTTTGACAAAGGAGCCAAAACCATCCAATGGAAAAAAGATAGCATTTTCAGCAAATGGTGCTGGTTCAACTGGAGGGCAACATGTAGAAGAATGCAGATCGATCCATGCTTATCACCCTGTACAAAGCTTAAGTCCAAGTGGATCAAGGACCTCCACATCAAACCAGACACACTCAAACTAATAGAAGAAAAACTAGGGAAGCATCTGGAACACATGGGCACTGGGAAAAATTTCCTGAACAAAACACCAATGGCTCATGCTCTAAGATCAAGAATCGACAAATGGGATCTCATAAAACTGCAAAGCTTCTGTAAGGCAAACGACACTGTGGTTAAGACAAAACGGCAACCAACAGATTGGGAAAAGATCTTTACCAATCCTACAACAGATAGAGGCCTTATATCCAAAATATACAAAGAACGCAAGAAGTTAGACCGCAGGGAAACAAATAACCCTATTAAAAAATGGGGTTCAGAGCTAAACAAAGAATTCACAGCTGAGGAATGCCGAATGGCTGAGAAACACCTAAAGAAATGTTCAACATCTTTAGTCATAAGGGAAATGCAAATCAAAACAACCCTGAGATTTCACCTCACACCAGTGCGATTGGCTAAGATCAAAAACTCAGGTGACAGCAGATGCTGGCGAGGATGTGGAGAAAGAGGAACACTCCTCCATTGTTGGTGGGATTGCAGACTGGTAAAACCATTCTGGAAATCAGTCTGGAGGTTCCTCAGAAAATTGGACATTGAACTGCCTGAGGATCCAGCTATACCTCTCTTGGGCATATACCCAAAAGATGCCTCAACATATAAAAGAGACACGTGCTCCACTATGTTCATCGCAGCCTTATTTATAATAGCCAGAAAATGGAAAGAACCCAGATGCCCTTCAACAGAGGAATGGATACAGAAAATGTGGTACATCTACCTAATGGAATACTACTCAGCTATCAAAAACATCGAGTTTATGAAATTCGTAGGCAAATGGTTGGAACTGGAAAATATCATCCTGAGTGAGCTAACCCAATCACAGAAAGACATACATGGTATGCACTCATTGATAAGTGGCTATTAGCCCAAATGCTTGAATTACCCTAGATCCCTAGAACAAACGAAACTCAAGACGGATGATCAAAATGTGAATGCTTCACTCCTTCTTTAAATGAGGAAAAAGAATACCCTTGGCAGGGAAGGGAGAGGCAAAGATTAAAACAGAGACTGAAGGAACACCCATTCAGAGCCTGCCCCACATGTGGCCCATACATATACAGCCACCCAATTAGACAAGATGGATGAAGCAAAGAAGTGCAGACCGACAGGAGCCGGATGTAGATCGCTCCTGAGAGAAACAGCCAGAATACAGCAAATATAGAGGCAAATGCCAGCAGCAAACCACTGAGCTGAGAATAGGTCCCCCGTTGAAGGAATCAGAGAAAGAACTGGAAGAGCTTGAAGGGGCTCGAGACCCCAAAAGTACAACAATGCCAAGCAACCAGAGCTTCCAGGGACTAAGCCACTACCTAAAGACTATACATGGACTGACCCTGGACTCTGACCCCATAGGTAGCAATGAATATCCTAGCAAGAGCACCAGTGGAAGGGGAAGCCCTGGGTCCTGCTAAGACTGAACCCCCAGTGAACTAGTCTATGGGGGGAGGGCGGCAATGGGGGGAGGGTTGGGAGGGGAACACCCATAAGGAAGGGGAGGTGGGAGGGGGATGTTTGCCCGGAAACCGGGAAAGGGAATAACACTCGAAATGTATATAAGAAATACTCAAGTTAATAAAAAAAAATTTTTTTTCATTTAAAAAAAAAAAAAAGAAAGGTTTGTCCTAAATGCTTCAATCAAGGTTGCTGCTCAATTTTCTGTGCCTATGATAAAACAGGCTGAACAAAAATGTTGGAGACAATTAGTTTATGTGGCTTACCATTCCAGGTTAGAGTCTAGAATTGCATAGATGTCCTGGAGACAGGAGCTAGAGAGACCTGGTTACAACATATCCACAGTCAAGCACAGATAGAAAGAAGTGCACCCATGATGCCTGCTTCAACCTTTGGTGAGCACTCATACAGTTCAGGTTCCAGACACGTGAATGTTGTCACTTAGAAGGGATAGGTCAATTAGCAGTAAAGATAATCTTCCCTGACATGGTCAATGTGAGCTAATAATTCCTCAACTGAGACTCTCTTCCCACGTGATTCTAGGTTGTGGAATATTAGCTTTGAAAATAAACATAACAGCTTGGCAAAAGGAAGTTCCATATTATCATTAACTATATATAAGAAAGTGTTTAGAGGGGGTTGGGGATTTGGCTCAGTGGTAGAGCGCTTGCCTAGGAAGCGCAAGGTCCTGGGTTCGGTCCCTAGCCCCGAAAAAAAAAAAAAAAAGAAAGTGTTTAGAAATTGCTTAATAATAATCTTTGAAAATATGAATATGACTCAGGTCAAAACTCTATATAAATTTCAATGTATAGTTACAACTACACACAAACACACACACATATATGTATATGTAGATATATATATATGCACACACATACATACATACATACATACATACATACATACATACATATATTCCACTACAGTGTGATTCTAATCTGAGACACATGTTCTAGTTTGTTTTTCATTGACACTTTGTAATTTCTCATAAAGCTCAGCAAGTGACTCTTAAAATGTTTATTTATTTGAGCTTATAATACAATTTGAACATTTTGTTTTTTCCTTTATCCTCTTTAGGTCCATCCATGTAATCTCTACTGTTCTCCTTCAAATTCATGGTTTTCTTTTTCACTAACTGTTTTATTGTGCATATACTATCTCACGCACATAATATTTTTAATATAATCCATTTAAACATTTTAAGAGGGTATTACATTGAAGATGAAAGTACTCTGTTATAAATATATATATATATATATACATATATATATATGCTAAGTCCAAGATACTACATGAAATATCAAGTCAGTCACATGCATCATTTACAGAATCAATACTTGCAAGGTGTGTAAAAGTATTCAGATATTTGTCTCCTTCTGTAGTTCACATCTGCCAAATGTGTAATGCACATTCTGCGTGGTTGGAACAAAGGAGCTGTGCCTTGAGAAGGATGCAAGCCGACTAGAAGAAGCTGGAAGGCAGTGGCACTGCTGCACAGCAAAACACTTTCTTCTCCTCTCTGCTGTCAGCAGATAAACAATAAGTGCTCCGTGTGTGCCTTTTGCAAATTAAAATTTGCTTCCTATGAAATGGTCACTAATGGTTTTTGTTTTCTTGTCCCGAGGCACACAGTTCTGTCTGTTTATGCCTTTGGTAAATGAGGTCTTTTTTGCTATTATTTATTATTCACTCTTGTCAGATTTTTAATTATATAATTAAGATGCAATTGGTCTTCCCTAATAAAAAAATTCATCAAAATGTTGTTATGTGCCTGTTCTAAATGCATTCTGCATTTTTAAATATAAAATAAAAATTAAAGATCCACAACTATATGGCCTATAACATATTTTCCTCAAGGATAAGTTTAATTTGTTCAATAAACTAAAGTTTTTACAATACCTGCAGAAACATACAAAAAATCCTCTATATTTGTCAACGACGTGGCCAAGGATTTTGTTCAAAATACAGAATTTTAGGAAACGTAACTGTGGACAAGCTTGCTGGGGCCAGGCCTGCTGGGTATTCTTTCTTCTCAGTTCTTCTTGAGGAGGAAGACTTTTGTCTTAAGAGATATTTAGGGCTGCTGTATAATAATTAAAAGTTTACTTACCTAAATCTAATTTACTTTGCTAGTAGCTGCCCTGCCTTCTGTGTTCCTCTGAGGCCAGAAAGTGCTTCTTTGGCACTTAGCACCTCATCCTAAACCTGCAAGGGTTAAGTTCACCGCCTTGTTCTATCTCAGCAGGAACTGATGACTCTAACTTTCAGCCTGCTAGTCAAATTGGCATGAAGAAAGAGGTCCAATTGGAGGAGTGATTTTAGTGTTTATCTTTTTTTTTAGGGTATAAAATTTTTATTGGATAAATGCTTTGAAACATGAAGCAGTTCCCATTTCTCTTCTTTTAAAAAAATAGTGTTTATTTTTAAGTTGTAAAAAGTTTATACAAGCTTCCTATGAAAAGGGAAAAACAAAATGAATGAAAAAGGGGGATAGAAGAAAAAAATCTTTCTCTTCTCTTTGTTCTCAGTACTTACACACATCTGTTGGAATACATTATCACATTGTAAAAGTTTATCACAAGTTCACACATAAAATAAAATCATAAATCGAATAAGAATTTACAACATGAATGTTTACGTGCATATCCATTAGTATTTATCTGGCTAAACATTCCTCACCTGTCACAGCTTGATAGTTTCATCAAGAGCAGAGACTAATGGAAAGTCCATCCAGAGGCTACCCTATCTGGGGATCCATCCCATATACAGATATCAAACTCAAACACTATTGCTGATGCCAAGAAGTGCTCACTAACATGACCCTGTTATGGGTGTCTCCTGAGATGCTCTGCTAAAGCCTGAAAAATACAGAGTAGATGCACAGGGAACCCAATGGAGGAATTAGGGAAAGGAATGAAAGAGCTGAAGGGGTTTGCAACCCACAGCAAGAACAACAGTATTAATCAGCCAGATTCCCCAGAGCACCCTGGGACTAAAATACCGACCAAAATGTTCACATGGAGGGACTCATGGCTCCAGCTGCATATGTAGCAGAGGATGGCCTTATCTGGCCTCAATGGGAAGAGAGAGCCTTGGTCCTGTGAAGGCTAGATTCTCCAGTATAGGGGAATGCCAGGGTTGCAAGGATATGGGGGAGGGAGTTTTCAGAGGGGAAACTGGGAATGGGAATGACATTTAAATGTAAATAAATGAAGTATCCAATAAAAAACACTTAATGAATAAAAAACAAAACAAACAAAAAGCCGTATAACTAAGTTGTTAGTGAAGTTTTTTATATATAAACCCAATCAATATTTTATCTTCTGTCCTAGCACCTATGATAAATCATTAATTATCTTTTTATGACCTTCCATTAATGGTTTTCCAACCTTTTGAAATGTTATCTGAGTAGTAGAAAGTCTGCTTACTATTTAGAAGCAATTAACTGGTAGCACAATGGAGACTGGCAGAGTTCTCATTGCTGATTTGACTATCAGAAAAGGATCTATCAGCAGTCCCACTATAAAAGAGCTTAATAAATACTGATATAATTTTAGGAATTCTTAAAGGATCATGATTAAGAATTAAGAAGTCATCTATTTTTCTGCATAGAATCACTACAAGACAATATATCTTTGTAGTTCTGCAGCGATCTGCTCAAAAGGGGTGGTCTAACACCTAGTGATTGTTATATATGTAATAATAACAGGAAAAGCTAATTAATAGCAGGAAACTTTCATAAAATGATTTTTTCTGAGCCTTGCTTATTGGTCTTCATCATAGATTTTTAATCTAAGGCAAAGTTATTTCAGGAAGATCACCTATTAGTTATTAGCTTATCCTCTCATGGCTCCTGACATAAGCAGGTGGATTTTCCTGTTTTAATTGATGAAAACAGAAATATGGAGAAAGACTGCTACACAATTCAGCATATACTGATATTTTCTTGAGATAACAAAACAGAAACCTAGAAAAATATGACATGTTACTTTGGGTATTCTTTATCATGGTGTAAATGTTAACTGTGATTAGCCTGGTGTAATTGTCAGTTCAGAAACTTACTGATAAGCTCACCCCTTTTGAATTCTAGTTGGCTGGTTCAACTCAGGTGTTCTGGATCAAACTCTTCTCCAAGTAGACTGAATTAAACTTGCTTCTGATACTCTGGCTCCTTCTTATTCTTGGCCTCATTCTGTTTTTACCTGTGACCTGTCTTTTTAAAACTATCCTAAAAATCTACCCTCTCATTCTCTCTGCCCTGCTCTCTTAAGTTTGTACTCTATGCTGTTCTAGTAAAAGTTGGGCATATGCTTTCTGACTTAGTCAAATCTTTCTGTGATTTCTCACTTAGTATGCTCCTCAATTAGATGTCACTCTCAAACATGGCTACTTCCTTCCACAAACTAGACCCTCCTTCATTATTAAGAATTAAAAGTATGGGCTGCCGCTGCAGAGAGCCCGTGGGGAGCACCCCACGAGCGAACCTGAGCCTCGGGACCACAGGTAAGACCAAATTTTCTGCTGCAAGAAAGCTGCCTGGTGAGCTTGGGACACAGGAAAGCAGAATTTCTCTAGGACCGGGCACGTTCTGTGTTTACCGGAAGTCCCACACCCGCGGATCCCGGCCCGCAGCAGCTCTCTGCTCCCAGACCCGGTGAGAGGGAGACCCAACCGCCTGGTCAGGTGGGCACTCCTGAGGCTGCAGAGCGGAAGAGACCACCAACTCTGCTCACCCCTGCCCACATCCCTGGCCCAAGAGGAAACTGTATAAGGCCTCTGGGCTCCCGTGGGGAAGGGCCCAGGAGCGGCAGGACCCCTGTGCCTGAGACACCGCCGGAACATGAAAGAAACAGACCGGATAAACAGTTCTCTGCACCCAAATCCCGTGGGAGGGAGAGCTAAACCTTCAGAGAGGCAGACAAGCCTGGGAAACCAGAAGTGACTGCTCCCTGCACACACATCTCGGACGCCAGAGGAAAAAGCCAAAGACCATCTGGAACCCTGGTGCACTGAAGCTCCCGGAAGGGGCGGCACAGGTCTTCCTGGTTGCTGCCGCTGCAGAGAGCCCGTGGGCAGCACCCCACGAGCGAACCTGAGCCTCGGGACCACAGGTAAGACCAAATATTCTGCTGCAAGAAAGCTGCCTGGTGAACTCAAGACACAGGCCCACAGGAACAGCTGAAGACCTGTAGAGAGGAAAAACTACACGCCCGAAAGCAGAACACTCTGTCCCCATAACTGACTGAAAGAGAGGAAAACAGGTCTACAGCACTCCTGTCACACAGGCTTATAGGACAGTCTAGCCACTGTCAGAAATAGCAGAACAAAGTAACACTAGAGATAATCTGATGGCGAGAGGCAAGCGCAGGAACCCAAGCAACAGAAACCAAGACTACATGCCATCATCGGAGCCCAATTCTCCCACCAAAACAAACATGGAATATCCAAACACACCAGAAAAGCAAGATCTAGTTACAAAATCATATTTGATCATGATGCTGGAGGACTTCAAGAAAGACATGAACACACTTAGGGAAGCACAGGAAAACATTAATAAACAAGTAAAAGCCTACAGAGAGGAATCGCAAAAATCCCTGAAAGAATTCCAGGAAAACACAATCAAACAGTTGAAGGAATTAAAAATGGAAATAGAAGCAATCGAGAAAGAACACATGGAAACAATCCTGGATATAGAAAACCAAAAGAAGAGACAAGGAGCTGTAGATACAAGCCTCACAAACAGAATTCAAGAGATGGAAGAGAGAATCTAAGGAGCAGAAGATTCCATAGAAATCATTGACTCAACTGTCAAAGATAATGTAAAGCGGAAAAAGCTACTGGTCCAAAACATACAGGAAATCCAGGACTCAATGAGAAGATCAAACCTAAGGATAATAGGTATAGAAGAGAGTGAAGACTCCCAGCTCAAAGGACCAGTAAATATCTTCAACAAAATCATAGAAGAAAACTTCCCTAACCTAAAAAAAGAGATACCCATAGACATACAAGAAGCCTACAGAACTCCAAATAGATTGGACCAGAAAAGAAACACCTCCCGTCACATAATTGTCAAAACACCAAACGCACAAAATAAAGAAAGAATATTAAAAGCAGTAAGGGAAAAAGGTCAAGTAACATATAAAGGGAGACCTATCAGAATCACACCAGACTTCTCGCCAGAAACTATGAAGGCCAGAAGATCCTGAACTGATGTCATACAGACCCTAAGAGAACACAAATGCCAGCCCAGGTTACTATATCCAGCAAAACTCTCAATTAACATTGATGGAGAAACCAAGATATTCCATGACAAAACCAAATTTACACAATATCTTTCTACAAATCCAGCACTACAAAGGATAATAAATGGTAAAGCCCAACATAAGGAGGCAAGCTATACCCTAGAAGAAGCAAGAAACTAATCGTCTTGGCAACAAAACAAAGAGAATGAAAGCACACAAACATAACCTCACATCCAAATATGAATATAAAGGGAAACAATAATCACTATTCCTTAATATCTCTCAATATCAATGGCCTCAACTCCCCAATAAAAAGACATAGATTAACAAACTGGATACGCAATGAGGACCCTGCATTCTGCTGCCTACAGGAAACACACCTCAGAGACAAAGACAGACACTACCTCAGAGTGAAAGGCTGGAAAACAACTTTCCAAGCAAAAGGTCAGAAGAAGCAAGCTGGAGTAGCCATTCTAATATCAAATAAAATCAATTTTCAACTAAAAGTCATCAAAAAAGATAAGGAAGGACACTTCATATTCATCAAAGGAAAAATCCACCAAGATGAACTCTCAATCCTAAATATCTATGCCCCAAATACAAGGGCACCTACATACGTAAAAGAAACCTTACTAAAGCTCAAAACACAAATTGCACCTCACACAATAATAGTGGGAGACTTCAACACCCCACTCTCATCAATGGACAGATCATGGAAACAGAAATTAAACAGTCATGTCGACAGACTAAGAGAAGTCATGAGCCAAATGGACTTAACGGATATTTATAGAACATTCTATCCTAAAGCAAAAGGATATACCTTCTTCTCAGCTCCTCATGGTACTTTCTCCAAAATTGACCATATAATTGGTCAAAAAACGGGCCTCAACAGGTACAGAAAGATAGAGATAATCCCATGCATGCTATCGGACCACCACGGCCTAAAACTGGTCTTCAATAACAATAAGGGAAGAATGCCCACATATACGTGGAAATTGAACAATGCTCTACTCAATGATAACCTGGTCAAGGAAGAAATAAAGAAAGAAATTAAAACCTTTTTAGAATTTAATGAAAATGAAGATACAACATACCCAAACTTATGGGACACAATGAAAGCTGTGCTAAGAGGAAAACTCATAGCGCTGAGTGCCTGCAGAAAGAAACAGGAAAGAGCATATGTCAGCAGCTTGACAGCACACCTAAAAGCTCTAGAACAAAAAGAAGCAAATACACCCAGGAGGAGTAGAAGGCAGGAAATAATCAAACTCAGAGCTGAAATCAACCAAGTAGAAACAAAAAGGACCATAGAAAGAATCAACAGAACCAAAAGTTGGTTCTTTGAGAAAATCAACAAGAGAGATAAACCCTTAGCCAGACTAACGAGAGGACACAGAGAGTGCGTCCAAATTAACAAAATTAGAAATGAAAAGGGAGACATAACTACAGATTCAGAGGAAATTCAAAAAATCATCAGATCTTACTATAAAAACCTATATTCAACAAAATTTGAAAATCTTCAGGAAATGAACAATTACCTAGACAGATACCAGGTATCGAAGTTAAATCAGGAACAGATAAACCAGTTAAACAACCCCATAAATCCTAAGGAAATAGAAGCAGTCATTAAAGGTCTTCCAACCAAAAAGAGCCCAGGTCCAGACAGGTTTAGTGCAGAATTCTATCAAACCTTCATAGAAGACCTCATACCAATATTATCCAAACTATTCCACAAAATTGAAACAGATGGAGCACTACCGAATTCCTTCTACGAAGCCACAATTACTCTTATACCTAAACCACACAAAGACACAACAAAGAAAGAGAACTTCAGACCAATTTCCCTTATGAATATCGACGCAAAAATACTCAATAAAATTCTGGCAAACCGAATTCAAGAGCACATCAAAACAATCATCCACCATGATCAAGTAGGCTTCATCCCAGGCATGCAGGGATGGTTTAATATACGGAAAACCATCAACGTGATCCATCATATAAACAAACTGAAAGAACAAAACCACATGATCATTTCATTAGATGCTGAGAAAGCATTTGACAAAATTCAACACCCCTTCATGATAAAATTCCTGGAAAGAATAGGAATTCAAGGCCCATACCTAAACATAGTAAAAGCCATATACAGCAAACCAGTTGCTAACATTAAACTAAATGGAGAGAAACTCGAAGCAATCCCACTAAAATCAGGGACTAGACAAGGCTGCCCACTCTCTCCCTACTTATTCAATATAGTTCTTGAAGTTCTAGCCAGAGCAATCAGACAACAAAAGGAGATCAAGGGGATACAGATCGGAAAAGAAGAAGTCAAAATATCACTATTTGCAGATGACATGATAGTATATTTAAGTGATCCCAAAAGTTCCACCAGAGAACTACTAAAGCTGATAAACAACTTCAGCAAAGTGGCTGGGTATAAAATTAACTCAAATAAATCAGTTGCCTTCCTCTATACAAAAGAGAAACAAGCCGAGAAAGAAATTAGGGAAACGACACCCTTCATAATAGACCCAAATAATATAAAGTACCTCGGTGTGACTTTAACCAAGCAAGTAAAAGATCTGTACAATAAGAACTTCAAGACACTGAGGAAAGAAATTGAAGAAGACCTCAGAAGATGGAAAGATCTCCCATGCTCATGGATTGGCAGGATTAATATAGTAAAAATGGCCATTTTACCAAAAGCAATCTACAGATTCAATGCAATCCCCATCAAAATACCAATGCAATTCTTCAAAGAGTTAGACAGAACAATTTGCAAATTCATCTGGAATAACAAAAAACCCAGGATAGCTAAAGCTATCCTCAACAATAAAAGGACTTCAGGGGGAATCACTATCCCTGAACTCAAGCAGTATTACAGAGCAATAGTGATAAAAACTGCATGGTATTGGTACAGAGACAGACAGATAGACCAATGGAATAGAATTGAAGACCCAGAAATGAACCCACACACCTATGGTCACTTGATTTTTGACAAAGGAGCCAAAACCATCCAATGGAAAAAAGATAGCATTTTCAGCAAATGGTGCTGGTTCAACTGGAGGGCAACATGTAGAAGAATGCAGATCGATCCATGCTTATCACCCTGTACAAAGCTTAAGTCCAAGTGGATCAAGGACCTCCACATCAAAGCAGACACACTCAAACTAATAGAAGAAAAACTAGGGAAGCATCTGGAACACATGGGCACTGGAAAAAATTTCCTGAACAAAACACCAATGGCTTATGCACTAAGATCAAGAATCGACAAATGGGATCTCATAAAACTGCAAAGCTTCTGTAAGGCAAAGGACACGGTGGTTAGGACAAAACGGCAACCAACAGATTGGGAAAAGATCTTTACCAATCCTACAACAGATAGAGGCCTTATATCCAAAATATACAAAGAACGCAAGAAGTTAGACCGCAGGGAAACAAATAACCCTATTAAAAAATGGGGTTCAGAGCTAAACAAAGAATTCACAGCTGAGGAATGCCGAATGGCTGAGAAACACCTAAAGAAATGTTCAACATCTTTAGTCATAAGGGAAATGCAAATCAAAACAACCCTGAGATTTCAACTCACACCAGTGAGAATGGCTAAGATCAAAAACTCAGGTGACAGCAGATGCTGGCGAGGATGTGGAGAAAGAGGAACACTCCTCCATTGTTGGTGGGATTGCAGACTGGTAAAACCATTCTGGAAATCAGTCTGGAGGTTCCTCAGAAAATTGGACATTGAACTGCCTGAGGATCCAGCTATACCTCTCTTGGGCATATACCCAAAAGATGCCTCAACATATAAAAGAGACACGTGCTCCACTATGTTCATCGCAGCCTTATTTATAATAGCCAGAAGCTGGAAAGAACCCAGATGCCCTTCAACAGAGGAATGGATACAGAAAATGTGGTACATCTACACAATGGAATATTACTCAGCTATCAAAAACAACGAGTCTATGAAATTTGTAGGCAAATGGTTGGAACTGGAAAATATCATCCTGAGTGAGCTAACCCAATCACAGAAAGACATACATGGTATGCACTCATTGATAAGTGGCTATTAGCCCAAATGCTTGAATTACCCTAGATCCCTAGAACAAACGAAACTCAAGACGGATGATCAAAATGTGAATGCTTCACTCCTTCTTTAAATGAGGAAAAAGAATACCCTTGGCTGGGAAGGGAGAGGCAAAAATTAAAACAGAGACTGAAGGAACACCCATTCAGAGCCTGCCCCACAGGTGGCCCATACATATACAGCCACCCAATTGGACAAGATGGATGAAGCAAAGAAGTGCAGACCGACAGGAGCCGGATGTAGATCGCTCCTGAGAGACACAGCCAGAATACAGCAAATACAGAGGCGAATGCCAGCAGCAAACCACTGAGCTGAGAATAGGTCCCCCGTTGAAGGAATCAGAGAAAGAACTGGAAGAGCTTGAAGGGGCTCGAGACCCCAAAAGTACAACAATGTCAACCAACCAGAGCTTCCAGGGACTAAGCCACTACCTAAAGACTATATATGGACTGACCCTGGACTCTGACCCCATAGGTAGCAATGAATATCCTAGTAAGAGCACCAGTGCAAGGGGAAGCCCTGGGTCCTGCTAAGACTGAACCCCCAGTGAACTAGACTATGGGGGAGGGCGGCAATGGGGGGAGGGTTGGGAGGGGAACACCCATAAGGAAGGGGAGGGGGGAGGGGGATGTTTGCCGGGAAACCGGGAAAGGGAATAACACTTGAAATGTATATAAGAAATACTCAAGTTAATAAAAAAAATACTACAAAAAAAAAGAATTAAAAGTATGTACTAAGGGTGTGTCTGTATTCTAGTCATACTTTACTTCACTCAAGGGCTTGTCTGTATTTTGGCTGTATCGTACTGACATAGCGGTCTTTGGATATCATCCCTTGGCAAGGATTCATGCTGCTGAACCAAAATTGCTCTACACCTATGTTGTCCATATGACTTATCATGGAAGGCCAGTTAAGTACTTTTTAATTTGCATCAAATAAACAAATTAATAGCTGTCATTATGTAAATTTCATAACGGCTTTAGCTTTCTGATTGTTCTTTCCCTTTTTCTTTTTAGCTTCCCCTGCACCTTTTAGCCTTTCACCCTAGGGTGTATTTCTTTCTCATGTTACATGTGATTTATCATTTACCCATACCCCTTCACCAAAACTCTATTTACTTTTTTTTCTTTTTTTTTTCTATTTTTTTTCTATTTACTTTTTAAGGCATCCTTTCTTCATTACTTTGTCTAATACATTGCTTTGCCTAGTAGTAATGTCAATAGCAAAGCTACACAAACCTTTAAGATGAAACTCATAAATGTAACAATTTATAGCAAATTCCATATGACTATCTTCCCTTTTTTAACAAAAGCAGTTTTCTTCTGAATAAATATTAGTTTACTCGAATGAGGATTCCATAATTACAAAGCATGAAATTGATATAGTTGTACCATACATCCACAACAGATAATATAAAGATGACTCAGTCAACAAGGATTTTTATCATCTTTTAAATCTTCAAGGTAGTCTTGCTTTATTAATTTCTAAGAGAATAGTGCCCTAGTCTCATTATTTTTCCCCATTGCTAGACACTAAGCTTTTCTTTGTAAATTTTCCTTATGTTTCTTCTTGTACATGAGCTGTATCTTGTAACCAAATTTGTGTCCTTTTGTCTCTTCCGTGCCATCAAGCCTGCCGCACACACATGCTAGAATAAAGCATTCCCCGTGCTCTGTGTGGAGAGTCTGCTGACACCTGAAGTGGCTTCTATTGGAATTTGTTTTTGGCTGATCTTTACATGACCTTTGAAATCCTGGCATCTGACCTGCTTTGGGCATGGACTCCATGGCTCTAAGCCTGCCTGCTGCAGGGACTTTCCCTTCTCCATCTCATACTTTGTCTTAACCCTCTGGAAGCCAAAATGTGAGAACATAACTCATTTCTAGACCTCTTTGTCAGTCTTCACCTTCTAAGAGAAAATATATGGGAAAATGCAAAGATAAACTCCTTTTTCTACTGGCTGTTTTGTCCCAACAAACCCAACATGCTGAGAGATAGCCTCACCAATGGAGAAGAATTGGATAAAATACAAAATACTGGGAGATCTTTGATATTTGCAAATAAAAGGAAACTTACCCCAAAAGCCTTTTATTTAATGAATTGTTTTTTCTTGTCAAAGTATTTTTCTTTATTTTTCTAAAATCTATAAATTTAAGGTAAGAGACATGTTGAGGACATGCCAGAGATCCAGGATAAGGGAGGTATCCAAGAATCAATAGGGGTGACCTTAGCTGTGATTCACAGCATTGGATATGGAACCTGAAGAGGCCACCTCCTGTAGCCAGGCAAGTACCACAGTAGAGCTAAGGAACACCAACCCACCCAGAAATTTTTGACCCAAAATTTATTCTGTCAACAAATTATTCTTAAAGAGGAAAAGATATGTTGGTAGGGAGACAGATGTGAATATTTAAAATCCCCTAGATCATAAATTAAATACAGTCTTTTATAGCACATTTTTTATATTTAGATGCACTATTTGATTCTGGCTTTTGATATCGACAGATGTGCCAGCATAGAACATGGAGCCCATACAGAGCTTCATCACAATTGGAAAAAGGAAACTCACACCATCTTCTAAAATTGACTGTGCTCTGTAAATTTGTGACTCTATTTTGTGGAATTAATGGGATTGGAGATGACTGGAATAAACACTGAAACGTTGGTAGCAGCTTAGCCAAATTCTGGCTAATTTATATGTCCTGTGTGATTTGCCCTCCACAAATTTAAACTCCTTGTTTGCTCTTTGTGAAACTCCTTGCAGTTACTGTTTACCAAAATTGTTATAACCCTACAAAGCAAAGCAAAAGCAAGAGTGACATTCTTCATTGTGTCTCTTTAATTTACACAGAGGAATTCCCTGAGCAGTTTTATTTAGCCACTAGCATGTTTAATTGGATGAAAACATTGTTTTCATGATCTTTGATACCATGTGTTGGCTCAAATTAGAGCATAGCAGCTCTTAGTCACAGAATTTTGCTTCTCAAATGCTTTCAGAGAGTTTGGACACACTAAAGATAGTCTTTATCACAGTTATTATCAATATTCAAGGGTTCATATTTTTACTTGTTAATATCAAGATTCATTATCAAACAAAATTCATCTGAACACGTGCATTAACAAGTATTTACAAGAAACACACTAATTTCAAAATAGAAGATGTGCTTTGGAAGACTACTAGATGAGAAGATTTTAAGAACCTTAGTTAAAATATATATTTTAAAAACATATTAATTTAAAAATAGGAATCTTGTATTTCCAATTTCATAGCACATGCAAAGTTTTCAAATCAATTTGAGTTTATATAATTGCTGATGGCCTATTAACTGAATTTGTTCAATAGGAAAAATTTGATCCGGGCCCTTAAGGGTGATTACATTGATCACCCTGATAAATTAATCATTTTTGCTTAAAAACACATGAATGAATAAACAAAGAGAGGAGGCAGCACATTGAAATTTAATATGTATCCCTATTGGACATCACAGTCAAGACATGAGCTGAGGAGTTCTATTGTATTGATATTTCTGAGGCAATCTACTTTTGGAACACAGACCTTATTAAACAAAACCACCTATTCCAAAATAAGTATGTAATTAGGAAGTGTATCTACTCCTAGAGGCCAAGTGCCAGGATTGGCTTTAAATATTTTCCCTCCTTAGAGGGAATGCACTCAATACTTGGGAAATGAACAGAAATAAAGGGAAATGCTTACACAGGAGTCATTTTCATGGCAGTCCACATGACATACACAGTACTTAAGGTTATGACTACACCATAGAGTGGATATATATGTTTTTAGAAGCTGGGTTCTCTGAGCAAGAACATACTCTGACTTTATAGCGCTTTACAGCCAAGCTTGAGTGATGAAGCTAGTGCCTTCAATTAAAAACAACAACGATCATAACAACAACAACATCTAACTTCTTAATGAGCCTGCGGATACTTTATAAAAAGTGAGAAGTGCAAATACACATCCCATTAATCTTCTTCTAATAATATAACTATATCACACCTTTAATGATTTTTTTATTATTGTGGGTACTCTAAAAACTACCAGATCAGTCTATGAGGACCGATACATGAGTAGAAAAATTCTAGAATTCTGTTTGCCTCAGGCTTGGATTCCGTGGCTCTATCCTGGTTTCTGTGATGTCTTTGTCCTTCCATGTATGTGAGTTCCAGAGTAGCCAAAGACTGTCTAATCTTACTAGATACATCATCAAATATCTCACGAGATCAGTCTCTTTGAAAACAGCTACCTTATATCTCCTCTCAGTACATCTGAGTAATTGCAATTTCTTGTGGCCACACTTTATCCATGTTCTATAATTATCTAATTATTTATCCCTAATTTCCAACTATATACATGTTATGTGTATGCATATATATATAAAACTTCTGCTATTATAATTACTGATTTTATATTCCAAAATATATTTATATGAACATAATCTATGAAATTTAAGTAACATATTTGCATATTCAACAATATCTTTTGACAGTTAACAGTTTGGCAGCAAAATACAGTAGTTTACGAAAGTTCAAGTTTAAAAAAAGTCATGTCTAAAAATATTTTAAAATTTCTGTTATAAATTGTGCATGAATTAAAACACTAATAATTATTTGCTTGCTTGAATAGTCATAAACTTTAAATATGATATGTAACTTTATGATATAACTGCTTTTATTTGAAAATCAAGTCATTTTTAGCATTAAAATCTGTAATAATGTTTTAAATAAAAAATCATGCCAGCAGTTGTAAGGAATTAATTCTAATGTTTAGAATAAATCAGTAAGACTCATTTTTGTGTGTGATTTAGAAAATGCATCCTGAAAGAGTATGGACATTTGTATGCAAGCACATGCATTCTCTTTTTATGCAAATTTAAAAGATGCATTAATTTTCCTGAACATTTAATTGACATTATACATTGCAATGAGAGACTTGTTCAGAATCACATTTGTATGAAAGCAAAGGTTCCTGTCAAGCTGTACACACTGGAAAGCTAAGCAAGAGAGATTGCAACGAGCCGTTCAGTATACATTTTAAAAAGGCGTGTGTTCCAATGGTGATTATGCTGTGTGATGGCTCATACATGCAAGCAAACGTTGCCACAGTGATAATTGGGATCTTCGGAGGCCTAGACACTGGAGTTTTATTCCCAACTGTTTGTACAGTGGAGAAGAGAGTGTTTTCCAGGCTTTTTTGTCTGTGTCAGTTCAAAGAGCAGAACGCCACTATCTCTGCCCGTGTTCCGCTTCTGGCATTTCTTGCAGTGTCTGTGGCTCTCATCTAATAAGAGGGGAACAGAGGGGCAGAGAACCTCTGAGCATTTCCTGACAACAGTCTTTCCTTTGATACTCACTGAAACAACTCCAATATATGCTACTAGGAACATATATATATATATATATATATATATATATATATATATATATATGGAACTAGGAACTCCAATATATGCTATTACTAGGAACCAGGTGAGGATGGTTTAGCAGATTTCAGATTTTTATCCACAAGAGATCAAACAAACAAACAAGCAAAAGAAATTGTATTGGTATCAAACAAAGAGAACACAATTCACCTTTTCCTTTAATTCTAAAAATCATACTGAATATCCTAAAGAAAATTATTCAGGGCTTTGGTAAGACACTTCTGTAATAGTTTACACTTTGTACAAAACAAGAATCTCTGTAATTATTCCTAATTTCATGTTCTAAATTCTGCATGAAACTCTGGTTCCACTATCCCATATCCATGCCTTTTTTGAACAGTGTGTTCTTCCTCATTTGAAATAGAGGCCTTAATCTGAATGATTATATAAATATAAAATATAATTTTATGTCATACATTATGTAAATATAAATTATAATATTTACTAAACTATAAAGTATAATGCTATTATAATATATCTTACTAGATGGGTGAGACATGTCAAAAACAAAAAGAGTAATCAGCCAACTGTATTAACTCTGTAATCAAACCCAAGTGGGCAAAAAACTTCTCAAAGAATGGCAACATAGGATCTCGGGCTGGATCACTTTGGATTGAAATCCTGGCTTTAACGCACATTAGCCAAGTGATTTCAGGAAAAATTACTCAACTTCTCTACATAGCACAGCAAAACAGGAATTGAAATTAGAACTTACAACACAATATGATGGAGGGGAATATTGTAACATTCTCAGATGTGTGCTTCACATTACATAAGCATAATACACAAGCATAATTCATTTTTAAATATAAGAAATAATTTGATAACTATAATTAAGTAGCTATGAGATCATAACGTATTTTTCTATTTAAATATATATGTTATTCTGACGTAAAAGAAACCTTACTAAAGCTCAAAACACACATTGCACCTCACACAATAATAGTGGGAGATTTCAACACCCCACTCTCATCAATGGACAGATCATGGAAACAGAAATTAAACAGAGACTTAGACAGACTAAGAGAAGTCATGAGCCAAATGGACTTAACAGATATTTATAGAACATTCTATCCTAAAGCAAAAGGATATACCTTCTTCTCAGCTCCTCATGGTACTTTCTCCAAAATTGACCATATAATTGGTCAAAAAACGGGCCTCAACAGGTACAGAAAGATAGAAATAATCCCATGCGTGCTATCGGACCACCACGGCCTAAAACTGGTCTTCAATAACAATAAGGGAAGAATGCCCACATATACGTGGAAATTGAACAATGCTCTACTCAATGATAACCTGGTCAAGGAAGAAATAAAGAAAGAAATTAAAGACTTTTTAGAATTTAATGAAAATGAAGGTACAACATACCGAAATTATGGGACACAATGAAAGCTGTGCTAAGAGGAAAACTCATAGCGCTGAGTGCCTGCAGAAAGAAACAGGAAAGAGCATATGTCACCAACTTGACAGCATACCTAAAAGCTCTAGAACAAAAAGAAGTAAATACACCCAGGAGGAGTAGAATGCAGGAAATAATCAAACTCAGAGCTGAAATCAACCAAGTTGAAACAAAAAGGACCATAGAAAGAATCAACATAAGCAAAAGTTGGTTCTTTGAGAAATCAACAAGATAGATAAACCCTTAGCCAGACTAACAAGAGGACACAGAGAGTGTGTCCAAATTAACAAAATCAGATATGAAAAGGGAGACATAACTACAGATTCAGAGGATATTCAAAAAATCATCAGATCTTACTTTAATAGCCTATATTCAACAAAAGTAGAAAATCTGTAGGAAATGGACAATTTCCTAGACAGATACCAGGTACCGAAGTTAAATCAGGAACAGATAAACCAGTTAAACAACCCCATAACTCCTAAGGAAATAGAAGCAGTCATTAAAGGTCTCCCAACCAAAAAGAGCCCAGGTCCAGACGGGTTTAGTGCAGAATTCTATCAGACCTTCATAGAAGACCTCATACCAATATTATCCAAAATATTCCACAAAATTGAAACAGATGGAGCACTACCGAATTCCTTCTATGAAGTCACAATTACTCTTATACCTAAACCACACAAAGACCCAACAAAGAAAGAGAACTTCAGACCAATTTCCCTTATGAATATCGACGCAAAAATACTCAATAAAATTTTGGCAAACCGAATCCAAGAGCACATCAAAACAATCATCCACCATGATCAAGTAGGCTTCATCCCAGGCATGCAGGGATGGTTTAATATATGGAAAACCATCAATGTGATCCATTATATAAACAAACTGAAAGAACAAAACCACATGATCATTTCATTAGATGCTGAGAAAGCATTTGACAAAATTCAACACCCCTTCATGATAAAAGTCCTGGAAAGAATAGGAATTCAAGGCCCATACCTAAACATAGTAAAAGCCATATACAGCAAACCAGTTGCCAACATTAAACTAAATGGAGAGAAACTTGAAGCAATCCCACTAAAATCAGGGACTACACAAGGCTGCCCACTCTCTCCCTACTTATTCAATATAGTTCTTGAAGTTCTAGCCAGAGCAATCAGACAACAAAAGGAGGTCAAGGGGCTACAGATCAGAAAGGAAGAGGTCAAAATATCACTATATGCAGATGATATGATAGGATATTTAAGTGATCCCAAAAGTTCCACCAGAGAACTACTAAAGCTGATAAACAACTTCAGCAAAGTGGCTGGGTATAAAATTAACTCAAATAAATCAGTAGCCTTCCTCTACACAAAAGAGAAACAAGACGAGAAAGAAATTAGGGAAACGACACCCTTCATAATAGACCCAAATAATATAAAGTACCTCGCTGTGACTTTAACCAAGCAAGTAAAAGATTTGTACAATAAGAACTTCAAGACACTGAAGAAAGAAATTGAAGAAGACCTCAGAATATGGAAAGATCTCCCATGCTCATGGATTGGCAGGATTAATATAGTAAAAATGGCCATTTTACCAAAAGCGATCTACAGATTCAATGCAATCCCCATCAAAATACCAATCCAATTCTTCAAAGAGTTAGACAGAACAATTTGCAAATTCATCTGGAATAACAAAAAACCCATGATAGCTAAAACAATCCTCAACAATAAAAGGACTTCAGGGGGAATCACTATCCCTGAACTCAAGCAGTATTACAGAGCAATAGTGATAAAAACTGCATGGTATTGGTACAGAGACAGACAGATAGACCAATGGAATAGAATTGAAGACCCAGAAATGAACCCACACACCTATGGTCACTTGATTTTTAACAAAGGAGCCAAAACCATCCAATGGAAAAAAGATAGCATTTTCAGCAAATGGTGCTGGTTCAACTGGAGGTCAACATGTAGAAGAATGCAGATCGATCCATGCTTATCACCCTGTACAAAGCTTAAGTCCAAGTGGATCAAGGACCTCCACATCAAAGCAGACACACTCAAACTAATAGAAGAAAAACTAGGGAAGCATCTGGAACACATGGGCACTGGAAAAAATTTCCTGAACAAAACACCAATGGCTTATGCACTAAGATCAAGAATCGACAAATGGGATCTCATAAAACTGCAAAGCTTCTGTAAGGCAAAGGACACTGTGGTTAGGACAAAACGGCAACCAACAGACTGGGAAAAGATCTTTACCAATCCTACAACAGATAGAGGCCTTATATCCAAAATATACAAGGAACTCAAGAAGTTAGACCGCAGGGAGACAAATAACCCTATTAAAAATGGGGTTCAGAACTAAACAAAGAGTTCACAGCTGAGGAATGCAGAATGGCTGAGAAACACCTAAAGAAATGTTCAACATCTTTAGTCATAAGGGAAATGCAAATCAAAACAACCCTGAGTTTTCCCCTCACACCAGTGAGAATGGCTAAGACCAAAAACTCAGGGGACAGCAGATGCTGGCAAGGATGCGGAGAAAGAGGAACACTCCTCTATTGTTGGTGGGATTGCAGACTGGTACAACCATTCTGGAAATCAGTCTGGAGGTTCCTCAGAAAATTGGACATTGAACTGCCTGAGGATCCAGCTATACCTCTCTTGGGCATATACCCAAAAGATGCCCCAACATATAAAAAAAACACGTGCTCCACCATGTTCATCGCAGCCTTATTTATAATAGCCAGAAGCTGGAAAGAACCCAGATGCCCTTCAACAGAGGAATGGATACAGAAAATGTGGTACATCTACACAATGGAATATTACTCAGCCATCAAAAACAATGACTTTATGAAATTCGTAGGCAAATGGTTGGAAGTGGAAAATATCATCCTGAGTGAGCTAACCCAATCACAGAAAGACACACATGGTATGCACTCACTGATAAGTGGCTATTAGCCCAAATGCTTGAATTACCCTAAATGCCTAGAACACATGAAACTCAAGACGGATGATCAAAATGTGAATGCTTCACTCCTTCTTTAAAAGGGGGAATAAGAATACCCTTGGCAGGGAAGGGAGAGGCAAAGATTAAAACAGACGCAGAAGGAACACCCATTCTGAGCCTCCCCCACATATTGCCCATACATATACAGCCACCCAATTAGACAAGATGGATGAAGCAAAGAAGTGCAGGCCGACAGGAGCCGGATGTAGATTGCTCCTGAGAGACACAGCCAGAATACAGCAAATACAGAGGCGAATGCCAGCAGCAAACCACTGAACTGAGAATAGGACCCCCGTTGAAGGAATCAGAGAAAGAACTGGAAGAGCTTGAAGGGGCTCGAGACCCCATATGTACAACAATGCCAAGCAACCAGAGCTTCCAGGGACTAAGCCACTACCTAAAGACTATACATGGACTGACCTTGAACTCTGACCTCATAGGTAGCAATGAATATCCTAGTAAGAGCACCAGTGGAAGGGGAAGCCATGGGTCCTGCTAAGACTGAACCCCCAGTGAACTAGACTGTTGGGGGGAGGGCGGCAATGGGGGGAGGGCGGCAATGAGGGGAGGGTGAGGAGGGGAACACCCATAAGGAAGGGGAGGTGGGAGGGGAATGTTTGCCCGGAAACCGGGAAAGGGAATAACAGTCGAAATGTATATAAGAAATACTCAAGTTAATAAAAAATAAATAAATATATATATTATTCTGAATTGAATGTTTATGATATCTCATATTGATAAAAAATTAAAATTTGTATAGGTACATAATACATATATATCTATAACATATATTTCTTCATAAACATGATATATAAAATCTGTATGTACATGTAATGCGAACCAGTGGTGTGTGTTCACACAGATAATTACATGTGTTTGTGTATAGAGAAATATCTCAAAGTAAATAAATTATCTATATAGAATTTAAGTTATTCTCGATGTGTGGGTTTTACTTTTTTTATTGGATATTTTATGTATTTACATTTCAAATGTTATCAGTTTTCCTGGTTCCCCTTCTCCCATCTCCCTTCCCCCTGCTTCTATGAGGATTCTCCCCTTTCTACCCACCCACTCCCACCTCAACACCCTGGCATTTCCAGACACTGGGCAAATGAGCCTTCACAGGACTAAGGGCTTATCCTACTGATGCCAGACAGTGCCATCTTCTGCTACATATGCAGCTTGAACCAGGGGCCCCTCCATGTGTACTCTTTGGTTGGTGGTTTAGTTCCTCGGAACACTGGGGTGTCTGGTTGGTTGATATTGTTTTACCTATGGGGTGGCAAATCCCTTCAGCTCCTTCAGTCATTTCTCTAATTCCTCCATTGCAGTTCCCTTGCTCAGTTCGATGGTTAGCTGCAAACATCTTCATCTGCATCAGTAAGGTTCTGGCACAGCCTCTCAGGAGACATCCATATCAGGCTCCTGTCAGCAAGTACTTCTTGGCATCAGCAATAGTGACTGGATTTGGTGTCTGCACATGGGATGGATCCCTATGTGGGGCGGTCTCTGGATGGTGTTTCCTTCAGTCTTTGCTTAATTCTTTGCTCCTGCATTTCCTCCCATGAGTATTTTGTTCTCCCTCTGTACTGGCTGGTTTTGTGTGTCAACTTGACACAAGCTGGAGTTATCACAGAGAGGAGCCTCAGTTGTGGAAACGTCTTCATGAGACCCAACTGTAAGTCATTTTCTCAACTAGTGGCCAAGGTAGGGGGACCAGCCCATTGTGGGTGGTGCTGTACCTCGACTGGTGGTCTTGGGTTCTATAAGAAAGCAAGCCTAAGCAAGCAAGGGGAAGCAAGCCAGTAGGAACATCCCTCCATGGCCTCTGCATCAGCTCCTGCTTCCTGATCTGCTTGAGTTGCAGTCCTGACTTCCGTTGGTGCTGACGTGGAAGTGTGAGCTGAGTAAACCCTTTCCTCCCCAGCTTGTTCCTTGGTCATGATATTTGTGAAGGAATAGAAACCCTGACTAAGACACCCTTCTAAGAAGGACTGAAGCATCCACATTGTTGGTCTTTCTTTTTCTTGAGCTTCATATGGTCTGTGAGTTGTACCTGGGTATTCTAAACTTTTGGGCTAGTATCTACTTATCAGTGAATGCATACCACATGTCTTCTTTTGAGCCTGAGTTACCTCATTGAGGTTGATATTTTCTAGTTCCAGTCATTTGCCCAAGAATTTCATGAACTCATTGTTTTAAATAGCTGAGT
This sequence comes from Rattus norvegicus, assembly GCF_021556685.1. NCBI lineage: Eukaryota > Metazoa > Chordata > Mammalia > Rodentia > Muridae > Rattus > Rattus norvegicus. The sequence continues at coordinate 113,391,737 of NC_141538.1, forward strand.
AGTATTCCATTGTGTAGATGTACCACATTTTCTGTATACATTTGTCTCTTGAAAGACATCTGGGTTCTTTACAGCTTCTGGCTATTATAAAGGCTGCTATGAACATAGTGAAGCATGTGTCCTTGTAATATGTTGGTACTTCTTTTGGAAGTACCCAGGAGTGGTATAGCTGGGTACTCAGGTAGTACAATGTTCAATTTTCTGAGGAACCTCCAGATTGATTTCCAGAGTGGTTGTACCAGCTTGTAATCTCACCAACAATAAATGAGTGTTCCTCTTTCTCCACATCCTCTCCAGCATCTGCTGTCACCTGAGTTTTTGATCTTAGCCATCCTGAGTGGTGGGAACTGAAATCTCAGGGTTGTTTTGATTTGCATTTCCCTGGTGACTAAGGATGTTGAACATTTCTTTAGGTGCTTCTCAGTCATTCGATATTCCTCAGTTGAGAATTCCTTGTTTTACTCTGTACCCCATTTTTAATAGGGTTATTTGATTCTATGGAGTCTCACTTCTTGAGTTCTTTGTATATATTAGGTATTAGCCCTCTAAGGGATTTAGGATTGGTAAAGATCTTTTCCCAATCTGTTGATTGCCATTTTGTCCTATTGACAGTGTGCTTTGGGTTATAGAAGCTTTGCAATTTTAGGAGGTCCCATTTGTAGATTCTTGATCTTAGAGCATAAGTGTTCTGTTCAGGAAAGTTTCCCCTGTGCCAATGTGTTCGAGGCTCTCCCCCACTTTCTCTTCCATTAGTTTCAGTATATCTGGTTTTATGTGGAAATCCTTGATTGACTTGTGTTTTACATTTTAACTGTATGTCCTCACATAGTATGCATTTACTTCTTCTGTCCATCTACAGAATGCTTATGATCTTTATTCATATTCATATTTATGTATTTACTGCATTTTCTCACTCTGTTAATCCTTTTGGTACCTGGGTGTACCATATTTTGCTAACAAAGTGTGGGATGAATACACTCTAAATACACTCTTATGAAGATAATGCTACTATGAAATTATGTTGTGTCTTCTCATGATACAAATTTTCTGTCTGCAATATAGCATAGGAATCTAAAACTTAAAACTTGAACTTGTACTCAGAACATATACCTACTGTACTTCCTTAGACAGAATAGTAAATGAATTTTAAGTCTCCCTGTCCTTATTAAAATTTGATATTTGCCATTTTTAGAGTTCATAGATTTGTGAATATCATAGTATGACATGAGTTTTCATTGTTCATTATCGTGAAATGCATTAGCCTCCTGAAATTAAATATTTAAATAATAGCTAGTGTTCCAAATTTTTCTGTGAATATTTGTACATAAATTTCAAAAGCATTTTTGTCTTAAGTTTTTTTAGACTTTTCTCTACATAAATCTCTACAGATTATCAATATTCTCTATATTAATAGTCTATACTAATACTTGGTATATTAATCAATTGTTGATAAATGCTTTAACTGTTTTATTTATCAATTAGTTTTTACTGATATATGTAACTTTTACATGTTAGCATAAACATAAATGCTTCTATTGTATAACTTAAGTGCTGAATATTTATTCTGATCAATACAAGCCACAACGAAAGTGATGAAACACAGAAGCATACATATAACATAATTCTCATCAAAAATATACCTGGGAAATTTTATAGTGAAAGCCCAATATACATGTTAGCAATATACATATGTAATAGGAAAGTTTTCAACTGATGCTTACTTTGTTATTTGCAATAATTCCATTGTCATCACATCTCTGCCAAGTGGGTTGTTGCAAGAGACAATGGAAATTGAAGAACTCACGGGTCAACTTAGGTCACAGATATGTAAACCTAATAGACTAAACAAGATTGTGAACATAGATAAACCACAGAACGTAAGCGCAATTTGCAGGCTGCTACGCTCCTTTTACTTGTATTCCCATAGGGAATCATAATTACTGAAGATCCTCCACTGATTAAAATGGCAGTCCCTTTCCAATCAGTATGCAAAGCACAGCACACAACCTTAATCCAGGGAATTCAAGTGCTTTGATGAATAACATTTTCAGATTGTGTTTGAAAGGGGGAAGGGAGGACAGATGAGAGCAGAATGGTGACTAACCTGGAAAAATAGGGCAATTATCAAACAGCAAGCTGTCTCTTCATGAACGAATATTTTGTGGCAACACACCAAGCTTCCGCAGCTGGGATCTCTTTCATTCGTGCAAGCTGAGGTCTTTCCTTCTGATTAGGTCGCCTCTCTTGATCGTAATTCCTAGTGTCACAACAACACAGAAGCAATAATAAAGCAAAGTAACAACAAAGCCTCTGGGGACTGACACGCTTTCATGTCTGCAGGTTGTAAGATTTTGTAAATTGCCTCCACTTTGTTCATGTGCAAAGACAGACTAAGTTTCTTTTCAAAGTGAAAAGCTTTCATCTCTAAGCCGGTGCCACTAGACAGTGGTAGAAATTTCTTCATTACTCACAGAGCAAAATGCTATTGTCAATATTCTTTAACTTATCAACTTTGAACTGTCTCTTTGGGACAATAATAGGACATAGCTGCTTCAGCAGATGGCGTTAATTCAAGGTGAGGGCTGTGAACACAGTGTTGAGAGCCTAGACTGTAAATATGTTTTCATAATTTGAGCCCCTTTGTTGGGAAATATGCTTTAATCGTATGCTAACTTATTTTGTGTAGAAGATGCATGTTTACTTTTTACGGCAACACACAGGTAACCAAACTTTGGCTTCAAGTTCTTACTTCTCAGCTGCCTTTCTTTCTCACATTGTTTATTTCACCACCAACACTTCCCTGGAGAGTTATCTTTTAAGTTCAGCTCAGTAGTGCCAATGTCTTTCTTGCCCCTCCCTTGGTCTGCATGAAAGCAAAGACCGAGGGCATTTCTTTTGTAGAGAAACAGACAGATACTGAGAAATTACAAACTTGGGGCTGGTAAGAGGGTTCCAGGCATGCTCCTTGGTTAATATTCTCTGACTTCCTTCTGCAGAAGTAACTACACATCATATTCTTTGTATGGCTCCAAGAAGACCCATTCTTTCCCAGCGTTCATTGTAATGTCAAGAAGAGAGAAAGAACAAATGTCTTATGATTTGTGCAGTTAAATATTTGAATATTTACCCGAGTATTACTGTTAAGACTCTATCTGACTAAAAATCTTTTAAGTATTAGTTACCATGTCCATCGAAAAAAAGAGAAAATGGCCTATTCTTATCTGAAATCTGTGACTTAAATATTTTATTTGATATAAGATGTGTTGTTTGGTCTTGGGAGAGTCCCCAATATTTTCATGTAACACAAAGTAGAATTTATAACCGAACAGCACTCGGTTCCCCATTAATGCCCCCTACAAGCCCCCACACCACACATGAGTAGTCATAAACACAAAGAATTTTATGTAAATGAAGACCTAACCATAGGTACTGACAAAACAAATGGAATCTGTAAGTGTTATAGTAGCATTTTTTTGTTTTTATTGCTATTATGTAGTTCAAATTTTTTCCACAATAGTTTTAAAAAATGTTTCAAATATAGAAACTGGATTTCTGTATTTTTTAACCTTAACTTAAATATTTAAAGTAAAATCAAAGTAATAGTTATTGCATTTAATTCTGGAGAGATTTTTCTATCATTTATTTTCATATATGAATACCAGTAATTATTTTCACTTGAGACACTAATTATAAATTTTAGCATAGAATATTATGTGACTAGTATTTAATTTATCCTAATAGCTCATGTCAGTACATGGATACTCATTATAATTATCAATATATATGATATGTGTATGGAAATATTTAAGTACATATGTGTACTTTAATATTACTGATTTAGTGAAAGCTCAGTTAAACTATGAGTTGTATAAAAATCTGGATTTAAATTGTATAAATCCCATTTCCAAAGTACATGACTGTGCTCAAACCTATGACAACACTGTTTTTTATAGTCTTAATCAACATATCAATATGTGTAGCAACTTGTGCTATCACTAGCTTTCTTATTCTTGTTTGTATTTCAAGACAAGACCTCACTATATAGAGATGTGTGGTACTTACTGTGTAGACCAGGCTTACTTTGAACTCATAAAAGATCCCAGCCTCTGCCTCCCATGTGCTGAAGACAAAATTTATCCCAACCTTCTTGGACAGTAGTTTTGTTTTTAACAAATTTTTCTGATTCTAGAAGTATCTAGATTCTTTCGTTACCTACACAGGTGATGTTTAAATCTTATTTGTAAACTATAAACTCTGAGGATAAATAACTAAGTACTCTTTAAAGGAGACCTGGTCCTAAGATTCCATAATTGTATCCTGGACATTACCATTAGACCTTTTATATTTTGAGTACAGATTGGCAAATTGAAATCAGAAGACCAACCTTCTGCTGCATTGTTTTTTGTTCCAATTAGAGCAGTTTACTACTATACAATAGCAGTTGTTATATGAGATCTTAAATATAACATAATATTCCCATGTTAGTCCTGCTCATGGTACCAGTTTCAGATATAAAAGAATAATTTCCTTAAGGTCATTCCTTCAAGAGTTGAGGAGTAAGGAGTATTTCTATGGAATATTAAAATGAAACATTGATTTTTAGCTAAACAATTTGGTTGCTAGACATACTAATCAATAGAAGTTTCAGAATGCATTGAATAACCTGTGGTCAGTGATATGGTAAATATATTCAGTCAATGATAAAGATATTCAAAATGGCAGGCAAAAATACCTTAAGGAATCAGAAAATAGGTATATTGAGGATACTTTGTTACCATTGAACAATTAAATGAAAAAAATCAAGGTGAAGATATTTTTATGTGAAGACAAGGAATTTTCACCTTAGTAAATACAGTTTCACACATTATTTAACTTCAAAAATGGAAGAGAAGTCTTTAAAGTTAAATCTAAGTAGAAACTGGCTGATTCATGTAGGTACCAGATACAATTATACAGTAATTAGGAATGGATACTTCCTACTCAAACATGGTCTGCTGACGAACAATAAGACACCACCGAGAAACTGTAAGAAACAGAAAAATCTCACGTTTACTGTGCAATGACAAAACAAGAATCTGGTTTTGAGCTTGGTTTTATTTATTTTTAATAATTTTTTTATTTTTATTTTTCCTCTTTTTAAACTTGGAATCTTCTCGCTTACAATAAAATCTTAGTACAATTTTCCTACTCTTCATTCCTTCCAGATCTTCCCCATTGTCTCTCTCACCCAGACCCATGCTACCCTTTCTGACTCTTGTTGAAAAAGAACGGGCTTGCCGGATGTAGATCGCTCCTGAGAGACACAGCCAGAATACAGCAAATACAGAGGCGAATGCCAGCAGCAAACCACTGAACTGAGAATAGGACCCCCGTTGAAGGAATCAGAGAAAGAACTGGAAGAGCTTGAAGGGGCTCGAGACCCCATATGTACAACAATGCCAAGCAACCAGAGCTTCCAGGGACTAAGCCACTACCTAAAGACTATACATGGACTGACCCTGGACTCTGACCTCATAGGTAGCAATGAATATCCTAGTAAGAGCACCAGTGGAAGGGGAAGCCCTGGGTCCTGCTAAGACTGAACCCCCAGTGAACTAGACTATGGGGGGAGGGCGGCAATGGGGGGAGGGTTGGGAGGGCAACACCCATAAGGAAGGGGAGGGGGGAGGGGGATTTTTGTCCGGAAACCGGGAAAGGGAATAACACTTGAAATGTATATAAGAAATACTCAAGTTAATAAAAAAAAAAAAATGAAAGTCCCTGTCGGGGGCTGGAGAGATGGCTCAGTAGTTAAGAGCACCGACTGCTCTTCCTGAGGTCCTGAGTTCAAATCCCAGCAACCACATGGTGGCTCACAACCATCTGTAATGAGATCTGATGCCCTCTTCTGGTGTGTCTAAAGGCAGCTACAGTGTACTCATACAATAAAATAAAATCTTAAAAAATAAATTAAAAAAAAAAGAAAAAAAAAGAAAAAGAACGGGCTTCTAAGAGATAACAACAAAACATGAAAAAATAAAGCATGATAAGTTAAAATAAAATCATCATATTGACATTAGACAAAAGAGGCCAACAGAAAAACAAAAGAGTTCCAAAAGGAGACACAAAAAGCAAAGACTTACTTTTGCCCACATTCAGGAAGCCCATCAAAACACTAAGGTGAAACCTAGATATACATGCTGTAGATGGACATGGTGCAGCACTGTGGATTCTGTGGCCGGTTTCTTTGCCCTGCTAAGCTGGTTTGTTTCCATAGCGCGCCTGCTGGTGTTGGAGACTGGGACAGTGGGATGTGTTGGGGGAAGAAATGTTAAAGGAGATTTTTGTGAGCAGTTGAAAATGAGGTCAGAAAGGGATTCCCCAACAAATTTTCTACCACACAGCTGCCGTGAAACTGAGGATGACTGCGTCTGGAGGAGCAGAAGTGTGGATTTTCTGTCAGCCTATTTGGTTCAGCCAGGAGTGGTTAGGGTTGGGTAAATAACTGGTGCCTGCTGAGTTTGGGAGCCTGAACAAATCACCAAGGCTGGAGAGGATGGTTAGAGGGGAATAGTATCCGATTCAGAGGAGATAGGGACAGGGGAACTGGGAAGGCTGCCATAGGTGTTCTTCAAAGCTGGGTATGGGAGTGGGGACTAGATCTGAGGAAACAGAGGAAGAAAGGAAGATTTACTGGCAGCATAAATGATGAGGGCATTTCAGGCATGACCTGTGGGTGAGCAGGAGTACCTGCTTTGGTTGGGGTCTGGGAAAAAGAGACAAGTGGGAGGAGGAAGGTAAGGAGAGGATGGTGTGTGATCCACAGGAGATGTTGATGTGGTGGCCAGGGAGGAGGCTGCAGCTGGGTTCTGAGACAAACCTAGGGATGAGACTGGGGGATATTTGGAGGGGAGGAGTGAGTTGTGAAAGTCTTCAGGTCGGGGGCTGGATATGATGGCTCATCGGTTAAGAGCATTGACTGCTCTTCCAGAGGTCCTGAGTTCAAATCCCAGCAACCACATGGTGGCTCACAACCATCTGTAATGAGATCTGATGCCCTCTTCTGGTGTGTCTGACGACGGCAACAGTGTACTTACATATAAATAAATAATAAATGAATGAAAGTCTTCAGGTAGCTTACCTGTTTCCATGGCTTGTCTGGCACTTATATTCCCAACAAATGCCTGCTGGTGTTGGAGGCTGGGATAGTGGGGGATAATTTGGGGAAGGAAGTTTAGGAGAGACGAACCTTGTGATCCTTATGGATACAGTCAAAAAGGAAAGCGAAGACAACAGAAAGTTTTGTGCTATAGAAACTGGTGTGTGTGTTTGCGAGGGGTGGATTTGGAAAAGCAGGAGAGATATTGATCTGCAGTCAGCTGAAGAGGTATCATTTGTAGTAGGTTTGGAAAGAAAGTTTGCTTTAAGAGTATTGCCCTGACATGTCCATCACACACAATTTATAGTCTCATCCATGAGTATATCGACAGCAAAAATTGTATTCAGGTAGACACACACACACACACACACACACACACACACCACAAATACATGAAAGAAGACTTGAGAGGCACAGAGGTAATGTGTGTCATGAAGGAATTACAAGACAGCATGGAGTACAACAAAAACACACTGTGCGCATGTGTGAAATTCTCAAAGAACTTCCACCATGAAAATGTCCTGAGCAAACCAGGCTTCTTTTTTTTTCTCCAGAGGAGATATTTTCTCTGGCTCTCTGATACCTATTTATAAAAAATCAGTAAGAAGATGGTATCCCAGGTAAAACTCTGCTTTGCTCCTCACAGCTGGCATGATGTCTGTCTGAATTTTACATTTGTAAGTTTCCTTTGACAGAAGAATAAAGCTCCCATCTACAGGCACTCGCCCCATTCTTTCATTGTTAAACCTTTGTCCCTAGACAATGCTAAATTTTTTTAGTCTTAAGGAAACAAAATGTAGTCGTTTTCATAAAGTAGAAGAGAGTACTTCATTTGTAAAACTCCCTCATTAAATACTAGAAGCTTATTTGTCCCTTGTCATTTATGCCATTTTGTTTCTGTATTTAAAGTAAATTATTTCACCCATGATAATACAAACTGAGCCTGATTTTTTGTAGCTTTTGTTGAATATCACAAAACCATGAACCCTTTTACAGCAGAGATCTAAATGTATAATAGACTCCAATTTTGTCATTATTCAATTATTACTTTCTTGACACTAGAAAGCAGCAAATGTGCTGTATTTGTGTGCAATGTTTTGCTAAGCACAACACCTGACCCATAGTCAGTAGTCAATAGCCATATTGATTAATAAATAAAAGAGAATGAGACAGAGATTAAATATTTTTTCTAAGTCCCACAGACAAACATATTTCTGATTCTAGATTATATTTTTATGCCTACAGTGATTTTACCCTACTTGGCAGCATCTCAAACCAGTTCAGCCTAGGTGTATGAAACACTTACATTAGTGCTATTAAAAGCTTCCCAACTACCACAATGTGTCACTGCAGCTGAGGGTCACTCTATTCCTTGTCCTCTTCTAAGATAATATTATACGGCCTTCTAGTGAAGAAAATAGCATTTGAAGGAGTAAAATATCAGTTGGAGGAAAAAGGCTAGAATCAAAATTCCTTTTATTATAAAACACAACCTAGAGATTATACAATTGTAGCCCCAAAGGATGCAATTATTTTGTTGTGTAGGATATTAAAGATATAATGATAATCTCTTTGTGCTGCTTAACTGAAAGAGCACATGGGCACATTGCCTGGAGACATAACTCAAAGCTGCAACATTCTTCCAACTTATACTGCCAAGGAATTAGAACAACCGAACTTTACTAGAGTTTTCTAACAGAGCTCTATTCTAGTCACATGGGAGTCTGGTTGGTTCAGACGAATTAGTATTGTCTATCCTAGATGCATTGCAGTATTAATAAGTACTTTTATATGTCTCTAGAAATAGTCTTTTGAAACAGATAGTTGTTCCTAGAAATGATGTCATTCAAGAGTAAATTCAAAAGGATATCATTCCTTGTCCTTCAGTTTGGGACAAAATGGTATCTTCCCTTGTTTCTTTGTGAACTTTCTTCTTTTGTGAAATATTTTTGTTTATTTATTTTTTATTCTATTCTCCTACAATGCACTCCTACAATATATTACAATCACAGTTTCCCCTCTATCCACTCCTCCCAGTGTCCCTTCTCTTCTCTCTTCTCCTCTGCTTCCATTCAGTAAAGAGCAGACTTCTCCAAGATATCAACCAAAGAATGTGTAACAAGTTCCAGTAAGACTAGATACACACCCACATATCAGTGCTGAGCTAAGCAACCCAGTAATAGTAAAAGGGTCCCCAAAGTAGGCAAAAAGTCAGAGATTCTTCATTCCCTCTATTAGGAATCCCCCAAAATACCACGCTAATAATCACAACATATTTGAGAAGGATCTACTACATATCCATGCTTTAGTCTGCATGAGCTCCTGTGAACCCTGCTTACTTGATTCTGTTGACAACATTCTCCTGGTGTCCTCAACCATTCTGATTTCCACAATTTTTCTTTCCCTTCTTCCTCAGGGTTTAAAGAGCTCAAGAGAAGGAACAGAATAAAAATCCACTGTTTGAGTTCTCTCTACATCTAAAGTTTGGTGGTGATAATTTGCATCTGCTCCCAACAACTATTGGAGGAAACCTCTCTGATGATAAGTGGACTAGGTACCAATCTCTGAATAAAAAGAATGTCATTGGGAATCATTTTGCTGGTATTTTTCTACCTTAGGTCTCCAGACTTTCCAGGCTACAGTCCCATGGGTTCCCTTTCCTTACATGGACCTCAAATTAGACCAGCCATTGGTGTATTATTCCCATAAGAGCTGTACCTTCAATGACCCATACTTTCAATAGGCTGGATAGATATTAAGTCAAAGGTTTTGTGCCTGGGTTCTTGCTTTAGTCCCACCACTGGAAGGTGACTAATTATAGAAGATGCCTGGTTTAGATCCTGTATTCTCCATTACTGGAAGTCCTGGAGAGTGTTTCTTGTAGAATCCAGGGAGTTTCTACTACACGCAGTATCTACATAGGCTCCCACATAGCCTCCAGTTTCAGTTGTCTCTTCAGTTCTTCCATCCCTCCCTGTCACCTTCTCCCTCCTGCTCTCAATGCTATCTGCCCCCAGTCCACCTGCAAAAATCTATTTTATTTTCTCTTCCCCAGCAAATTGATGCTTCCCCCTTAGAGCTCTCCTTGTTACTTAGCGTATCTGTGTCTGTGGGTTGTAGTATGGTTATCTTTTACTTAACAACTAACATCCACTTATAGGTGATAGATATCATGTTTGTCCTTCTAGATCTGCGTTACCTCACTTGGTATGATATTTTTCTAATTCCATCAGTTTGCCTATTAATTTCATAATGTACTTTTTTGATAGATGAGTAATACTGTATTATACAAATATACCATAATTTTTATTCATTCTTCAGGTGAAGGACATCTAGGATGTTTCCAGTTTCTGGTAATTATAAACAAAGACGTTATAAACAGTTGAAAAGGTGTCTTTGTGGTAAGATATAGAATACTCTGGGTATATGCCCTTGAGTGGATAGCTAGACTTGAGATTGACCTATTCCAGTTTTCTAGCTTATTCTTAGAAACTTGGCTCACTCTTTTATTTTTTTTTTGTTTATCGTGTTAATTTCTCTTTTTTTATGCCATAATATAACCATACCAATTCCTCCTTCCTTTTCCCTCATTAAAACATTTCCATATAATCCTTCTTGCTCTCTTTCACATTTACAAAGCTTTTTTATTAATTGTTATTGCATACCAGACTCATAGAACATCTAAAATTCCCATATCCAAGGCCCAGACATTGTTGAAGAAGAGGGGACAGATTTTTTTGTATGTGTTTGTTAACTAGTTTATTTATTTACTTTATATCCTGATCACAGGTTTCCTTCCCTCTTCTCCTCTCTGTTCCTCCCTCTCACCTCCCTTCCCCCATCCTGCTAATCAGACCTCCCCTTCTTCTGTGAAAAGTGGAGAGCTTACATTAATATCAACCAACCTTGGCATATACATTGCAATAAGACTAGGTATATCTTCTTCTATTGAGTCTAGACAATGCAGCCTAGTTATGGGAAAGGAATGCAAAGGCAGGCAGTGTAGTTCAAGATAGCCCCTTCTTCAACTTTATGAATCCCACAGAAAGATCCAGCTGCAAAATTGATACATATATGTAGAGGGCTTATGTGGTTCCCAAGCATGCTCTCTGGTTGGCAGTTCAATATCTATAGGTCCCTATGTCAACATTACTTAATTCTGTAGGTTTTCTTGTGGCTAGTCTGAAGGTACTGAGCTAGCTCAATTGATCATTCACAGATAGTTACAGAATGTTTTTAAGAGCCTGCAGACCAAGGAGTTAGCTGTGACGTTGTGTCTCCCAGGCTTTTCAAGTGAGACGCTGATACATTCCTGTAGCAATTACTAGCTCTACCTAGCTTTCATGTAATGTCTCTATGCTTTCTCAGTATTCAGGGGCAAAATAGCTGCCATTAGAGTTCAATGGAGTCCATTTTACTTTTAACAATCAAATTGAATATTTCCTTGCTAGTGGGAAAAGAAGTCCTTTTCATCTTTTTATTTAGGCTAAAATGTATGGTCTGTTTTTAAAACCTTAATATTTCATTATAATAATAAATTCATGCAGATTTTATCTAAGTTCATCTAGACAGTTTTATCTAAAGTGTATTAAATAGTTTTTGTTAATATTTTTCTTACTACAAATACATTCAATGGGGTGGAACGTTCTGTGTAAATTTCAGTCAACAATATTGTGGAAATTGTATCACAAAAAAAAAAACCAATCAGTTTATCTAGGATTTTAGGATTCTTTGTGTTCTTTATTGACTCCATAGGGTTGGTAGCCACCCATGAGACACTAGTTTCTATCCGAATTTTTTACAGACTGGTCTAACTGAGAAATGAAGGGTCACCCTGACTGTTGGTATAACAACCCATGAATGGACTCTCATACTGAACAAACATCAGGGGAAAATGGTAAAAAGTAAGGTTATTTCTCTCTACTTCATGAGTGGGGAAGCAACATGACTTGATAAGTCAGAGTCATACGAAGGAAATCATCCCTTTCCTGCAATATATCCCCTCAAAACCTGAATTAAAGTAAACACTACTTAGTGCTATTTTCTTTTTATTAAAGATTTTTTTCCACAACAATGAAAAAGAAAGCTTTATAAGAATCTTTCTCCAAGAATCTTATGTTCACAATTCACATTAATTCAATAGAATATTAAAGGTTTATTAAGTTTGAAAATAATAATTAGTTTAAAATGTGTATCATATCATATAAGACTATATTAGCATATTGAGTAATAGAAAACAACCACTGTAATTAGTTTGTAATTATTTTATGTAAGGAGAGGATAGCTTCAAATGGGTCTTACCCTAATAGTGTTTACAAGAAAAACCAATGTACTTAGATTTCATACAGTAGAGGCTAAGTTTGATCTCAGGTTAATATAACTCTATATATCATTAAGAGGAGTGGCAAATTATCCACATTTTTGGAAGTTATTGGGTAGAAATATGATTTTCTACAGAGTAATTTTTTAATGTTCCAATCTCTAATATAAATTTGAAACTTTGTTCAAACACATCTAAATTAGTTAGGCGTGAGTGATGTTTTCTTCTAAAAATAATTGTCTTTTTTAATCAAATTCTATAAAAATTTAGAGTTCCAGCTAAGGAGAATAAACTTCTATTTTCATATAATCCAGAATGTAAGCAAAGATAAAGTTCATTAGAACATGTGCATATTTAGGAACTGAAGCAAACCATCACGATATTGCCCTGGTGGATTTTGCCTATAAGTAAACTATAAACTACTGGTAATTTTATTTCACCCTTGTGCTAAATCAAAGGTGATTCTTTAAATATCTGCATTTCATTTAGTGGTTTGCAGCAAGACTGAGCTGTACTTTGTGCAAAGTTATCGTATATTGCACAGAACTGCACCTTATTGGTCAGCAGACCCTCATTTGTTTTATCGTCCATCACATTTTTGGACATCCTAGAATTCTGAATGTCAAAATTCTAATCATAACATGAGTGAGATGAAAGCAGTATTGCCATGCTCCAGGTAACAGGTTCAGTAGATACCGTGACTCTTGGCAAGCAGTTTATTTTTATTATGTGAGTACGTGAAGCGAAGTCCACCAGGGACTGACTAGGGAATCTGTAAGAACGTACTATTTGGCACATAATGATGATGGATGAGAAGGCTATATAATTTTTGAAACTTAAAGTACTTTCCTAAGATTCAAAGCTATCTATGGGTACTTTTCGATTATAGCAGTAAAATATGTGGCCATGAAGTACATCATTGCCCTACAGCTTTTCGTTAATGTTGCATGTTTTAGCATCTGGAGTCCTGTGAACTACAATATGTACTTCATAAGAATCCAAGTCTCCTGAGACAGATTAGTACTCCTTTTCTAACTTCTTCCCTTCAGAAAATCTCTATGTCCAGAGGGAAGATGATTTATCCAGTATAAGTACAGTCTGTCACAGCTCTGTTTAGCATTGTGGGGAGAAATCTGACAGCACACCAATCTTAGAATTTTTTTTCTTTTTTGGTTGGGGTGCTTTCTGCATTTTTCCTCACTTTGGTCAAAATTTTAGGTTCACATTTCAAATGAAACTTCCGAATTCCAAAGCAATTGGAAAAGAGAATTTGAAGCAAAGGAGAGTTCTGCTTCTCTGATACAAGGCTCGTAAGCTCCATTAATGTTATTTACTATCTCCGTGGTGCATTGTATATGGCTTCTCTCTTTATAGTCACTGCTATGATAAGTAGCATCAAAATGTATTTTATCCCTATTTACAATTCAAGAAGTAAGCAAACAAATAAGATACTAAATTAATACTAAAAGCAGCTTGAGTTCAGGGGCAAATCTCTCCTGAGAAAAATGAAATTTAAACTATGAGTGCACATGACTAAAAACAGGAGCTAAAGTAATATTATACCAGGAGATAAGCAATATAAATGTTCCAGGTAATTTCTATTTCATTCTTTTAAAATAATTTAAGGAAGGCAACAAAAGCATGGCATTTATCTTGAATATATACATATGCATATATATCTATGCAAAAATATGTATATAAAACATTTGGACATATAAATACAAATACAGGTTATAGTTGGGCCTTGACATATTTTATTTACTTTATATGTGTCTAGTTTAATATATAGTCATTTGAATATATATGTACATATAACAGGTATATCCTTTCGAATATATTTTTATTTCTACTGTATAAAATATATAAGTTATATAAGAGTATAATAGTGGTTTCTGAGAATATAGTAAAAAAATTTTCAATACCACAAAGAAATGTGTATCTACAGTCTTTTCTGCATTATAAAGATATACTTATTCTTCCCTGGTTTCCTAGGATAAAAGGAGTGTGTCATGAAACTACACGTAATGCTATTTTCTTAACAGAAATAACATCACAGAGTCAAATAGCTATCTTCAGAGTATTAAGACATTGTTATTGCACTGAGAAGCTGTGAACTTCTGTAATCACTGGCACTCGTTTCACATAGAGACACAGTTACAAAGATTTGTCTGGGAATCCAATTGTGTTGAGTCTACATTTTAAAAAGCAAGCCACTTTTATTTACAGCTTTTCATTCATGTTGTTTGATAAACAAACACTCTTCTGTTTAATTAGGTCCATAAAAACTAACAGAGAAGGAAAAGTAATTCAGCTCACCAGGAAAAATTATAACATCTTCTAAATGATAACCAAGGGGTTTGTAAACTTTCCTAAACAAGCATATCACCAGTAAAATGCAAATACAAATTAAAATAACCGCAAGATACAACAAAATATAAATTACAATAAAATATTAATTGAATGCTTCTATGCATTTCCTAAAATAGGCATCTGCATGAATTTTAATAACAGTACTGAGCGTATTGTTTAAAGCCAGACAAAATCAAGTGTTTGTCAGTAGTGTGGTGGATAAGCACACTATGTATATTCATTTGGTTAAAATCCAATATGACAACAAGTTTCCTAGATTTGTGAAGTGATAGCTTCCCAAAGCATCCTGATTGGCTCATTTTCATAATCAGCATGCTAATGAGGAAAAAGAAAGAAAACCTCAGGCATATAAATGGAATCCTACATGGTTCACTTATTTAAAGTTCAAAATCATACATTTGTAATATATAGAAGAAAAAATGCATAATGGATCTAGTCCTGGCTGTGTAGATCTTTCTCTCAGGTACATGGGAGGCTGTGGCCAAAGACATTCAAGATCTACCTGAGTTGAAGGTTATTCTAGACAATGCCTTGACACTGTCTCAAGACAAAAAGTAGTACATAGATAGCGAGATAGCGAGATAGCGAGATAGATAGATAGAAAGATAGATAGATAGATAGATAGATAGATAGATAGAAAGATAGATAGATAGATAGATAGATAGATAGATAGATAGATAGATAGATAGATAGATAGATGTAGATATGCATATAACTTAGTAAAGGAGTACTTGTCTAGCAGGAGTGATCCTTATATAAGCAATCCTTCAATATCCAGGGGATAAAGCCTAAAGTAACAACATAATTCTCTTTAGATGGTGACAAATAAGTAATTAATAGAGTGAAGGTAAAGAGTTCACAAGACGTTTATGCTTTGAATATAACATCATCAAGCAATGCATAAATTATTTGTGAAATATTTTAGTTTTTTACTCTTATATTACATTCCACCCACAGTTTCCCGTCCCTCCTGTCCTTTCAGTCCCTCTTCCACCACCCTTTCTCTCTCCATATTCATTTCTGTTTTCATTGAGAAAGAAAGCAGCCTTTCAGGGAAATGAACCAAACACATAACAAATTGCAATGAGACTAGACAAATACCATTATTTCGAGGCTACACGAGGAAACCAAGTAGGAGGAAGAGAATCCCAAGAGCAGACACAAAATTAAAAGATACCTCCCACAGTCAGTAGTCACAGAAGTATACCAAGCTACACAATCATAAAATAATTATATAAAATATAATATAAAATAATTATATAAAAACAATAAAGATTATTTTACATTGAATCATTTTATTTTTATGCGTTTTAGTGTTTTGTCTTTACACATAAATGTGCACCCATTTATGCTTGGTGCTCACAGCAGCTAGTAAAGAGTACCCCTTAGACCAGAAATTCAGTTACAGTTGTCAACAACACTGGATACAGGGAACCAAACTTTGGCCCTCTGTAAAAACAACACATGTACATAACTTTTGAGATATCACCCCAGTAATGACTTTTAAACAACTCAATATAAGATGCATTCTTTATAGAACAATTTTCAGTAACTTTCTTCAACAGGTGAAATGAAATATAAAGAATAAAGCCCCGGTGTTTGTAGCATTGCCTCATCATGAGATTTAACTGAGGAGCTCTCATGACATTCATCTGGTACTTGATGCTCTGAATTCCATGTATCTAGGTGCTTCACTCCTGCCTCTGAGAATTTCTTTGGGGAAGAGAACCAAGAATAGCAAACCATTATTAATATTACATTCCTGTAATGTGTTTCTACAAAAGTTAGCATCTTATTAAGTTTCTTTTCCTGGGCTCCGTGTTAGATGTTTTTATTGTGACTTAACCTTTATGGTTCTGAGCCACTATTGCCCTTCTCAAATCATCCTAAGAGAATTTAGTTCATCTCAAATTCTGTCTTACCAATTTGAAAAATCAATATTAAGCAAGTTATAAATTCAAGTCAATAACTTTAGATCTGTATGAAGTATGTAAAAGGTATGAAAGAATAGAAGTCATTGTTTATCTTGCTGTATTTAGATAAAAAAGAATATATTTTTAGATCTTAGACAACGATTTTTATAAACAAATACACAGCAAAGTGTGTGTGTCTTTTTGTTGTTGTTTTACATTGTTTCTTTGTTTGGGGGATTTTGTGATTGAGTCACCTCACTCAAGATGGTATTTTCTACTTCCAATCAGTAGCAGTGTTGTATTATGAACAAAAGAGAAATAATGAACACAAAACCCTTTTACCATAACTGAGGATAGTAACTAGATGTACCTGTTACTCTTACTCTTCTACTTTAAAATCAAATGCACACTCATTTTTATTGGATATTTTTAATTTACATTTCAAATGTTATCACCTTCCCTTGTTTCCCATCCTTAAAACCCCTATCACATCTCCTCTCCCTGCTTCTATGAGGGTGTCCCCCACCGACCAATGCACCCAGGTACGCCTTCTGATCTCCCCACCCTAACATTCACCTACATTGGAGTATCAAGCCTTGGAAGGACCAAGGGCTTCTCCTCCCATTGATGCCCTAAAATGCCATCCTCTGCTACATATGCTGCTGGAGCCATGGGTCATTCCATGTGTACGCTTTGGATGGTGGTTTAGTTCCTGGGAACTCTGGTTGGTTGAGGTTGTTCTTTTTTTTTAATTATTATTATTAACTTGAGTATTTCTTATATACATTTCGAGTGTTATTCCCTTTCCCGGTTTCCAGGCAAACATCCCCCTCCCCCCTCCCCTTCCTATTGGGTGTTCCCCTCCCCATACTTCCCCCATTGCCGCCCTCCCGCCAACAATCTAGTTCACTGGGGGTTCAGTCTTAGCAGGACCCAGGGCTTCCCCTTCCACTGGTGCTCTTACTAGGCGATTCATTGCTACCTATGAGGTCAGAGTCCAGGGTCAGTCCATGTATAGTCTTTAGGTAGTGGCTTAGTCCCTGGAAGCTCTGGTTGCTTGGCATTGTTGTACATATGGGGTCTCGAGCCCCTTCAAGCTCTTCCAGTTCTTTCTCTGATTCCTTCAACGGCGGTCCTCTTCTCAGTTCAGTGGTTTGCTGCTGGCATTCGCCTCTGTATTTGCTGTATTCTGGCTGTGTCTCTCAGGAGCGATCTACATCCGGCTCCTGTCGGCCTGCACTTGTTTGCTTCATCCATATTGTCTAATTGGATGGCTGTATATGTATGGGCCACATGTGTGGCAGGCTCTGAATGGGTGTTCCTTCTGTGTCTGTTTTAATCTTTGCCTCTCTATTCCCTGCCAAGGGTATTCTTGTTCCCCTTTTAAAGAAGGAGTGAACCATTCACATTTTGATCATCCGTCTTGAGTTTCATTTGTTCTAGGCATCTAGGGTAATTCAAGCATTTGGGCTAATAGCCACTTATCAATGAGTGCATACCATGTGTTTTTTTCTGTGATTGGGTTACCTCACTCAGGATGATATTTTCCAGTTCCGACCATTTGCCTATGAATTTCATAAAGCCGTTGTTCTTGATAGTTGAGTAATATTCCATTGTGTAGATGTACCACATTTTCTGTATCCATTCCTCTGTTGAAGGGCATCTGGGTTCTTTCCAGCTTCTGGCTATTATAAATAAGGCTGCGATGAACATGGTGGAGCACGTGTCTTTTTTATATGTTGGGGCATCTTTTGGGTATATGCCCAAGAGAGGTATAGCTGGATCCTCAGGCAGTTCAATGTCCAATTTTCTGAGGAACCTCCAGACTGATTTCCAGAATGGTTGTACCAGTCTGCAATCCCACCAACAATGGAGGAGTGTTCCTCTTTCTCCGCATCCTCGCCAGCATCTGCTGTCCCCTGAGTTTTTGATCTTAGCCATTCTCACTGGTGTGAGGTGAAATCTTAGGGTTGTTTTGATTTGCATTTCCCTTATGACTAAATATGTTGAACATTTCTTTAGGTGTTTCTCAGCCATTCGGCATTCCTCAGCTGTGAATTCTTTGTTTAGCTCTGAACCCCATTTTTTATAGGGTTTTTTGTTTCCCTGCGGTCTAACTTCTTGAGTTCTTTGTATATTTTGGATATAAGGCCTCTATCTGTTGTAGGATTGGTAAAGATCTTTTCCCAATCTGTTGGTTGCCGTTTTGTCCTAACCACAGTGTCCTTTGCCTTACAGAAGCTTTGCAGTTTTTTGAGATCCCATTTGTCGATTCTTGATCTTAGAGCATAAGCCATTGGTGTTTTGTTCAGGAAATTTTTTCCAGTGCCCATGTGTTCCAGATGCTTCCCTAGTTTTTCTTTTATTGCAAACCCTTTTAGCTCTTTCAATCCTTTCTCTAAGTCCTCCATTGGAGACTCTGCTCTCAGTTCAATCATTGGCTGCAAGCATCTACCTCTGTATTTGCTATGCTCTGGCAGAGCCTCTCAGGAGACAGCTGTATCAGGCTCCTGTCAGCATGCACTTGTTTGTCATCAGCAATATTGTCTGGGTTTGGTGGCTGTATGTATATGGGCTGGATCCCCAGATGGGGCAGTCTCTGGATGGCCTTTCCTTCAGTTTCTGCTCCAAATGTCTCCTATTTTCCTCCTATGAATATTTTTGTTCCCCCTTCTAGGAGGACTGAAACATCCACACTTTGGTTGCCCTTCTTGAGCTTCATGTGGTCTGTGGATTGTATCTTGGATAATACAAGCTATTGGGCTAATATGCACTAATCAATGAGTGCATACTATGTGTTTCTATCTGTGTGTGGGGGTGGTATTGTTGATTTTGCTTTGTTTTTTTGTTTTTTGTGGTTTTTGTGTGTGTGTGTGTGTGTGTGTGTGTGATTGGGTTACCTCACTCAGGATGATATTTTCTAGTTCCATTTATTTGCCTAAGAATTTCATTAAGTCATTGTTTTTAATAGCTGAGTAGTACTCCATTGTGTAAATGTACCAGTTTCTGGCTGTTATAAATACGCTGCTATGAACATAGTAGAGCATGTGTCCTTGATATATATTGGAGCATCTTTTGGGTATATGCCCAAGAGTGGTATCATGGTTCCTCAGATAGTACTATGTCCAATTTTCTGAGGAACTGCCAGACTGATTTCCAGAATGGTTGTACCAGCTTGCAATCTCACCAACAATGGAGGGGTGTTCCTCTTTCTCCACATCCTCCCCAGCATATGTTGTCACCTGAGTTTTTTATTTTAGCCATTCTGACTGGTGTGAAGTGGAATCTCAGGGTTGTTTTGAGTTGTCAAATGCACACTTCCTATTTGACCAACAGTTGTATCTCTGTCACAAGACTGCTTCTCTATGTTCTGTCACCTGAGCAAGCCAACACACACACCCAGTACAATTACTTTTATGTTTTCCATCTGAAATGTTCTAGAAAAGTCCAATGTTTAAGAAAGTTGTGCCAACACTTGTTGCTCCAAAGGGGTAATGGAAAAGGAGTGCAGAAACCTAACTAATGGGTTGATCTGCTGAGAACTCATAACAGAGTGGCCTCATAGAGTACACAGCTATTTGGATAATAAACTGATAATAATTGTGTCTTTAATGTTCACATCTTTTCACTAGGTCCTTCTCATTCTTTCTGTGTTTCCTTCTTGGGAAGTGAGTAACTTTCTTTTATTGTGGTTTTTCTACCTTGCCAAGGTTTAATAAGATACTGGAATCAGTCAACCATGGACAACATATTCAAAAGATTTTTTCTTTTATTACTTTATATTATGTAACTACAATATTTTGTCACAATGATGAAAACTAACACACTTGTGAAATTGCATCCATTTGTAAAATTTAATGATTTTATTTCTATGTGCAAAGTTTATTTTAAAATTTTATGCCTTGATGATTTTATTATTCTTCATAAGGAATATGTATCACAATTTCATATTTCTTTCCAATTAATCATAGAATAGAAAAACCTAGTTCACCAAAAAAAGTTTCATGAAACAGCAAAATCTTTTACCCTAAGCCATTGAGTGATCTAACTTGAAAGCATCCCTTGAGTGCTACTACATGAACAAATGATCTAACATAAGGACCTCTCTTAGATGCAAGGAAAAAGTATGCACATCATGAAGGCATCAGTGATGATGGAAACCGTGCCGTGTGAGAGCAGCATGGAAAGCACTTAAGTGCTGGGGTCAATATTTAATAGCAAGTTGAAGCTAGTCCTGATGATTTTCTTTTGCCAAAACTTTTCCATAGAGGCTAAAATGTCATTTTAAAGATTTCTTGCTCTCTAAAGAATAACCAACTTCCCTTTCACACTTTTGGAATCCAAGAACAAAATGTGGCAATAAGTGACTGTTTAGTAGTTCATATTGGAAAAAAAACTTCCTCTTTCGGATCTGCTTCTGCTCTGGAATGCCTGATGGGAAAGCTGTTGATTTGCTGAGGTGGTTCAGGAGACGATCAGTGCCGCACAGCCGCATGCGTATGTCTGAACCACAGACAGGAGATGTGTCCATAAAATATGACAGTGGAATTAACAAACTTGGAATAAGCAATGCAGTATAAGCATCCACCAGACTGGCTGTGAAATGCAACCATGTGCCGTGAATGCCAACACTGTTAGAAGACAGCACTTCATATTAATTTTAAAATCACTGAATATTATTTTTAATTAAATGCTACATCATTTATCCCTTCTCCACAAATCCCACATGCCCTTTGCTCCCTCTTAAAATCATGACCATTAGCTTTCCTCATTATTGATACCCACATGAAGAAACAAATACAGGCACATATATAAACACATGAGCCTGAAAAATACACAAAACAACTACGGAGTCTATTCAGTGTTACTTATGTGCCTTTGGTCAGAACTGGCCATTAATTGTTGGAGAACCATAGAGAAAGATCATCTCTGAAGCAGACTGTTTCGCTCTTAGAAGTCATTGATTTCTTATAGATTTTTTTCTATTTAGTGATAAGGCCCATGAGATGTCCCCATCGTTGTTGCCTTGTCAACTGGTTTTCTCCTTGCTCATGTCTTCTTCAGGCAGCATGTTATTGAAATTTCATAGGCATAACTTCTCTACCGTAGTTAGAAGGCACACTCACATGGACTTCCGGATCCTTACTCAAGTTCAGTCTTTCTACCTCTTCTAGTTGTTGCCTGATTCTTAGGTGCAGGAGTTGTAGGTATTTCAAATCGGGTTGGGCATTGCAAGGTCATCTATTCTCTGGATTTTGACCAGATGTGATATTCTGTAATGATCTCTCTCTGCTGCATAAAGAAGATTCTTAATGAGTGTGTGAGAATTACAATTTCTAGGAGGTCTAACGATAAGTATTTAGAAAGCTTTTGAAAATTAAAATGGTTTAGGTAATGGTGGTAGTACATTCTCCTTTAGGATCCATGAGCTCTCTGGTTAACTGTTTATGTTTACAGTAATGAGCATGACTTCCTTCCTGCTATTCAACTACTGTTAGCTAAACTTACTGTGAGTTGAGATATAAGAACCACTACTGAATCTTTTGGGAACATCTTGCCATGCTTGTCATAGTTTTTATTTCATTAATATCATAGTTGTGTTAGAGTGTTGATATTTTTCTTCATTGGAAACCTGCCTCTTACCTTTCCAGACTGTGAAAGCTAGTCATCCTCAAGGAAGAGGCTTTTGTGTCAGAAACAGCTCGAATCCTCCAAGACCTAAGGTCTGAAGACTGTTAAAATAAGTTAATAAACTGTTTTTCCTTTCTGGTCCCAGCTCCCGGAATGACAATTCTGGTACTAAATAATTATTAATAAATGTCTAGACTGTAAGCTTTGATTCAGTTCTTGAGTAGCTCATAACTTTTATCTAACCATTTTAGCTATTCTATGTCTACCATGTGACTAGTTACCTTTCCTTCAGTTCCGGCATCCTTCTCTCTTAGCTTCTCCTCAGCATCTCCCTTAACGTCTCCCTGAGTGTTTCTACCTGCTAGTTTATGTCTAGACTCTCTGGTCTCTTTCTTCCTTTATTTATATCCCACATCTCTCTGTGTGTCTTTCTTTTATACTTGTACTCTTTCACAGAATACTTTCTCTTTTTGACAGTATCCTACCTCCTATTTTCAGTCTACGTTCATTGGCCATTTTTTGTTTTTTTTTTGTTTTTTTCTGACAGGTGATGTTTATAAGAGATTCTCACTACATTTTACAAATGGTGTCTGCCATAGAGCATAGAATTCAAGTTTAGTAAAGTCCTGAGTGAGAGGCAAGTGGTTATATTGACACAAAACATCAGGTACAAGATCTGCCCAGAAAGATATGAGAAGTCAGACACACAGGTAACCAACCATGTGACAAAATGTAGATTAAAATAAATGGATTACCTTAAGTTATGATTCTAGTCAGAGAAGAGTCTAATTATATGGCAAAAGTTTCTGGAAATATATTTTGAGTCTGAGTCTTATTTCTGGTAGCTTGGGACTGGGAAAAACAAAAAAACAGGACATAACTTGAACAGAAGTGTATTATGTCATCAGCAAACTGACTTGCTTTTAACTTTTGGGAGGCAAACAAGGAAAATACCAGAAGGTTTTTTTTTTTTTGAGGGAGTCTCTTGTGCTCTCTGGACAATAACTTGAACACTAAAATCTATCTACTTCCTATTAACCAACTATTATTTACCTCATCAGATTTCAAGTCAAGGGAAAAGATATTTTTGAAAACTACCTGAAAGCTAAGTAAAATATATACTCATATAGCCATGTATACTTTCAAACCTATATTGCTTTCTTACTGCTACTTTACATGCAAAGAAAATTTATACATAGTTTTGAAAAAACTAGAAAAAAGACAGCAAAATATAATAGGTCATAATTATATATGGAAGAGTTAAGGAACAAAGTTTTTCCATGAGCATAATGAAAATAACACTTAGGAAAATTTTTAATAATTTAATGTTCTAATAAAAGCAATGTAACAGTCAATCAATGGAGTTTACAATAATATTAAAACTAAGCATTTTAGGAAGTAATAAGTGATCAATAAATATCTGTATGCATTTTGACTATACTTAGAAAAATAATGTTCATGCAATCTAATATTTAAAGACAAATTTTAACATTATATGCTTATAAGAAAAAATCAATAATATATTACATATTTCAACAAGCAGAAAATAACATGGAATTCTCTCATTTGACCTTCTCTTTCACGTAAATGGTTGTGGGAAGTCATTTCTATTAGTCAAAAGACAATAGAAGATTCAAGCATTCATGTAAGGGTAGATAATTTCCCAGTGACAGAAAATTTTATTAACTTCGGCAATCTCCCTCTAGAGGTGTGACTTATACAGACTTTATATTTAGAAGTATGATAATATGATTCTTAAAGCATAACATGAAATGGATTTTTAAACAAATCTTAACAACCTGAGAGTAACCAGCGAGGTTTCTATGTGACCTGCTCCATTCAGCTTCCCATTTTGCATCTCTCCTCCGCATTTTGTCAAGCTTGACGCTCATCACATCCTAGGCAGGACTCCATGCTTTGGAAGTTTCGTTTTTTTTTTTTTTTTTTTTTTGGTTCTTTTTTTTTTTTTCGGAGCTGGGGACCGAACCCAGGAAGTTTCATTTTTAATGTAGGTTTTCTATAAATATTGCCTGCCTTTGCATTCAATTTTATTTGTGTTTTTAAAAACATAAGACAAAAAATGTGGAGGCAGAATTTTTAGTGATGGTGGAGGATGAGTTCCCACGGCTCAAAGAAGAAAAGAAAATTGTAAAATATGTATTCCCCTTTCTTATCTTTCCTAATATTTTCATTTGTTCAGTCTTCCCATGTGTTGTCACTTTCATTTGCCATATAGTCTCTCATGTAAAACTACAGGTAGTTCAAGTCTGCTGGTAGAAATTTTTTTCACCATCTTTATTAAATTGGGTATTTCTCATTTACATTTCAATGTTATTACCTTTCCCGGTTTCCAGGCCAACATCTCGCTAATCCCTCCCCCTCTCCTTCTGTATGGGTGTTCCCCTCCCCATCCTCCCCCCATTACCACCCTCCCCCCAACAATCACGTTCACTGGGGGTTCAGTCTTAGCAGGACCCAGGGCTTCCCCTTCCACTGGTGCTCTTACTAGGCTATTCATTGCTACCTATGAGGTTGGAGCCCAGGGTCAGTCCATGTGTAGTCTTTGGGTAGTGGCTTAGTCCCTGGAAGCTCTGGTTGGATGGCACTGTTGTTCATATGGGGTCTCGAGCCCCTTAAGCT
Organism: Rattus norvegicus; assembly: GCF_021556685.1. Classification (NCBI taxonomy): domain Eukaryota; kingdom Metazoa; phylum Chordata; class Mammalia; order Rodentia; family Muridae; genus Rattus; species Rattus norvegicus. The sequence goes on from NC_141538.1 coordinate 113,416,749, forward strand.
CTTTCAGTCCTTTCTCTGTGTTCCATACATTTTGCTATAGGTTGAACTGTGTGCCCTTATCCCTGACAATAGTAGTTTCTTTGTAGCAATGATGTTGCTGAATTAAGTAAGAAATTTACACAACTCTAAGTCTTCATAGCTAGGGGAATAACATGCTTAAGACTCTTCTGTTCTGTGTCCTTGTCTCATACTGACTTGTGAACATATTTAAGTTCCCAGAAGAAATACAGTAACCTCAAAATCCCTCAATTTAATCTAACCTGCAATGTTCCTTCTGTTCTACAAGGTAACAGATACACAGACCTTAGAGATTAGGAGGAGATACAGGATCTTGTCTACTGCAATATAAACTGTCAGCTCCACATTTAACTACTTTAGGACTTTTCCAAAGTGGCTGCTCCGTCTCGTATTTGCAGCTGTAATGCATGAGGTTATAATTGCTCTGTGTTCTAGCCAAGGCTTGTTTATTACTAGTTGTTTTCATAATAGCCATCCTAGTGGTTCGAAGTGCTATCTCACTGTGATTTTGATTTGCATTTCCTAATGACTAATGTTGTTGACAACCTTTAATGTGCTCATTGGCCGCTCTTAGACCTTTTATGAAGATATGTCTATTTAAGTGTACAAGGATGTGTGCTAATGATTTATTGGTTAGAGAATTATCGAATAGTCATTGTTTTCATGAAAGGATAAGGCAGTAAATATTTCAATTTGATTCCTTTTGTACTTACTAGTATGAGATATATTTAAATATTACCATATATAGATTAAAAATATTGTTCTAAAACCTAATAAACTTCCTTATATCAATAAATAGAAAATTCTATTCTAATTCTCACTTAATATTTGTAGCTTTTAATATTTACATCTAAAATATTTGAAAGACGTGATATTTGTGTGTGTGCTTGATTGTGTGTTTGTGTTTGTACATGTGTGTGTTAAGCAGCTATTATTGTATTTCAGAAACATTCATTTCTAAATATAACAGTGTTTTGTAGAAGAGCCTGGCATATGCTTAAAAATAATACCAAAGCTGTCTCTTAAACATTGTGATGAGTCATAGTCTTATGATGCTTATCTAATAATGAACACTGGGATATTCTTAGATAAAGTCTAACAATAGAGTGAGGGCCCATAAACTCTAAGCAAGATGTCTTATAATACAGATTTCAGGGAAATGAATAGATTAATTTGCTATAGTTTTTAAATTACTTCGGGGCTGGGGATTTAGCTCAGTGGGGCTGGGGATTTAGCTCAGTGGTAGAGTGCTTACCTAGGAAGCGCAAGGCCCTGGGTTCGGTCCCCAGCTCCGAAAAAATGAACCAAAAAAAATTACTCTAAATTATTTCTAAGGTGAATAATATTTAAATTTATTGATAATAAATCTTTAAAGGTCTTTTATAATTTTCTTATTAGGTTTTAGGTTATTAACATTAGGAGAAATAAAAATATTCGTTACATGTTCATATAATGTCATTTGGGCTGGTTTCTATTCCTGACCTTTCTGCCTCAAATTCCCAAAGTGTTGGAATTGTGGATGTGTGCCACCAAGCCTGGCTGAGTGATAAAAATATTTTTTTTAAATATTCTAAGTTAATTTTCTAAAGTTTTGAAATTATTTAATATTTCACTCAAATATATAATGTGAAAAATATAACATTTTTAATTATATTTATTTAAAAAATGTAAAGGATGTGTAAGAAACTACATATACACCTCAGAGACCATGATTGCTTAACAATGCAACATTCTGGAATGAAGCTTCATTGGCATTAAAGTTTAAATAGTTCTAAACCTTTTAAAAATCACATTAAAGATGTTAAGTCTTAATATAGACATATTCCACATGAGAATTTTTAGGACAATGGCTGATCACACATGCATGGGGCATAGCTAGTTGTGCATATTAAATGAAGACTGGTGTAAACATTTTCTATGGTAGCTAAAAAGCAGCACAATCTAATAACACATTGCTAAAATTGTAGCCCTGCTGTTGGGTGATAAATACCTCTGAATAATATGTGATAAAATATTATTATTATTATTGCTATTAGTATTTTTCTATTAAGTTCTTCAATGTTTGGTCTGAAAGAATATTAACTGTATTGCATTCTAATTCACTCATCAATAATTTCTGACTTAATTTATTATTATTATTATTATTATTATTATTATTATTACTATTTTGAATTTTCTTTTTACTTCAAAATTTGTCAGTGCTTGGCACTTTTCAACTAAGGTCAAGTGTAGTAACGAGTATCAAGTTGTGTTTCAAAATATTCAAGTATTCTATTTGTGTTTGTAATTATAAGAAACAGGTGATTTCATTTTCATATGATAATTCTATGTGTACATATGTAAGAGATTGGAAGAAATTTTTCTGCTATGATTTTTGTTTTCAGTCTGTTATTTCATATTACCCAAAGTCTGATTTTCATTAATTCTGATGTGCTTAGTTTTTCTGTTACTACCTAGGACATTGTATCTGATTGTGCTGATATCTGTATCTGTGTTAAAAACTGTAGGAATGGTGTTGTTGTTTCTCTTTTAAAATTTCATTTACTACTCCCATTTGTGATATTCTGACATAATCTTTAAGGTTTATCTTTTAGCATCATTGTCAAAGATCTTTAAAACTTCAAAATTTTGAGGTTGCATTAAATTTGTAGTTATATATGTATTTGATCTAGAAAAATTCTGTGTGTTTCTATTTCTATTAATCATAAAAACATTCATTATATTTAAATAATTTTTAAAAATATTATATAGAAATATTAATGAAATATGTAATATTTTGAATTTATAAATTCCCTAGATCTCACTATATTTATTTGCACACAAAATTTAGTCTTTCTCAAAGTTTTCTTTTTCTCCTCTCTTTTAAAAATGAAAAAGATTCTCCTTTTTTTTATTTTTATCACATTCTCATATTATAAATCATCATCTTAGCCTCACCTCTCTCTCCTCTTCCCAGTATCCCCAATTCCCCTCTCCCCAAGAAGGTTACTTTTTTTTGTTAATATATATCAAGCCACATAGCTTGAAGGTGAGTATCAACTCTAGGAGTCACTGGTGGAATACTGGGATCACTTGTGTATATTACCATATCATCTGAAAGTCACGATCCTTTGACTTCTTATTTTCCAATTTCTATCCCCTTGATCTTCTCAAATTTTCTTATTTTTCTAGCAAGAACCTTTTCTCTTACTCCTGGGGTCAAGTCAAACTCATAGTTTTCAAACGCAATCACTAGATTTTCAATTTACAGAAAAAAAATAATTGTGATGATTATGCCTTTTATTTTTTATTTAATTCTTTAATACAAAAATTAAATATACATTACCCTGGTTTTTTTTAATGATGATAGTATGTCCATATCATTTTATTAAAGATTATATCAATTGAGAGCAGATGATCTTTGAAGTATCTTGTTCATTGACCAAATTTTCCGTCATTTTAGTCTTTGAAATGAAAACACTTTTACACTTTGATTGATATTGTGAAGCCTTCTTTTAAGTTCACAGCTGATAATGTCTAAGTCCGAATTTTAAAGAGATTCACTCCATATTTATATTACTCTACCATTTTAATGAGGGAGAAATTACAAAACAGATCAGACATGAACACTATGGACTTAGGATCTTGCTCTGTTTTTGCATTTCTGTTTTTCATTTGTTTTAGGCTTTGTGCTTCGGAGTTGTTATTTTTTCTTTGTTGTTATGAATGGTCTTATCAGAACTTACTTGAAAGACAGTATTTAGATAATTTTAGCTATTGTTATATCCATCTTCTGCTTCAGGGACCAGAAATGAATGATAGTACAAAAACATGTCAATTAAGATATATTGTCGCAGGACACTTTGTCATGGGATGTGATGGTATTTTTCCTATGTTAAGTGCCTGCATTTACTAGTTTATCTTAGTTACAGAACAAGTTCTGAGACTGAAAGTGAATGCATATTATACACAAATCTTTTTTGGTTCTTTCCTGTTTATAGTCATGCAATTTCATCCATAAAATAAAGTTAGCTATGTTTTCTACTTCTATATCTCTTCACAAGGCTCATGGAACTCAGTAGAGTACCATGTTTTTCCTAGGGAAGAAAGATAGCACAGACTGTTGCTTCATTTTATACATACATATATACATACATGCATGCATGCATACTTACACACACACACACACACACTCACACGTATAATTATAGATTAAAAAAATCCCTAATTTTATCTGATGTTAATTAGATCTCTGTGAATAGTGTAAAGTGTTTACCAAACTTGATATAATGAAGGTACATTGATATTAAATTAAATCTAATTTAACAGTGGCTAGAGTACTGTTTTAGTTGTTAAAAACACATGCTGCCCGGCCCGCAGCAGCTCTCTGCTCCCAGACCCGGTGAGAGAGAGACCCAACCGCCTGGTCAGGTGGGCACTCCTGAGGTTGCAGAGCGGAAGAGACCACCAACACTGCTCAACCCTGCCCACATCCCTGGCCCAAGAGGAAACTGTATAAGGCCTCTGGGCTCCCGTGGGGGAGGGCCCAGGAGCGGCAGGACCCCTGCCAGAGACACCGCCGGACCCTGAAGGAAACAGACCGGATAAACAGTTCTCTGCACCCAAATCCCGTGGGAGGGAGAGCTAAACCTTCAGAGAGGCAGACAAGCCTGGGAAACCAGAAGAGACTGCTCCCTGCACACACATCTCGGACGCCAGAGGAAAAAGCCAAAGACCATCTGGAACCCTGGTGCACTGAAGCTCCCAGAAGGGGCGGCACAGGTCTTCCTGGTTGCTGCCGCTGCAGAGAGCCCCTGGGCAGCACCCCACGAGCGAACCTGAGCCTCAGGACCACAGGTAAGACCAAATTTTCTGCTGCAAGAAAGCTGCCTGGTGAACTCAAGACACAGGCCCACAGGAACAGCTGAAGACCTGTAGAGAGGAAAAACTACACGCCCGAAAGTAGAACACTCTGTCCCCATAACTGACTGAAAGAGAGGAAAACAGGTCTACAGCACTCCTGACACACAGGCTTATAGGACAGTCTAGCCACTGTCAGAAATAGCAGAACAAAGTAACACTAGAGATAATCTGATGGCGAGAGGCAAGCGCAGGAACCAAGCAACAGAAACCAAGACTACATGCCATCATCGGAGCCCAATTCTCCCACCAAAACAAACATGGAATATCCAAACACACCAGAAAAGCAAGATCTAGTTTCAAAATCATATTTGATCATGATGCTGGAGGACTTCAAGAAAGACATGAACACACTTAGGGAAACACAGGAAAACATTAATAAACAAGTAGAAGCCTGCAGAGAGGAATCGCAAAAATCCCTGAAAGAATTCCAGGAAAACACAATCAAACAGTTGAAGGAATTAAAAATGGAAATAGAAGCAATCAAGAAAGAACACATGGAAACAACCCTGGATATAGAAAACCAAAAGAAGAGACAAGGAGCTGTAGATACAAGCTTCACCAACAGAATACAAGAGATGGAAGAGAGAATCTCAGGAGCAGAAGATTCCATAGAAATCATTGACTCAACTGTCAAAGATAATGTAAAGCGGAAAAAGCTACTGGTCCAAAACATACAGGAAATCCAGGACTCAATGAGAAGATCAAACCTAAGGATAATAGGTATAGAAGAGAGTGAAGACTCCCAGCTCAAAGGACCAGTAAATATCTTCAACAAAATCATAGAAGAAAACTTCCCTAACCTAAAAAAAGAGATACCCATAGACATACAAGAAGCCTACAGAACTCCAAATAGATTGGACCAGAAAAGAAACACCTCCCGTCACATAATTGTCAAAACACCAAACGCACAAAATAAAGAAAGAATATTAAAAGCAGTAAGGGAAAAAGGTCAAGTAACATATAAAGGGAGACCTATCAGAATCACACCAGACTTCTCGCCAGAAACTATGAAGGCCAGAAGATCCTGGACTGATGTTATACAGACCCTAAGAGAACACAAATGCCAGCCCAGGTTACTGTATCCAGCAAAACTCTCAATTAACATTGATGGAGAACCCAAGATATTCCATGACAAAACCAAATTTACACAATATCTTTCTACAAATCCAGCACTACAAAGGATAATAAATGATAAAGCCCAACATAAGGAGGCAAGCTATACCCGAAAAGAAGCAAGAAACTAATCATCTTGGCAACAAAACAAAGAGAATGAAAGCACACAAACATAACCTCACATCCAAATATGAATATAACGGGAAGCAATAATCACTATTCCTTAATATCTCTCAATATCAATGGCCTCAACTCCCCAATAAAAAGAAATAGATTAACACCTGGATATGCAACGAGGACCCTGCATTCTGATGCCTACAGGAAACACACCTCAGAGACAAAGACAGACACTACCTCAGAGTGAAAGGCTGGAAAACAACTTTCCAAGCAAATGGTCAGAAGAAGCAAGCTGGAGTAGCCATTCTAATATCAAATAAAATCAATTTCCAACTAAAAGTCATCAAAAAAGATAAGGAAGGACACTTCATATTCATCAAAGGAAAAATCCACCAAGATGAACTCTCAATCCTAAATATCTATGCCCCAAATACAAGGGCACCTACATACGTAAAAGAAACCTTACTAAAGCTCAAAACACACATTGCACCTCACACAATAATAGTGGGAGATTTCAACACCCCACTCTCATCAATGGACAGATCATGGAAACAGAAATTAAACAGTGTTGTCGACAGACTAAGAGAAGTCATGAGCCAAATGGACTTAACGGATATTTATAGAACATTCTATCCTAAAGCAAAAGGATATAACTTCTTCTCAGCTCCTCATGGTACTTTCTCCAAAATTGACCATATAATTGGTCAAAAAACGGGCCTCAACAGGTACAGAAAGATAGAAATAATCCCATGCGTGCTATCGGACCACCACGGCCTAAAACTGGTCTTCAATAACAATAAGGGAAGAATGCCCACATATACGTGGAAATTGAACAATGCTCTACTCAATGATAACCTGGTCAAGGAAGAAATAAAGAAAGAAATTAAAAACTTTTTAGAATTTGATGAAAATGAACATACAACATACTCAAACTTATGGGATACAATGAAAGCTGTGCTAAGAGGAAAACTCATAGCGCTGAGTGCCTGCAGAAAGAAACAGGAAAGAGCATATGTCAGCAGCTTGACAGCACACCTAAAAGCTCTAGAACAAAAAGAAGCAAATACACCCAGGACGAGTAGAATGCAGGAAATAATCAAACTCAAAGCTGAAATCAACCAAGTAGAAACAAAAAGGACCATAGAAAGAATCAACAGAACCAAAAGTTGGTTCTTTGAGAAAATCAACAAGATAGATAAACCCTTAGCCAGACTAACGAGAGGACACAGAAAGTGTGTCCAAATTAACAATATCAGAAATGAAAAGGGAGACATAACTACAGATTCGGAGGAAATTCAAAAAATCATCAGATCTTACTATAAAAACCTATATTCAACAAAATTTGAAAATCTTCAGGAAATGGACAATTTCCTAGACAGATACCAGGTATCAAAGTTAAATCAGGAACAGATAAACCAGTTAAACAACCCCATAACTCCTAAGGAAATAGAAGCAGTCATTAAAGGTCTCCCAACCAAAAAGAGCCCAGGTCCAGACGGGTTTAGTGCAGAATTCTATCAAACCTTCATAGAAGACCTCATACCAATATTATCCAAACTATTCCACAACATTGAAACAGATGGAGCCCTACCGAATTCCTTCTACAAAGCCACAATTACTCTTATACCTAAACCACACAAAGACACAACAAAGAAAGAGAACTTCAGACCAATTTCCCTTATGAATATCGACCCAAAAATACTCAATAAAATTCTGGCAAACCGAATTCAAGAGCACATCAAAACAATCATCCACCATGATCAAGTAGGCTTCATCCCAGGCATGCAGGGATGGTTTAATATACGGAAAACCATCAACGTGATCCATTATATAAACAAACTGAAAGAACAGAACCACATGATCATTTCATTAGATGCTGAGAAAGCATTTGACAAAATTCAACACCCCTTCATGATAAAAGTCCTGGAAAGAATAGGAATTCAAGGCCCATACCTAAACATAGTAAAAGCCATATACAGCAAACCAGTTGCTAACATTAAACTAAATGGAGAGAAACTTGAAGCAATCCCACTAAAATCAGGGACTAGACAAGGCTGCCCACTCTCTCCCTACTTATTCAATATAGTTCTTGAAGTTCTAGCCAGAGCAATCAGACAACAAAAGGAGATCAAAGGGATACAGATCGGAAAAGAAGAGGTCAAAATATCACTATTTGCAGATGACATGATAGTATATTTAAGTGATCCCAAAAGTTCCACCAGAGAACTACTAAAGCTGATAAACAACTTCAGCAAAGTGGCTGGGTATAAAATTAACTCAAATAAATCAGTTGCCTTCCTCTATACAAAAGAGAAACAAGCCGAGAAAGAAATTAGGGAAACGACACCCTTCATAATAGACCCAAATAATATAAAGTACCTCGGTGTGACTTTAACCAAGCAAGTAAAAGATCTGTACAATAAGAACTTCAAGACACTGAGGAAAGAAATTGAAGAAGACCTCAGAAGATGGAAAGATCTCCCATGCTCATGGATTGGCAGGATTAATATAGTAAAAATGGCCATTTTACCAAAAGCAATCTACAGATTCAATGCAATCCCCATCAAAATACCAATCCAATTCTTCAAAGAGTTAGACAGAACAATTTGCAAATTCATCTGGAATAACAAAAAACCCAGGATAGCTAAAGCTATCCTCAACAATAAAAGGACTTCAGGGGGAATCACTATCCCTGAACTCAAGCAGTATTACAGAGCAATAGTGATAAAAACTGCATGGTATTGGTACAGAGACAGACAGATAGACCAATGGAATAGAATTGAAGACCCAGAAATGAACCCACACACCTATGGTCACTTGATTTTTGACAAAGGAGCCAAAACCATCCAATGGAAAAAAGATAGCATTTTCAGCAAATGGTGCTGGTTCAACTGGAGGGCAACATGTAGAAGAATGCAGATCGATCCATGCTTATCACCCTGTACAAAGCTTAAGTCCAAGTGGATCAAGGACCTCCACATCAAACCAGACACACTCAAACTAATAGAAGAAAAACTAGGGAAGCATCTGGAACACATGGGCACTGGAAAAAATTTCTTGAACAAAACACCAATGGCTTATGCTCTAAGATCAAGAATCGACAAATGGGATCTCACAAAACTGCAAAGCTTCTGTAAGGCAAAGGACACTGTGGTTAGGACAAAACGGCAACCAACAGATTGGGAAAAGATCTTTACCAATCCTACAACAGATAGAGGCCTTATATCCAAAATATACAAAGAACTCAAGAAGTTAGACCGCAGGGAAACAAATAACCCTATTAAAAATGGGGTTCAGAGCTAAACAAAGAATTCACAGCTGAGGAATGCCGAATGGCTGAGAAACACCTAAAGAAATGTTCAACATCTTTAGTCATAAGGGAAATGCAAATCAAAACAACCCTGAGATTTCACCTAACACCACTGCGATTGGCTAAGATCAAAAACTCAGGTGACAGCAGATGCTGGCGAGGATGTGGAGAAAGAGGAACACTCCTCCATTGTTGGTGGGATTGCAGACTGGTAAAACCATTCTGGAAATCAGTCTGGAGGTTCCTCAGAAAATTGGACATTGAACTGCCTGAGGATCCAGCTATACCTCTCTTGGGCATATACCCAAAAGATGCCTCAACATATAAAAGAGACACGTGCTCCACTATGTTCTTCCCAGCCTTATTTATAATAGCCAGAAAATGGAAAGAACCCAGATGCCCTTCAACAGAGGAATGGATACAGAAAATGTGGTACATCTACACAATGGAATATTACTCAGCTATCAAAAACAACGAGTTTATGAAATTCGTAGGCAAATGGTTGGAACTGGAAAATATCATCCTGAGTGAGCTAACCCAATCACAGAAAGACACACATGGTATGCACTCACTGATAAGTGGCTATTAGCCCAAATGCTTGAATTACCCTAGATCCCTAGAACAAACGAAACTCATGACAGATGATCAAAATGTGAATGCTTCACTCCTTCTTTAAATGAGGAAAAAGAATACCCTTGGCAGGGAAGGGAGAGGCAAAGATTAAAACAGAGACTGAAGGAACACCCATTCAGAGCCTGCCCCACATGTGGCCCATACATATACAGCCACCCAATTAGACAAGATGGATGAAGCAAAGAAGTGCAGACCGACAGGAGCCGGATGTAGATCGCTCCTGAGAGACACAGCCAGAATACAGCAAACACAGAGGCGAATGCCGGCAGCAAACCACTGAACTGAGAATAGGTCCCCTATTGAAGGAATCAGAGAAAGAACTGAAAGAGCTTGAAGGGGCTCGGGACCCCAAAAGTACAACAATGCCAAGCAAGCAGAGCTTCCAGGGACTAAGCCACTACCTAAAGACTATACATGGACTGACCCTGGACTCTGACCCCATAGGTAGCAATGAATATCCCAGTGAGAGCACCAGTGGAAGGGGAAGCCCTGGGTCCTGCTAAGACTGAACCCCCAGTGAACTAGTCTATGGGGGGAGGGCGGCAATGGGGGGAGGGTTGGGAGGGGAACACCCATAAGGAAGGGGAGGGGGGAGGGGGATGTTTGCCCGGAAACCGGGAAAGGGAATAACACTCGAAATGTATATAAGAAATACTCAAGTTAATAAAAAAAAAAAAAACCCATGCTACTCTACTAGAGTATTGGGTTGAGATTTGTAATGGCACAGCCGTCCGTTACAGCAGATCCAGGGGATCTAATGGCATCTTCTGGCTTCCAGTCATACTAAGCATGTACTTGCTGCACACTGGACATTCAGCCAAAGCACCAATACCTATAAATTATAAAAAGAAAAAGAAAATTATGGTTTATCAATCTGTTTTATATGTTATCTCCACATTTTACTCCTTAGAATTTACAGCCAAGCCAGGTCTTTATTTTTCACATATAATGTGATATTATTTTTTCTAAAGAAACTTTACAAGAAAAGATGAATTTTATGTATACCTTAGTTGCTATACAATTTTGACAAACACATGTGTGTATCTATATGTTTATGTATGTATACACACACACACACACACACACACATACACACACGTGTACACATTGATACAAGCTGCTTAGTCCGTATGTTGCTTCTTTGTATTTTTTCATGACTGACCATTTGTTGTTTAAAAAAGAGAAGTGAAGTGCTCTCCTGCTCTTGACGTTTTCTATTTCCCTGTAGCTATTTGCCAAGAACTGAGGGGTCTGGTGGACATTCTCTCATCTACACCATATCATGTATAATTTTATTAGCCTTGTTCAGCCCATACTTAAGCAGTCATACTGGTGAGACTTTCTTTGTCGTCTATCATTCCTAGAAAACAGTTTCACTTAATACTGCCTAGTCTCCCAGCTCTTTCAGATTTTCTGCAATGCTCTCTGAGTCTGGGATATGGAGTTATGGGACTGAGCTTCATAATTATGCATTTTTATTGGATGCAGTATTTTGCACTGATTGTGTGCTATGGGAAAGAGAAGTTTCCTATTTAGGATTTAATACTAATTTCTATATTTAGTATTAAATCCTAAATAGGAAACTTCTCTTTAGTTTAATAAAGTAGTATTTGTGGGTTGTACTCCAAGATCAATGACTTCACTACCACCACAACTATCAGACAAGATTTCTCTTTTGTTTAATGAAACTTAACGAAGTTTCTGGTTATCTCAATAGTATGGGACAAAACCGTTAATGTGATTGTGCCATGAAGGTAATTGTTGTGGTTCAGAGGCATCACAGCTGGTAGGATTCTTGGTTTCATTCTGCCTTTGGAAGTCTTCATTGTACCTTAAAGAAAGTGGCTCTTTAGGGAGAAGTCTTCCAGGTCATTTCTAGCTCAGTGGCTTCTGAGCCAAGTGTTTGATTGGATTGTGTTTCCAGCAATGAGACTCACATTCCACCCCTGGGGGACAAGCAAAGGCAGTAGAAAGAGAGTGCAGTGTGATGGTGAATTCTTGTCCAATCCTGATTAACAATTCAAAAGCTCAATCCCCACAGTTCCTATTGAATTTCCTCGTTAGATGATCTAGACACTGAGAGGAAGTACTGTCAGCACAAACGAGGGATATTCACCAAACTATGTATGCATATTTATAGGTTGACTGAAAATACGAAATGCTTCATGAAGTCTCAGGTTATCATTTTATGGGATCAGGCTAATCTTCTCTGTATTATTTAAATTTTACAATTGCTGACAAAGCAGGCACAGATAATGAAGATATATTTTTTTAATTTTCGTAATTATTTGGGTACTTCATGTGTGCATTCAATATATCTCAATCATATTTCTCACTCGCTTCTCCAACTTCTAACCAGATTTTCCTCCACTCTTCAGCCTATTCTAGCTCTACCACCACCATTACCTAGCCATCCTGAGTTATTTTAAACCACTTTTTAAAGACAAAGAGGCAATTTGTTTAACTAAATGCTTATGGTTGTGAGGGCATAGCTGGAAAGTGATCTAATGTTTGTTGTTGTTGTTCTTTTTTGTTTTGTTTTGTTTTGAAAAAAGGTGTCCTTATGAAGCCTAGGAGGCTTGGCACTCATTACATTTTGACTTAAAATTGACACCCTTCTATCTCATACTCCCAGTGTTTGGATCACAACCCTGCACTTTCAATCCCAGCATATCATTATTAATAGAGAAAAAGAAATGAACAATATATAGAAGAGACATTTTTCAGCAGAAATTTGCAAATCAGTTGCCTAGGAAAAGGTTAAACTTTTTCCTTTACATGAAAATATTTATTAAAAGGTTGTTTTGTTTAATGAACTATTCCTATCATATATTTTATAAATTTTCTGCTAATAGAAGTGCTAAGGGTATTAGGAAACTCATAGCAAAAGTCAGAAATAGTGAGATGATACTTTTCTTTAAGACCAATATTATTAATATAGACAATAAAATGTCTTTACTTGGTAACCAAGTACCTATTGAATATCTCCAAATGACACTGACGTAATTTATATACATCAAGAATCAATATGCATTGTGTCTATTGTCAAATGTCTTACAGGGGACATGAAGTTTGAACATAACTATGTAGTTAATTTTCATTTAAAATAAATACTCTAGAAGAAGAAAGTAAAGGAGTTTAGCTCTCTTGCGTGACATCTGTAGAAAGACATTATTCTTCATAAAGCTCTGACATTGTGAACACATTAAATAGTTGCAAATACAACAGGGAGAGTTTCATTTTTTTTTGTAACTGATAAGCTGAAAGACTCACTTAGGAAACATCAATACAGATAGAGTTTAATAACCAAAAATGATATAAAGATGAATCACAATATATTATTTAATTTTTCTTATACTTGTTTAAATTATCTTTTACTCTAAACTTACATTTAAATTTACATTGTCCTTATGCCATTTTTCCTTGGAGACGTTATAATACTGATGGAATTCAAAATACTATAGCAAATCTAAATACTGAACAATAGCACAGTATATTCTTTATTTCATTAAATGACATAGTGTAAGAAATATTCAAACTTGAACTTGAGGAATGATCTCAAAGCTTCTAATTATTAAATGCCATAATATTTTTGTATCAGAACTGCAAGGGAACCACTGTACCACAACCCTTACATAACAGCTACAACAGTTTTATTTCTGCTCATCATTTCTGGAATGGCAGAAATATCTTCTACTTATGAACAACTTTATTTATCAGATGCTTGGTGAAAGCCCCTGACACCATTACTGATGTTATGTTGTCCTTGCAGACAGGAGCCTAACATGGATGTCCTCTAAGAGACTATATCAGCAACTGACTGAGAAAGATGCAGATACTTACAGCCATATATTGGACATAGGTCAGGAAACCCTATGGAACAGTAAGGGAAGATTTGAAGGAACTTAAGGAGATGAGGACCCCGTAGGAAGATCAACAGTGTTAGTTGTAACAGAAAACCCTGGGAACTCCCAGGACTAAATCACCAACCAAAAGCATATACAGGATGGTCAAGCATATACAAGGCTTCTGGCACATATGTAGCAGAGGGCTGCCTTGTCTGACGTCAGTGGGAGCAGATGTGCCTAATCCTGTAGAGACTTGATTGGCCAGGGAAGCAGGATGACTGGAGGACACCCTCTTAGAAATAAAGGGGAGAGAGAAATCTGAGAGGGGGAATGAAGGGCAACATTTGGGAGGTGAATAAATTACTAATAATTAATAGTTCATAATAATAATTTTAAACATCTAAAAAACAAAGCCAACAGGGTGCTTTCTACATTAATCTATTTAGATATTTTTAAACAGAGAAACAGGAACATTTGGTCATCTGTCAAGAGTACTTCTCCAGTTTGCTTACTCTACTACTGTGAATAAATGTTTCAAGTAAGTGTTTCCCAGGCTATAGCAATAAAAAATTAAAAGAATTAAAATAATATGAAGAATGTGAAAGCAGAAAAGAAATAGCAAAAATTTAGAGATCTAAGGGATTATTATTGTCATCATTGAAAATACATTTTGAGAATCAGTTCTCATCCTCAATTATAAAATTTAGAATCAATTTAAATTAAATGATTAAGCTAATGATGTTGGTGATTAAATAGTACACAGCATAAAAGGTGAATAAATGTGAGAATTAAATTTTGGAAAAGTGCATAAAACTATTAAGCAAAATATAAATGTCTATTTTTATATAACACAAGCCAATCTTATTTTTGGTGTGTCTGTCTATCTCTGTTTCTCTCTGTGTCTGTCTGTCTCTCCTTCTTACTGCCTCTTTGTCACTTTTTCATGCATACATTTTAAGCAATATTATGCAGATAAAGAATGTCTTGATTTATTTTAGGACAGCACCAAAGGTATAGGAGTAACATCCATTGAAACAGCATATCCTGATGTCTTAGTGAATTTTGAAATGTTTGAACATTTACAATGAGACTGTAACTCACATTGGCAGTTGACAGCTGGTTGGCAGTTTACTCTTGGCAAGTGCACCTGACCCGTCACTCTGTTTTCACAGCATCTTACCTGCCACACTGAGAGTGGCCTTCCATACTTTCACATAAAATGTCTATTTTAAAGTCTCCTCCATATGCAGATGTAAAGTCACTGAGTTCTGAAAGGCCACATAATCAGTCTGGGATGGTACCATGCCTCCATTCTAGGTAGAGTATCAAAATATCATGAATGCAATATTGAAAGGAAACATACCAGATCGGAATCTTTTTTTTAAGATTTGTCAAGCACTGAGTGGATACTGAAAATCAGATACTTGTTTAAAAATATGTGGTTTTCACCTTTATTTTTAAAAAAAGTTATTCTTCTAACAATAAGTACAATAAAGAAAACACACAAAGGTAGAACCAATAAATTATGATATTTAGCCAGCTGTAATGTTATACTTTCTATATATTCTGGGAGCATCTAACATGATCATGGGTACTGAGAAACCAGAGAATCCCTCTATCCTTGAAATGCTATCAAAGCTACCTAGAAAGTCTATGGCTCCAAGTGGAACTTAGATTATGAAGGCTCACATAAGCAACAAAAGGCTCAGAGACAAAGGAAACTGTCAAACATCCCTGGGGTCAAACTAGAGAGAGGATCTGATCCCTTCACATCACAGCTCTTTATAGAGCAAGCCTGATGGCACCTTGAGTAGTTGGAGTGCATAACAGGACTACAGGCACACACAAAAAAGGAAAGCCTGCACATCAGAAAAGTTGAATCAGAAAGTGGCAAGAATAAAAAGAGGGTATTTCGTATCAAAATCAATATTCTAAGTGAATTAGGTGACTATCAGAACTGATAACTCCTGAAAACTATTTCTACACATTATAATAGGCCTGACTGTCATACAACTAGAAGATGTGGTAACAAATATGATTTTCATATCATCAGCAGGTAGACGAATACTCTTTATTTGTAATAAAAACACTTCAGTGGTTATAAAGATTTTTAGTTGAAAACTCACCAAGGTAGTGGATAACCATTTTTCTTATATTTTTGATTTTTAAAGTAAAAATAAAACAAATTACTTGTTTCAGAAGATATTGTTTGCAGAATGAGTTTCAGTCTCTAAATCAAAATTTAAGTTCAAACTAGGTAACTATGTTTAATTTTGACAAGTCAGTAATATTCACGTTTTCATATGAAATAGCAACCTCATATCACTAATATTTCTATTTTAAAAATAAGTTTTTTATAAAAAAGTAAGGCACATTTAGCTATGTTTATATCAGAAATCATCGGGGTGCTGTGACGATTTGAATGTGATAGCGTTTGTATCCATTGGCAACTGAATGATTGGTCCCTGGTTGGTCTCAGTGTTTTGTAAAGCTTAGGTTTTATGGCCATGTTGAATGAAGTGTCATTGGAGTAAGTTTTGAGGTTTCCAAATCCTTCCTGCACCTGAACATTGCTCATTGTTTTCTGTTTTACTTTCAGAATGTGAGTAATTCCTGCTGCAGTTTATGGTGGGTGTAGCCATGTCCCCTGCAATGACAGTGATCTTATCCCTTTGGAACAGAGATTCCCAGACAAATCCTTCTTTCTATAAGTAGCTACGGTCATTGTGTTTTATCATAGCAATAGAAAAGTAATGATTATAAAAGTGATATTATTTCATTGTGGGAAAAAGACAAAGACTGCATAGTGTTTTATAAACTAAATTATTAGCTTAGTTCAGTATTAAAAATCAAACTCACAGTGACTCTATCAATAAATAATTCATCACAAACAAAAGTTATTTCATTAAAATTGAAACAGAGTATTATCAAAAGAACAATACCAAATAGTGTTTTCATTGTAAAGATTAAAAGCTAATCTAAGAGACAAGATAATTTAGTTTATTTCAACACACACACACACACACACACACACACACACACACACACACACAAATGAAATTCAAAACAAAGAGCTACTCTTGTTTGAAAATGAAAGCCTGCGTATAACTTCAAGCAGGCAATAAAATTTATACAGAATTCCAGCTAAGTCTTATTAATACTGGGAAAGTAGATTTAAAGAAAAAGGAACTCTAGAACAGACCACAATGTATCAGTTATTAAAAGATGAAGGGGAAAAGGGAGATTAAAGACTTTCAAAATATTTATCATTATCAAAACATAACCTATAGGCATCTGAAAACTATTCATCAAAGAGAAATTTTAACTTGCACAACACTCTCAACATCCAGAAAGACTTCTTTGTGAGCTCACATGAACCTCTGTTGTTTTGTACTTATTGTCTTCTTTCCAATAACCACTTTATAATGTCTTCAATGACATACGCAAAAATAGAAGTACAAACACTGGGAGTATATATTATACTGTAGTTACATTATAATATACAAATTTTGAAAATTTTACAAATATTGAATTCATAAATAATAGTGGGGAAACATGGCATGTAATAATACACAAAAGAATAAGGCATAAGAGAGACAATACTGAACAATTTAAAATAATGCTAGAAATATTAACAGAGATATTTAACTAAATTTATAAAATAATACTTAATAAATCACCTAGAAAACATCAGGGCATCAGAATTTAACCAAATGTTCAGCACATAGTACCTAAAGGAAACTAAATAAAGGTATTAAAATACAAAACACAACTGGCTTAGAAATATTTTAAAATATCACATACTCTTAGCTCTTATAGATTTACACATTAAAATTATTTGCGATTTCGTATTGCCACAGTCAAAATAGCTAAAATTAAAACCAAAACAATAGTTGATGATAAAGGTATAGTGGAAGGTAAACACTTACTCAAGGCTGATAAGAGGATAAATATGTAAGTTCTGTAGAAATTAGTGTGGACAATGTTCAAAAGGTTAAATACAAATCGACTGCATGATCCAGGTACTCCATTCTCCGTAATACAACCAAAGTCATCCAAATGTTACTATAGAAATGTATGCTGATCTGATGGCTCTGTTCAGAAGATCCAGGTAGTGAACACACGTGATCATCAGATCAGGGGAGGCTTTCAACTCATCTTTCAATTTTGTTTATGGGGCATTTTGGTTCCATCATTTCAGTTTGTTTTTCCTTCATTAATTCTCTCTCTCTCTCTCTCTCTCTCTATATATATATATATATATATATATATATATATATATATATATATATATCTCTATCTCTATCTCTATCTCTATCTCTATCTCTCTGCATTTTATGTCCTTGTTCTGTTTACTTCCTTATTTCATTCAGATCTTTGTTATTCTCTTGCAGTGGTGTCATGCCCTCTCTGCTTAGTTTAAAAATAGAATGGTTATAATTATTATTTTAAATTATATGTGAACATTCTCTCAAATTATCAGTTGGAATCAGTGCTATAGTATTGGCAATTTTTAAAGAAAATGTTTTATCTTAATTTTTCATGTTGACTTTATTTGTGCATATTTGCATTTACTTTGTTGACGTTCTTGTTTTTATTGAAGAAAAATCAGATAGCCTCCCCATGGCAGCATCATGTCATGGAAGTGTTCACCTGTCAGTTTCGAACTTAATACTGTTTGTCATTCTGGGCCAGAAGATGTGTTAATAGTTTCTTGGAGTTTTAAGTGCTATCTTGGATCAGTACAGCTTCTGTCCCATGTCTCAGATTTCACTAATATTGTGTATGGACTTTAACAAATACTGAAAAGAATACTGTAGAATCATTGTGATGTGTGGACATTATCATAAGGTGAGAAGCATATTGTAGATTCACTATGAGGAGTCGAACTTGCCATACACCTCTGCATAGGCTTTATAGCTTCAATTTTTCAGTGCAAGAAATATTTGCCAAACTTCAAACTTGGGCCAAATTTACATACAAGGCTATAGGAAAAGTTAACTCAGTTTATTTTATAAGATTACTAAACTTTAGAAGGAAACTTTGATGCATCATTTAATCATAAAAACAATTTTGGTGGTTTATATTTTAAAGCAATGTAGTTGCAATTCTGTTATTTTATTGGTTATCTAGTTGCTTGCAATATCTCATTATGACTTTAAGCCTCAATACTGCAAATAACACTTTCATGCAGAATTAACAGGGATGATCTATTTTTGTAGCATATGTTCAGTGTGGTGTAATTTTCCTCAAGGGTGAAATGTCAGTGGAGAAGAGCAACATTTTTCAAAAACAAAAGCTGAACTTTATTTTCACTGGGTAGACAAAAATGTTATAGGAACCACTGATTAATGGAGTCATTAGGGAGAGAGAAAAGAGACCATTTTCATCATGTGACCAATCTTGCACATTCTCCATCTTCTGGTTATTCCTAAACATTTTCAATTGAAGATTCAATATGTTTATGAATACTGTCCATAAAAGATTAACCTCTTACAGGTGCCAAAGTGCTTTTCAAACTAAGAGAAAGTTCTATGTTAAAATAACCAGGGAGGATGTTTAAGACTCAACAGAGATATTTGTAATGATTCAAATTAATCATTATCATCAATGTATGTGTGTAAACATGCAAACATATAATTAAACATATCATGTTTACATAACATCCTGTATATAATTATGAATGTACGTACCTGTGTATTAATATACATAGTTTCATCTACAGAATTTCATCATAACACAACTCCTTTTCAAGTATCAGCCAGATTTCATAGCAATTTACTTTACATAACAAGAATTATTGCTTGATTCTTTGATATATGCATGTGAAAGAAGTATTCTATTTTTCATACATTGTGACCATGATTTCCCCTCCCTTAATTCTCTCAGATCTTTCCCACAGAGATTGTTTTTGTTTCTTTGTTTCCATTGTGGATTTTTTATTGGATATTTTATGTATTTACATGTCAAATGTTATACCCTTTCCTGGTTCCCCCATCTCACATCCCCCTCCCCTGCCTCTATAAGGATGCTCTTCCCAAACACCCACTCCCACTTAAACACTATGGCATTTTGCTACTCTAGGGCAGCAAGCCTTCACAGAACCAAGGGCTTCTCTGTCTCCTGATGCCAGACAATGACATCCTCTGCTACATATGCAGTGAAGCCATGGGTCCCTCCATGTGTACTCTTTAGTTGGTGGTTTAGAGCCTGGGAACTCTGGGGGGGTCTGATTGGTTGATATTATTGCTCTTCCTATGGGGTTACAAACCCTTTCAGCTCCTTCAGTCTTTTCACTGACTCCACCACTTGGGTCCCCATGCTCAGTCCGAGGGTTAACTGCAAGCATCCTCATCCTTAGTAAGACTCATCCTTAGTAAGACTCTGGCACAGCCAGAATGTCTCAGGAGACATTCATATCAGGCTCCTGTCAGGAAAGACATCTTGGAATCAGCAATAGTGACTGGGCTTGAGGACTGCATGTGAAATGGATTCCCAGGTGGGAAAGCCTCTGGAAGGTCTTTCCTTCAGTTTCTGCTCCACTTTTTGTCCTGGTATTTCCTCCCGTGAGTATTTTGATCCCCTTTCTAAGAAGTACTGAAGCACCCACATTTTGGTCTTGCTACTTCTTGAGCTTCATATGGTCTCTGAATTGTGTCTTGGGTATCCCGAACTTTTGGGCTAATATCCACTTATCATTGAGTGCATACCATGTGTGTTCTTTTGTGACTGGGTTACCTCACTCAGGATATTTTCTAGTTCCCTCCATTTGCCTAAGACTTTTATGAAGTCATTGTTTTTAATAGCAGAGTAGTACTCCACTGTGTAAATGTACCACGTTTTCTGTATCTGTTCCTGCATTGAAGGATACCTGGGTTGTTTCCAGCTACTGGCTATTATAAATAAGACTGCTAGAAACATAGTGGAGCATGTGGCCTTGTTATGTGTTGGAGCATCTTTTGTGTATATGCCCAGGAGTGGTATAGCAGGGTCCTCAGGTAGTATGGTACTGTGTCCAATTTTCTGAGGAACTGCCAGCTTACAATCACACTAACAATGGAAGAGTTTTTCTATTTCTCCGTACCCTTGCCAGCATCTGCTGCCACCTGAGTCTTTGCTCTTAATAGCTGAGTGGTACCCCATTGTGTAAATGTACCACAATTTCTGTATCCATTCGTTTCCCACAGAGATTATTAACTGAGGGGATAAAATCTACCTAAATTCTAGTCGCACGACCTCATAGGCTATGGTTTGTAATTTTTGAAAAAGGAAAAGCAGAAAATGTAAAGAATAAAAGAATTGAAAAGTCTTGAGCTTCATTATCTTTAAATTAACTTTGCTTTGGTCAAAGTTGAAGTGACTTTATTCAATTATAACTTTAGTCAAAGATAATAAATGTAATTTTTGATTTTCTATTTATTTTTTAGCATGAAGTGTTTTCTTTTATCAAAGAAAATGTTATTGTCCAAATAAATGCATTTTCTAAATTATCACAGATAAGAAATTCTAAAACCATTTGTTTAAGTTTGAGAATGTAGATATATTTTCATGAGCTTACAAATTTGGAAACAGTATGATGAGATATCAAAAGTTCGATTGGATAAGAAGAACAGTTACAAATAATTAAAATTTCAATGAGATGTTCAGGAAAGCATTATTCTCAAGAAAAAAATTTTTATTAATAAAATAGAAATTACTTTCTAAGTGAATAAATTTTATTAGCTTTTTGCATATCAATTATTATTTATTATACTTACAAAATAATGGTTTTGTAAATTTAATTAGAAATATTAATCATCATTAATTTTTCCTCATAAATAAAATGCAAATGTTTCATGACCAGCTTAGGAATAGTATTTTTTCAAAAGTTGCCTGTGCAAAGCATCAAGGAGCAGCAGAGATAACCTTAAATAGCCTGGAAAATCTGACCAGGGCAGGTGTTTGAAGATAGCTCTGGCTGGCTGGTTCAACTCACCTGTTCTGGCCAAATTGGTTTCCATGCTGATTGATTCAATTCAGCTTCTCTGGGCTTGAACCTAAATTGCTCTGCCTGCACTCATACTAACTTGGGCAATATTTTCTAATCTTCTTGCTCCTTCTCATTCTCTGGTTCCTCTTGTCTTCACCTGTGACTAGCTTGCAACCTGTGCGCGCACGTGCGCGCGCGCGAACACACACACACACACACCACCACCACCACCACCACCACCACTACTACCACCACCACCCATCTTTGACTAGCCTGTTCTCTCTCCCTGCCTTTCCATCCTGTGGCACTCTTGTGAGAGTTATGTGTATTCTCTCTCTAACTCATTCTGTAAAATATTTCTCTGCTTCATCACTTTGTCCGTCAATTAGACATCACTTTCTCTTTTTTAAACTTATTTATTTATTTACTTTACTCACTACACATCCCAGTCAAAGCCTCCCTCCTTCCTCTCCTCCTACCCTTACAAATCCCTCTCTAACCTCACCTCTCCTTCTCATTCCCTTAGGTATCACCCCATCCTGGGGCATTTACTCCCAGAGGATTAGTTATACCTGTTTCCACTGAGGCCCAACCAGGAATTCCAGGTAGGGAGAAGTTAATCCAATGGCAGGCAACACGGTGAAACCCAGCCCCCATTCCACTGGTTAGGGGACCTACATGAAGAACACATTTCACACTTGCCCAATGTATAGGGGTCTAGGTCCATCTCGTGCATGTTCCCTGATAGATGACCCAGGCTAGATGAGTTCCCATTGTCCCAGATTAGTTGAGTCTGTAGGTCTTCTTGTGTATCCTTTACACTTCTTGTTTGTTGATTCTCTCCCCCATTGTTCCAAAGGACTCCCTGAGCCCTGCTTGATATTTGGCTGTGGCTTTCAGCATCTGCCTCCATCAGCTTCTGAATGAAGCCTCTCAGGACACAGTTATGCTAGATTCCTGTCTACAAGCATAGCAGAATATCATCAATAGTGTCATGCTGGCGCTCTCACATGG
This sequence comes from Rattus norvegicus, assembly GCF_021556685.1. Lineage (NCBI taxonomy): Eukaryota > Metazoa > Chordata > Mammalia > Rodentia > Muridae > Rattus > Rattus norvegicus. The sequence continues at coordinate 113,439,673 of NC_141538.1, forward strand.
GATTAGTCTCAAGTTGGGGTACCCATTTTTGGGTTGTTTCCTCAGCCTCTGTTTCATCTTTACCCTGCACAACTTGTAGCCAAAACAAATTTGGGGTTGAATGTTTTGTGGATAGACTGATGTCTCCTCTCTCCTCTTGAAGCCCTGCCTGGCTACAGGAGGTGGCCACTTCAGTCTCTATAACCCTCTCTGTAAGAATTTCAGTTAGAGTCCTTTCCATAGACTACCCTTAATGTCTTCCACCCTCCCGCCACTCACTAGAGATGGCTCTGAGGATTTCCATTCATACTAAAACCCTCTGGCCAGCCCTCTTATTACACCTGATTGCCATTCCTGCTCTCTCCTCCTTACCTTGTTTTTTTTTTAACCCAGTTCCCTCTTTCCATCCTCCTCCAGTTACAATTTCCCTTTCTGAATGTGAATCCTCCACCCCCTGAATCCTCTCTTGGGACCTCCTTATTACCCAGTTTCTCTGTGTCTGTGGATGTGCATGATTATCCTTCAATTTATGGCTAATGTCCCCTCATAAGTGACTACATACTATATGTGTCTTTCTAGCTCTGGGTCACTTCACTCAGGATGATATTAAAATTTCCAAGCATGGCTACTTACTTCTACAAACCAAGTTTACCTCAACTGTTTGGGATTAAGGTATGTACTAAGGGTGTGTCTGTATTCCAACCACAGGGATTAAAACCATGTCATTCTAGCCATATCAGAGAGACCTAGAAGTCCTTTGAATGTGATTTCTTGCCACAGCAGCCATGATGCTGTATTAAAATTCTTCTACAGGGATGAATCAAGCAGCACATTTTGTTCTGTAGTTTTATGGAGCCAGAAATTTGATAGAATGAAGCCACAAACATCCAGAGGACAATGTTTATCTTTGTATAGATTGTAAAGGAAGTCGTGGTATGATAGGCAGATAATTCCTAAACATAAATAATCTGTAAACTTACTATCTCCTATTTTGATAACAAAATCCAATCACTTTCAAGACTTTACAAAAGACACCGTGTGTGTACTTGCATGTGTATGTGTATGAGCGCGCATGCGTGCGCGCGCGCGTGTGTGTGTGTGCGCACACATTTGTGTGTGTGTGTGTGTGTATGTGTGTACAGAGCTAGTGCAATGGCCTGAAACATTACATTATAAAATATACACTTTGTATTGTCAAAGACTGAAGTATCTAAGAATGATGGGCGCACTTGTAAAGAACATATATTGAATGAGATTCCACTGGTAAAATATGAAATTATTTGATTAATTAAAACTATTTTGAAAACTTTATTTAGTTTCCATTACAATTTAAATATATGAACCCATAATACTGTGGACATTTGAAATATTAGAGAATACCAGAAAGTCTTTTCATTTAAAGGGTTATTTTCCAATCAAATTGAGAGATTGACAATGTAAGAGGATCACAATTTGAAACTCACAATACTAATAATTCTTGTAAGCAAAATAATTACTGACATTAAAATATTAGATAATAAAGTATGCATTACTAGTACATGAGGAATAAAATTGAAAAACAATTAGGCAGATTACTCTTTAATCCAGTGGCCAATAGTGTTATCAGTAACTAGACAAATGGATATAATAATAATCCAGATGTGAAATGATAACATTAAAAGTATGAAGACATATTTATAAACCCAAGCTAAGGCATACCCTACAAAATACTTTCTTTGCATTCTTAATTCATTATCCACACAATCAATAAAAAGAAAGATAAAATAATATTTTCTAAACTGAAAATCATCACAAATGGTCACATGAAATTCTGAGCCAATAACATTTCTTGTTACTTCATTATGTTACTAAGACTGGGGACGTAGGGATAGGACAGTTACACAGAAAAGTACAGTGCATTCCCCTCTTCCAGAACAACTGCATTTGCATCCCAGCACATCCATGGTTATACCATCATCTGTAACTCCAGTTTTTGAGGACCTTAGACATTCTGGCCTCAGTGGGCACTTTTTGCAAGGGGTAAACTGACATACATGTAGGCACAAAACCAAAACACATACAGTAAAACTGAAATATAAATTTAAAAAATACATACACACTGAGTGATCACCTCGTGTGTGTCAGAAATATTAGGTAATCACCACTAAAACAATCTTAAGTAATTTTAATACTTTCAAATAATACCAAAACATGGGATAATAACATCATAGAAAGTTTAAAGACCTGTCTTATGATTTTATTGTGATTATACGAGAATGGGTTTTTCGAGAATATAAATCTTTAAAAATACTTGGTGGCTGGGGAAAGCTTCTTTAGCTTTCTCTTGTCTTCAAAACAATAAAAATACAAACCAAAGTGCATATACACCCACATCCATACAATATACCAAGACAGAGAAACAGAAAATTTCACTGTAAATAAAGAAAAAGGTTTTACTCCTTATATCATGATAAAAATGAATTTCAGAATTATTTTTGTACTATTTTTATGTCTCAAATTAATTTAAAAATTAGAAAACGTATGTTACTACATCCTGAACATCCCTTTCTTTTTATTTATTTATTTATTTATTTTTATTAACTTGAGTATTTCTTATATACATTTCGAGTGTTATTCCCTTTCCCGGTTTCCGGGCAAACATCCCTCTCCCTCCTCCCCTTCCTTATGGGTGTTCCCCTCCCAACCCTCCCCCCATTGCCGCCCTCCCCCCATAGACTAGTTCACTGGGGGTTCAGTCTTAGCAGGACCCAGGGCTTCCCCTTCCACTGGTGCTCTTACTAGGATATTCATTGCTACCTATGGGGTCAGAGTCCAGGGTCAGTCCATGTATAGTCTTTAGGTAGCGGCTTAGTCCCTGGAAGCTCTGGTTGCTTGGCATTGTTGTACTTTTGGGGTCTCGATCCCCTTCAAGCTCTTCCACTTCTTTCTCTGATTCCTTCAATAGGGGACCTATTCTCAGTTCAGTGGTTTGCTGCTGGCATTCGCCTCTGTATTTGCTGTATTCTGGCTGTGTCTCTCAGGAGCGATCTACATCCGGCTCCTGTCGGTCTGCACTTCTTTGCTTCATCCATCTTGTCTAATTGGGTAGCTGTATATGTATGGGCCAAATGTGGGACAGGCTCTGAATGGGTGTTCCTTCAGTCTCTGTTTTAATCTTTGCCTCTCCCTTCCCTGCCAAGGGTATTCTTTTTCCTCATTTAAAGAAGGAGTGAAGCATTCACATTTTGATCATCTGTCTTGAGTTTCGTTTGTTCTAGGGATCTAGGGTAATTCAAGCATTTGGGCTAATAGCCACTTATCAATGAGTGCATACCATGTATGTCTTTCTGTGATTGGGTTAGCTCACTCAGGATGATAATTTCCAGTTCCAACCATTTGCCTACGAATTTCATAAACTCGTTGTTTTTGATAGCTGAGTAATATTCCATTGTGTAGATGTACCACATTTTCTGTATCCATTCCTCTGTTGAAGGGCATCTGGGTTCTTTCCATTTTCTGGCTATTATAAATAAGGCTGCGATGAACATAGTGGAGCACGTGTCTCTTTTATATGTTGAGGCATCTTTTGGGTATATGCCCAAGAGAGGTATAGCTGGATCCTCAGGCAGTTCAATGTCCAATTTTCTGAGGAACCTCCAGACTGATTTCCAGAATGGCTGTACCAGTCTGCAATCCCACCAACAATGGAGGAGTGTTCCTCTTTCTCCACATCCTCACCAGCATCTGCTGTCACCTGAGTTTTTTATCTTAGCCATTCTCACTGGTGTGAGGTGAAATCTCAGGGTTGTTTTGATTTGCATTTCCCTTATGACTAAAGATGTTGAACATTTCTTTAGGTGTTTCTCAGCCATTCAGCATTCCTCAGCTGTGAATTCTTTGTTTAGCTCTGACCCCATTTTTTAATAGGGTTATTTGTTTCCCTGCGGTCTAACTTCTTGAGTTCTTTGTATATTTTGGATATAAGGCCTCTATCTGTTGTAGGATTGGTAAAGATCTTTTCCCAGTCTGTTGGTTGCCATTTTGTCCTAACCACAGTGTCCTTTGCCTTACAGAAGCTTTGCAGTTTTTTGAGATCCCATTTGTCGATTCTTGATCTTAGAGCATAAGCCATTGGTGTTTTGTTCAGGAAATTTTTTCCAGTGCCCATGTGTTCCAGATGCTTCCCTAGTTTTTCTTCTATTAGTTTGAGTGTGTCTGGTTTGATGTGGAGGTCCTTGATCCACTTGGACTTAAGCTTTGTACAGGGTGATAAGCATGGATCGATCTGCATTCTTCTACATGTTGCCCTCCAGTTGAACCAGCACCATTTGCTGAAAATGCTATCTTTTTTCCATTGGATGGTTTTGGCTCCTTTGTCAAAAATCAAGTGACCATAGGTGTGTGGGTTCATTTCTGGGTCTTCAATTCTATTCCATTGGTCTATCTGTCTGTCTCTGTACCAATACCATGCAGTTTTTATCACTATTGCTCTGTAATACTGCTTGATTTCAAGGATAGTGATTCCCCCTGAAGTCCTTTTATTGTTGAGGATAGCTTTAGCTATCCTGGGTTTTTTGTTATTCCAGATGAATTTGCAAATTGTTCTGTCTAACTCTTTGAAGAATTGGATTGGTATTTTGATGGGGATTGCATTGAATCTGTAGATTGCTTTTGGTAAAATGGCCATTTTTACTATATTAATCCTGCCAATTCATGAGCATGGGAGATCTTTCCATTTTCTGAGGTCTTCTTCAATTTCTTTCCTCAGTGTCTTGAAGTTCTTATTGTACAGATCTTTTACTTGCTTGGTTAAAGTCACACCGAGGTACTTTATATTATTTGGGTCTATTATGAAGGGTGTCGTTTCCCTAATTTCTTTCTCGGCTTGTTTCTCTTTTGTATAGAGGAAGGCAACTGATTTATTTGAGTTAATTTTATACCCCGCCACTTTGCTGAAGTTGTTTATCAGCTTTAGTAGTTCTCTGGTGGAACTTTTGGGATCACTTAAATATACTATCATGTCATCTGCAAATAGTGATATTTTGACCTCTTCTTTTCTGATCTGTATCCATTTGATCTCCTTTTGTTGTCTGATTGCTCTGGCTAGAAATTCAAGAACTATATTGAATAAGTAGGGAGAGAGTGGGCAGCCTTGTCTAGTCCCTGATTTCAGTGGGATTGCTTCAAGTTTCTCTCCATTTAGTTTAATGTTAGCAACTGGTTTGCTGTATATGGCTTTTACTATGTTTAGGTATGGGCCTTGAATTCCTATTCTTTCCAGGACTTTTATCATGAAGGGGTGTTGAATTTTGTCAAATGCTTTCTCAGCATCTAATGAAATGATCATGTGGTTCTGTTCTTTCAGTTTGTTTATATAATGGATCACGTTGATGGTTTTCCGTATATTAAACCATCCCTGCATGCCAGGGATGAAGCCTACTTGATCATGGTGGATGATTGTTTTGATGTGCTCTTGAATTCGGTTTGCCAGAATTTTATGGAGTATTTTTGCGTCGATATTCATAAGGGAAATTGGTCTGAAGTTCTCTTTCTTTGTTGTGTCTTTGTGTGGTTTAGGTATAAGAGTAATTGTGGCTTCGTAGAAGGAATTCGGTAGTGCTCCATCTGTTTCAATTTTGTGGAATAGTTTGGATAATATTGGTATGAGGTCTTCTATGAAGGTTTGATAGAATTCTGCACTAAACCCGTCTGGACCTGGGCTCTTTTTGGTTGGGAGACCTTTAATGACTGCTTCTATTTCCTTAGGAGTTATGGGGTTGTTTAACTGGTTTATCTGTTCCTGATTTAACTTCGATACCTGGTATCTGTCTAGGAAATTGTCCATTTCCTGAAGATTTTCAAATTTTGTTGAATATAGATTTTTATAGTAAGATCTGATGATTTTTTGAATTTCCTCTGAATCTGTAGTTATGTCTCCCTTTTCATTTCTGATTTTGTTAATTTGGACGCACTCTCTGTGTCCTCTCGTTAGTCTGGCTAAGGGTTTATCTATCTTGTTGATTTTCTCAAAGAACCACCTTTTGGTTCTGTTGATTCTTTCTATGGTCCTTTTTGTTTCTACTTGGTTGATTTCAGCTCTGAGTTTGATTATTTCCTGCCTTCTACTCCTCCTGGGTGTATTTGCTTCTTTTTGTTCTAGAGCTTTTAGGTGTGCTGTCAAGCTGCTGACATATGCTCTTTCCTGTTTCTTTCTGCAGGCACTCAGCGCTATGAGTTTTCCTCTTAGCACAGCTTTCATTGTGTCCCATAAGTTTGAGTATGTTGTATCTTCATTTTCATTAAATTCTAAAAAGGTTTTAATTTCTTTCTTTATTTCTTCCTTGACCAGGTTATCATTGAGTAGAGCATTGTTCAATTTCCACGTATATGTGGGCATTCTTCCCTTATTGTTATTGAAGACCAGTTTTAGGCCGTGGTGGTCCGATAGGACGCATGGGATTATTTCTATCTTTCTGTACCTGTTGAGGCCCGTTTTTTGACCAATTATATGGTCAATTTTGGAGAAAGTACCATGAGGAGCTGAGAAGAAGGTATTCCTTTTGCTTTAGGATAGAAAGTTCTATAAATATCCGTTAAGTCCATTTGGCTCTTGACTTCTCTTAGTCTGTCGACATCACTGTTTAATTTCTGTTTCCATGATCTGTCCATTGATGAGAGTGGGGTGTTGAAATCTCCCACTATTATTGTGTGAGGTGCAATGTGTGTTTTGAGCTTTAGTAAGGTTTCTTTTACGTATGTAGGTACCCTCGTATTTGGGGCATAGATATTTAGGATTGAGAGTTCATCTTGGTGGATTTTTCCTTTGATGAATATGAAGTGTCCTTCCTTATCTTTTTTGATGACTTTTAGTTGGAAATTGATTTTATTTGATATTAGAATGGCTACTCCAGCTTGCTTCTTCTGACCATTTGCTTGGAAAGTTGTTTTCCAGCCTTTCACTCTGAGGTAGTGTCTGTCTTTGTCTCTGAGGTATGTTTCCTGTAGGCAGCAGAATGCAGGGTCCTTGTTGCGTATCCAGTTTGTTAATCTATGTCTTTTTACTGGGGAGTTGAGGCCATTGATATTGAGAGATATTAAGGAATAGTGATTATTGTTTCCCTTTATATTCATATTTGGATGTGAGGTTATGTTCGTGTGCTTTCATTCTCTTTGTTTTGTTGCCAAGACGATTAGTTTCTTGCTTCTTCTAGGGTATAGCTTGCCTCCTTATGTTGGGCTTTACCATTTATTATCCTTTGTAGTGCTGGATTTGTAGAAAGATATTGTGTAAATTTGGTTTTGTCATGGAATATCTTGGTTTCTCCATCAATGTTAATTGAGAGTTTTGCTGGATACAGTAACCTGGGCTGGCATTTGTGTTCTCTTAGGGTCTGTATGACATCAGTCCAGGATCTTCTGGCCTTCATAGTTTCTGGCGAGAAGTCTGGTGTGATTCTGATAGGTCTCCCTTTATATGTTACTTGACCTTTTTCCCTTACTGCTTTTAATATTCTTTCTTTATTTTGTGCGTTTGGTGTTTTGACAATTATGTGACGGGAGGTGTTTCTTTTCTGGTCCAATCTATTTGGAGTTCTGTAGGCTTCTTGTATGTCTATGGGTATCTCTTTTTTTAGGTTAGGGAAGTTTTCTTCTATGATTTTGTTGAAGATATTTACTGGTCCTTTGAGCTGGGAGTCTTCACTCTCTTCTATACCTATTATCCTTAGGTTTGATCTTCTCATTGAGTCCTGGATTTCCTGTATGTTTTGGACCAGTAGCTTTTTCCGCTTTACATTATCTTTGACAGTTGAGTTAATGATTTCTATGGAATCTTCTGCTCCTGAGATTCTCTCTTCCATCTCTTGTATTCTGTTGGTGAAGCTTGTATCTACAGCTCCTTGTCTCTTCTTTTGTTTTTCTATATCCAGGGTTGTTTCCACGTGGTCTTTCTTGATTGCTTCTATTTCCATTTTTAATTCCTTCAACTGTTTGATTGTGTTTTCCTGGAATTCTTTCAGGGATTTTTGTGATTCCTCTCTGTAGGCTTCTACTTGTTTATTAATGTTTTCCTGTGTTTCCCTAAGTGTGTTCATGTCTTTCTTGAAGTCCTCCAGCATCATGATCAAATATGATTTTGAAACTAGATCTTGCTTTTCTGGTGTGTTTGGATATTCCATGTTTGTTTTGGTGGGAGAATTGGGCTCCGATGATGGCATGTAGTCTTGGTTTCCGTTGCTTGGGTTCCTGCGCTTGCCTCTCGCCATCAGATTATCTCTAGTGTTACCTTGTTCTGCTATTTCTGACAGTGGCTAGACTGTCCTATAAGCCTGTGTGTCAGGAGTGCTGTAGACCTGTTTTCCTCTCTTTCAGTCAGTTATGGGGACAGTGTGTTCTGCTTTCGGGTGTGTAGTTTTTCCTCTCTACAGGTCTTCAGCTGTTCCTGTGGGCCTGTGTCTTGAGTTCACCAGGCAGCTTTCTTGCAGCAGAAAATTTGGTCTTACCTGTGGTCCTGAGGCTCAGGTTCGCTCGTGGGGTGCTGCCCAGGGGCTCTCTGCAGCGGCAGCAACCAGGAAGACCTGTGCCGCCCCTTCCGGGAGCTTCAGTGCACCAGGGTTCCAGATGGTCTTTGGCTTTTTCCTCTGGCGTCTGAGATGTGTGTGCAGGGAGCAGTCTCTTCTGGTTTCCCCTGAACTTCCCTTTCTTAATGCTTTCATCAAAATGATTTCTACTTTTTTTCCCACGCAGGCATGAACAGCTGCAACCACACTACTTACAACAGTTAGATCAGATCACCACCACCTGTGCTGACTTACCTCCATCGTCTTTCTATTGCAGTTCAAGATAGGTCCTTTTCTCTTCTCCCCAAATTCATTGTTTCAGATTTATCGAGTAGCAGAGCATGCCTTCTGCCATTCAAGCCATCTAATGGAAAACCTGGATAAACACAAAATCCTTCATATAAACTTGGTAATTTTTTATGCAAACAGAACAGCTATAAGAGAGAAGACAGAACCAACAATCATACACTTTGATACATGGTAACAAAGTCTATAATCTTGCAAGTCCCAAATTATTACTACCATCCATTCCTATTGCCGTCCCTGGCAGCATACAAGTAAATCAGCTGTTCTGCTCCACTTTGATCCGATCATTAGAACTTCTCAGGAATTGCCTTTCCCTATCTTTTAACAAGGTAATTTCCATCTTGCCCCCTTATCTCATGTATGGATCAAGTTTGGATTCAAATGTCATGCTTCATTGATAGCCAACAAATCCAAAATTTTCAAATTTCCATTCTGACCATTTAACTTATCTACTCTGTCTCTCTTATTTTTGACATGTATTAAAATGGAGGAGAATGTGCCTCCTAATGATATATTAGATCTATGTTATTCATTCAACCATAGAATATAAGAAGACAGGTAAGAAGTTTGATTATTAGATAGATTTGAAATATTCCCTAGAAAATTAAAATTAGGACTTTTTCATAAATGAATCAAAGAATGACTTTAAAAACAAGAGCTCACCTTTAAACTTGGAGACAACTAAGGACAATGGTAATTGACTTTGTAATTGCAGACTTTTGCAAATCTGTAGCAAGAATTGGAGGATTTGAACGTGGAACTGACTTGGAAGCTTCTACTTTGAGACTTTCACTCACAACTATAGAGAATCCAATTTGACCTGAACTGATAAGAGAGATAACATGTAGACAGATGATATATAGATAGATACATAAATACATAGATAGATGACACATCTATAGATTAAATTAATATAGGTAGATAAATATATTGATATGTAAATTGATATGTATATTGATGTAAATTAATAACAATAATAACTAAAGAAAGATTATAAATTTGAGATATAGTAAGAACATAGAAAAAGTTGGAGGGAGAAGTAAAATTAAAATTACATATATTCTGATATATGCATAGATTGGGACCCTGTCCTTGTCAGAGAGGCCTCCTATATCAGGAACATATGCAGAGATGGACGACCAGATATTACTCAGAGAGAGTTTTTAGACAGGAGGTCTCCAATAGGTCCATCTTCCTGCAGAAGAGGGAAAAGAAAGATCGCAGAAGTCATATGGTGTTGGAGAAAATCAGAATACAGCCCACTGAATCAACTAAGCAGGGTTCATATAGGTCTTCAAATACTGAATCAAGAAGCAAGCATCGGGTCTGCATGGGTCTGCAACAGTTTCCCTCCTTATATGTTATGGCTGTTAGCTCAATGGTTTTGTGGGATTTCTAACAGTAGGATCAGATGTGTCTCTAACTCTTTGTCTTCCCTTGAGACTCTTCTTCTTACATTTTCTTGTTTAGTCTTGATAGAAGGGCTGTGCCTTGTATCATTGTATCTTGTTCTGTTTGCCTGTCATCTCTTGGAGGCCAGCTCTTTTCTGAAGAGAAAATGAAGGAGTGAGTCTCAGGAAAAGTGGAAGTGGAAGGGTTGCCTAGGAGAAATGGATGGAGGTGAATCTGGTTAAGATATATTGATTTGAGAGAATAATCTTTTTAATATTAAAATTATATAATATATAAAATTTTAAGTACATATAGGAAATTAATTATTTTATTGAAGGTATCATTTCAAAACACAGTTTTCAGGAAATATAAAATAATGTAACCCCTTGAGGTTTACTCAAACAACCTTGGTTGTGATCCTCCTCTAGCCTTTCTTTGTACTGATCTTCCCACTTCCCAGTTGAAGAATTCTCTCTTCCTTTATGTTGTTCCCTGCTCCAGATGACCAATAACTTGATAATCCCTTCCTACACACTTCACACACACACACACACACACACACACACAAACAAAGAAAATCTATTTATATTTTCCTGGTTTATGTGCTTACTCCATGCTGCATACTCATATCTGAGGATTAGGAAGTAGGAACCACAGATAACAAATAACAAGTATGGTTTTTCTTTCCTGGTTCTGATATAATTCTTTCAATATAGTCTTTTCTAGGTCCAACAATTTATCTGAAAACTTAATGATTTTACTTTTCTTTACAGATGAAGAATATTCCATTGTGTATATATTATCTTTTTTTCATTTATTGTTTATTTCATGTATGTGAGTACACTGTAGCTGTCTTCAGACACACAAGAAAAGGGCATCAGATCCCATTACAGATGGTTGTGAGCCACCATGTGGTTGCTGGGATTTGAACTCAGGACCTCTGGAAGAACAGTCAGTGCTCTTAACCACTGAGCCATCTCTCCAGCCCTATTATATATATAATCAATTCAGCTCTTTAAGGATATTTAGGTATTTCCATATTGTCTATGGTGAATAGATGAATAAATATCATTGATCAAGTACCTGTGGAGTAGGACATGGGCTCCTATGGGCATATGCCAAGTAATGTGTGTGTCTCTGTGTCTCTGTGTCTCTGTGTCTGTGTCTGTCTGTCTGTTGTGGTATTTTCCTCCTCATTTCTGATTTTGTTAATTTGATTCTCCCTTTCCATAGTACCCTACCCCCCTTCTCTGTGTATGTGTGTGTGCTTGTGTCTACTTCTATTTTCCCCTTCTCTACAGATATACAGACAGATATAGAGATATAGATAGAGACAGATACAGAGATAGATATGGATATAGAGACAGAGAAGATAGATTAGATACAGATATATAAATGATACAAATATAAATAAATATATATGAATATAGAGATGATGTATCTATCATAGATTATAAATAATCTATGATAGATACATCATAATCTTGGAATATATATATGCATATATATATATATATATATATATATATATATATATATGAGACAGAATTGGTTGATGTGAGCTGAATATGACCTTCAAGTCAAGTTTACAGAAGCTGCCAAAGAATGGAAGAAATTAAACATTCCTACCCTGCTGTGATTCCTATGAGCTTAGAAAACTATATCATCATGGTAAGCTATACATTAAAGGCACAGACACTAAATGTTAGTGAGAAAAAATTGGATTTAAGACTCACTCAAGAAGAGTGAAATTGTGTCTCTTATTAAAAATCGACTCACTTCGCTAATCACATAGTAAAAAGGAAATCTTAATAAATAATAGGATTCTGCCATTTTGCTACATCTGAGCATACTTCCTTGTCTTCTGGGTCTTACCCACATTTCTGCATGCTAAATATTATCTTTATAACTGCAGAAAAATTAGGGACACTGCTCAACACAGAAGCCTCTTTTAACAGCAGATAGTGAACACCACACACAGACATACACATACACACACACACACACACACACACACACACACACAATCACATTTGGACACATTGAAGATATCAACAGATCATGGAGACCCGACCCCAATGCATAAATCTTAGTCATTGTTACTCCTTCTATAGAAAGTGCACACCACAGAAATGTGGGTGAGACCCAAGAAGACAAGGAAGTATACTCTGAAGCCATAGTCACCTGGAAATAGCTGCATAAACAAGAACAGAAAGAAATGGCAATTTCAATAAAATGTGTTAACGTAAAATTGGGAACCCTAGACAAAGAACTGTAGGCAACATATGACTGCTGAGAAAAAGAGAATTAGCTTCTCCTAGAAAGAGACTTCTTACTGGTTGTCTACTGCTTTATTGTTGGCCTTGAAGCCAACTATACATCACCATCAACACCACCAAATTATATAAATACACACACACACACACACGTGTGTGTGTGTGTGTGTGTGTGTGTGTGTGTTTCTGTCTGTGTATATTTGTATGAATATCTGTGGGGGGTGTCTTGTGGATATCTTTGTAGATGTGTCTGGGTGTGTGTGTAGAGAGAGGTACACTTATTGTGTATGTATAGATTCTACATTTGATTATTGTGATTTATTTTATAATTACTCATGAAAATTTATTCATTATGGTTCCCCGTAAATATATACATTTTGAATTATTTTGTCCTAATTAATATACAGCTGATATGCAAAATTTAGGAATTAGAAGTTTACTTGTATGATCATTGCTCTAATACAAGTTTGAAACTTGACAATTGAGTTAATAAAAATTCCAGTACCATAATGCCATCTTACATGATTGCAAGTTCTTTTTACACTAAATCTCCAAGTTAGAAATTTCCTCTCATGGCTATTAAAATTTAATAAAATAATGGACTTCAAGGTCCCAATGTTATTATGCTGCAATTAATTACATAGTCAACCATCAGTTATTGAGATGGCACATTAGTGTTGTATTTTGTTTTATTGACCATCATGTTTTTCATGCAATTTCTATGTGCATGTGTATTTATAATGATGGAATATGTTCCATTTCATACCATACAATTTACTTAATAGCATATCATCAATGTGTTTAATCTAGCAACAAAATATGAATCAATTTTACTTTTAATGAATTGCCTATATTTTTAATGAAGTGAAGGTATGTAACTTACTGAATATAAGCCTAGTAATGGGCAATTGCTTAATGTATTTAAACATGCAAATCATATGCAGTATAGTAGAGCGGCCAGTTCTAAATTCACATTTTATATACATTTTAAAAGCATTTTTGGAAAGATATCAAAACTTAACTATATTCATTTTTTATTGACCCACAATTCCATTTCTGGGAAGCACTCCTAAAGAAATTATCAGAAATGAGGACAAAGATTTATGTGCAGATGTCATACCATGCCTTTATTTATGGTACCAAACATTTGGAAGCAATCCAAATGTCCAGCAGTGGCTGATTATATCATAAAACATCCATTAAAATAGAGAGCTGGCATCCATAATGAAATTTACTCTGGCTGAACTTTAAAAATACAGGGAAGGTTTATAAAGCAATGTGAAAAGCAAAGTCGGACAAGATTTATATTTACAAAATCATTAACAACATATAAAATACCTGTACATGTAGAAAAACATTAACAGTGAGAATCACCGAGAACTAAAATTTCCCGTTTTCTTCCATTCTTAATGTCTTCTACATGAAACACCAATCAGGTTAACAACAAAACAGTAAGATAGCTTCAAAAGTGAAATTTGTGTTAAATATCAAAGGAGAACATATATGAGGAAGATCACATAACTTGCCCACCCTCATTGTCATTCCATGCTAATGACATAATTCCTCTGTTGAGGAAGAGGACATCATTTTCCCCAAGGCGGTATAAGGCCATATACTTCTAATTTCAGCTGCTCTCTACTCTTTGGAAAGTTTCCAAAATGCATTGTTGTAAAAGGAAAATAGAGTCTTATGAAGCTACAGGCTAACGAACAGAAGCAGCAGGTTCATCCGCAATCCAATTACTTGGAAAGTAAATGTACCATATCTAGCTCGTGATATTTTTAATATTTAATCCCATGAAATAAAAGCTTGGACATTAAAGCTCCATAGCAAACCCTAGAAGCATGAAAATAGCATACAAAAGTAACAGATTTCAATGTTTCCCCCCCAAGCAAAACCCTGTAAAATGCCCCTTCCCCAAACTTTAGATATGCTGTTAGAACAGAATAAATTAAAGTAGATTTCATTGTCATTTTTCCTTCTGTCAAAAATAATTAAAACTATATTAAGGTTGTTTCAGTTTCTGCTCTGTCTTCTGGGATTCTGCAATGCATGGTGGCCTATTTTAAATGAGTGTTAGTTAAGGTCACTACTGTTCTGAGTTTCTACTCTTAATAAGTCTCTAATAAAATCATAGTAGCAAAATATTCTGTAGGGTTAGGCTTGACATTATTAATTCCTGCTTTTCCTAATCCTTCATAGATGAATAAACTAACCAGATTACTGCCTTACTCTCAATAATAATTTCAACAAATTCTATCCTAAGAATCGTGCAGAGCAAACTCAGTGGTAGGAATTGGAGCTATCATACCTGTACTCGGTCTACTGTGTGTCTTCACCTGATGAGAGTAAGGTGAAGTGGTTTGGGCATTCAATCACAGTAACTGGTTTGTAACAATGACATACTCATTACTCCTTAAAGCTAGATATGGCTCAAATTCTGGTTGGACTGTATTTTCACTGGAACTTGCTTGATATTCTCAACACACGTTATTCCCCAAATCTTCACAGCATACCAGTTATGGCCCCTAATTCAGGACTGAAATGCTATCAACAGTCAAGTATCAAGCCTAATAGTTACCATTCAGTTGAGTTTTCCTACAAAGACCCATGAAACTTCACTGTTGTATCTTGTTCAATGTACTGGGCTTCTGCCTCTATTACATGTGAATAATACTACTCTTTAGTTCAAATAGCTTGAATTTTTAACTATTTCCCATAAGATCATGCAGCCTGGTGGAGCTGACTTTTCTCAGGAACCCATTTCCCAAATGATAAAGGCTGAAAAAATAACAACTGGCCGACTAATAGGTTTGATGATTATACAGTTTGTTTTTCAGTTATAGATTTTTCATTTGCATGTTAAACTATGATAGACAATTTGATTTCATAATTGGCAATAGCACAAGGTAAACTAATGTACAACTAATGTACAACTAATGCCAACTACCTGTCCTTAGCAACTGCATCTTTTGTGCGCACTCAAACTCCTTTTGCAATAACTGATTCTCTTCTTCTGTGGGTTTTCTTAGCACGTAGAACTGTCTTTTTATATCTGTGGCAAGATAGAAAGTATGGATAGTCAACACCCAAAGGGGCGAGGAGGCAGTTAGCACTCCCATCCCCCACATGGCATTGCCTCCTCCCTCTTTGGGTGAAGAAACACAGAGTGGTGTGATCTTTACAGTTGTTTATACTTCCTGTTGTGTAATCACTAATGAAACCAGGTAATGTCAGCACTGAAAACTTTCTCCAATTATGTTTTTTATTTCTTCAATCTCATGTACATGTCTGCTAGAAAAAATAGAACTCCAGAAAGCATGTAGATTCCATCAACTACTCTTTGATACATTGCAGACTTTCTGTTTGAGGCATGGAAGAGTGAGAAAAAAGATAGTTTGGCTTCAGTTCCAGAATATTTGAAGTAGCATTGTGGATCAAAAGAAAAAAAATGACATGATGAAGCTTTTCTTGATTGCAGGACAGAATTTTTTGACTAAATATAAAGACTGAAATTCTCCCATGTCTGTGATAGACATAAGTCAAAATACAATTCTGTGACAAACATGTTTTCCTAAACCTTCCACACCCCTGTCAATAAAACTGTATTTCCACCTCCAGATCACTGGACCATACCCCCTCCCATTTGCTGCCCTGTTCTTCTGCTGGTCTACTGTAGCTTTCCTATCAAGTTTTCCTCAGATCCAGTTTCTCCTGTTAAGGAATGACTGGAACCCCTTGCTTTCATCTGTCCTATTCTGCTCTTTCCATCATCGTCTTTCATCATTCTCCTGTTCCCATCCCTTCCAACAAGTATATTGGCCGTGTCAGAAAACTCTAGTACCTTTCACCTAGAAAACCATAACTGACATTCTCCCCTAAAGTCTCCTTTCTGCTTTTCATTTCATCCTGTGAAAATATATTTTCCTGACTTTACCATTTTATCACATAAGAATAGATTCAGATATTGTGTCTATCTAAGAAAGGGGCCTCAGTAATTGTATGGAATGAATAAATAAAGAATACTCACTGTGAATATGAGAGCTGATCATACCATATTTTTTAAAAGTCAGAACTATTAGAGTGA
Organism: Rattus norvegicus; assembly: GCF_021556685.1. Lineage (NCBI taxonomy): Eukaryota > Metazoa > Chordata > Mammalia > Rodentia > Muridae > Rattus > Rattus norvegicus. Next base: position 113,456,250 of record NC_141538.1, read on the forward strand.
CATTTAGCTCTTTCAGGGTATATTCCCTAAATATCATTTAATGCAAAATGTCACCAAACAATAGCTATAATACACAGTAATTAATAGGAAAAGAGTCACAGTATTTCTATTTTTAACATTAGATTTTATAGTTTGTAATCTATAGATTCCTTGCTTGGAAATAAAAACCAGGTGAAATATTACATAACATTTAAAGCAAAGAAAGAGTTAAGACAATATGGATGGTAAAAAAAATTAATTCATGAAATTCAGTAAAGGGATAATTTCTTTTTCAACAAAACATATAAGGAGGCTCCAGTCCATAGATCCAGGGATGCACACTTGCATGGGTGAAATGTTTGTATATTTTGAAGCTAGGAAAAAAATCACAGTATAAATTGTCTACAAAATAACTTATTCAGCTACTGAATAAACAGAAATGATATGAAGATCAAAATATTTTGATATATTTTAATGAAGGTGAACACACACAAACACACACACACACACACACACACACACACACACACACACACATGTTATCTAAGCACTAGATGGACCAGGATTAGTAGAAAGGACCAGGACAGTAGAAAGCCCTCAGTAAATCATGTCATTCTAATCCTTACTAAATTCAATAGAATTGTGATTAAATGTATATTAACATGAGAGTTTACTCAGTGCCACTGCATGTTAAAGCTTATATGCTCCTTTGAGCTCTTACACAGGAATTGGTAATTTGATTCAGAATCACATATATGCAAATGATATAATTAGACAGTTGAAGGAGGTGTCTATTTACGAATAAGGTTTTATTGGTAAATAGTCATTATTACTTACATATTATCTTTTACTGCTTTTGCAGAGTAGTAGCAAGTTGAGCAGGTACAGTAAATAAAAGTGACTTAAAAGTTCCTTGTAGTTTCTAAAAAGCCCTATTATTACTATATCCCCTTACAGAATATGTATTAAGACAGAGTAAAATTCAGGCAATTACACAATTCAGAGTAACAAATACACAATAGAATTAATAATGACTTTATTTAGCTATTGAAAAATTCAAACGATTGTATGATGACAATACTCAAAACTAATTCATTTCCCTGTGACAAAATTTCTCAGATCATCTGTAGACTTTGGGAGTTTCTCCAAAAGATAATTTCCATGTGAATTACTGAGAATAAACTTTATTGATTAAATTTTAAAGATTTTTTAATTCTCACAGCAGAAAGCACAGAATGTCAATCTAATTATTTCAACACACACACACAGACACACATACACACACACACACACACACACACACACACACACTTCTATATGTGCTCTATAAAGGGTTCTGTATACTATACCAGACTTGAATTAACTCAGCAGCAACAGTCACAGGCTAGAAAAATTAACACAGAAATTATAGAATGACAGTAGCTGGTAGATATGTATTATAGTTATTTCATGAGCATATAGAAATTTAGTAGTGTGTGTATGAGAGAGAGAGAGAGAGAGAGAGAGAGAGAGAGAGAGAGAGAGAGAGAGAGAGAGAGAGAGGGAGGATGGGAAGGAGAGCGAACAATATATATTTAATTTAGGTACCCTCTTTTTACTAACATTAACCATTCATGGATCAAAAATAAAAGACTAAGCAATTAAGACTGTGTAGTTTAATATCTTCCATATTAAAGCCTTTCACAAATGTTTAATGATAGCTATGCATCAAATTTATTGAAGCTGTCCTTTGTGTAATGCAGGGAATTTTGCCCACCTTTTTCTACAGGAGATCTTGCAGAATTTAATATGCGCATAACACATTGAATACACACAGGATGTTAAAAGACACACATGGTTCTGGTATGCAGGATAACTATGCTCAACCCATCTCTCTGAACATGCCTGACAGCATTCCATGACACTGTGCCTCTTGCAATCACTGTTTCTGTCATGATAATATGATTTTGTCTCTTGTAATTTTGAGTTTTGTTTTGCTATAGATACACTTCATCTTTATTTTTTGAACACTAAAGTATTGTTCACAAGTTTTTATGATGACATAGCCTCGTGTCACAGGTCTGTAATCATAGCAGATTATCAGAGAATCATTTGAAAAAGAAAGATCACGATGTTGATAATAGCCTGGGCTATATAACATGAACCTATTTTAAAAATTAAAAAGTAAAATTTTCCCATGATTATGGGTACATGTAATAGGATATTTGAAAGATTTGCAAAAGGAAATAAAAATGAAATATAGTCTAAAGACTGTTTAGTTTATGACATCCAAGGGATTGATTAGCATAAATACCTAGAATCAAAATGTTGATTTTAAATACATGTATTTATTTATGCTCTCACATACTTGTAATGGATATAATACCAACCACTACTCTCCTCCTCCGTTTGGTTTGATTCGGGTATGACTTGTGAGTAATAGAAAGACTTGCTGGTTTATTTTTGACCCAGCTACCTGGGGTTAACATAAAAGTATGCCAGAGGATGCTTGCTTTATCTATATTGTACATGAAAATGTTTACCAAACTCATAGAACTGTTTTAGGGACAAAAGTGAAGAATGCATGCTTCTATCCTTCCTTTATATCTCTAGGTATAGGAGAGGATGGATAGCAATATGCAAATACTTATATCTAAACTAATGAGAGCAGATTGACTCCAGGAATTAGAATCACCAGAGCAATGGATTATCATTGCTTTCTAAAGGCTATTATATGGAGAAAGGGGTGAAATAACTCTTAAGTATTACTTTATGGAGAGTGAATAATTTTAGCTTGATTTCATTGAAATGCTTCTGTATTTCCTTTAAAGTGTTTCTCCCTAAAATATGTTAAGTACATCTTTAAAGCAAGAATTGTGCTGATTTTGCTTAGGAAGCAAATGAAATTTCTCAGTTTAATATTTTAAATAAGTTATTGTAGTCCATTTTAAAAGTGGAGAGGATCCTGATTGCTTTATATAGGAAACAGAAACTGCTATGCATTCTGTAAATTAGACCATGAAATTTCCTATTGTCTATAAAAAACTATTATCTCTCAGTGGGTATATTTTATCATATCTTACAAGCATACAAAATTTTAAAGTGATATTCTTTGATGAAATTTAATAAAAGGAAAAAGTAGATTCATAATATCTAATCACTAAAAATAAATAAAAAACATGAAATGTAACTGAGAACTTTTGAAGAATCATTCCTACACATAAAAGGTGTGATCTGTTTCAAAAAATTGTGGCAATTATTATCTTGTTTATTAAAACTAAAAATACTGTTGATCTTCATGCCTGGCTGTTGGAGATTGGTGCTAATGCTTTTAATCTGTATGTCCAGATGCTGAAAGTCCTTGTCCCCATTTGGTTTTTGATCTATCAATAAAGATGCCAGCGGGCAATGGCTGGGCACTGGGCATGACACCAGGTAGGAGGCAGGAGGAATTGCTAGGACTGGGGAAGAATAAGGGAACACAGTAGCAGCAGGAGAAAAAGCCAACCAGCCATGTGAGTTTTCAGGTAAGTGGCCATTGGCCACTTCCCGGGTTGGGCCTGGAGTAGCAGGGGGAGGTTTAGGAGTGCCCACTCTTTGATACAATTTTTAAAAATTGTATTTTTCTTGGATATCTTATATACATGCTATTCTTTTTCTCCCTCTCCCATAACCCTTGCCCCCTCCCTCTGCTTCTATAAGGATGCTCGCTCTCACCCACTCCCACCTGAATGCGGCATTCCCCTACATTGGGGAAACGAGACTTCATAGAACCAAGGGCTTTTCCTCCTCTTGATGTTGAACAATGTCACACTCTGCTACATATGTGGCTGGAGCCATGGGTCCCTCCATGTGTGTTCATTGGTAGGTGATTTAGTCCCTGGAAGCTCTAGTGTGGTCTGGTTGATTGATATTGCTGTTCTTCCTATGGGGAGTTGCAAACCCCTTCAACTCCTTCAACCTTTTCTCTAATTCCTCCAAGGGGTCCTCATGCTCAGTCCAATGGTTAGCTGCAAATTAAATGGTATCTTTCTCTCTCCTTCCCTTCCTCCCTCTCTCCTTCCCTTTCTCCCTCTTTCTTTTTCTGTCTCTGTGTCTCTCTGTCTCTCTGTCGGTCTCCCTGTCTGTTTCTGTCTCTGTCTCTGTGTGTGTGTGTGCGTGCGTGCGTGCGTGCGTGCGTGCGTGCGTGCGTGCGTGCGTGTGTGTGTGTGTGTGTGTGTGTGTGTGTTTAACATTCACAGATTCAAGATAGCTCCTGGGTAGGGCATCCCTGTAACTCACAGGGTGCAAAAAGTGGTGCAGTCAAAAACTCAGTGAATCACCTGGCTTTCATCTTCTTCTGTCTCCTCCACTCTGTTGTTGTGATACTTTTCTGAACCAGGCCAGCGATTCTCCCTGGCCTATCACTAGTACATCTCTCATAGGGATAAACTATAATTTTAAGAGATCTCAGAGACACATACAAATGTCACAAACTTTCTAGCTGACTTTGCTAAAATAAAGTACAAATTAAGGAAGAAAATATTTTAATCTTTGTATGTTTATGGATATAAAACCAGGAAAAGAAGGCAAGAAGAGGAAGACTGAATGATGGGGAGAATGCGGGAGTCAGTTCTTCACGGAAATACTTTCTCAGTTGCATTTTCTCTAATCTAAACTTGAAATCTCCTTCATCCAAGATGGGGGTTGGAATGACAATGTTCTCCAAATGTTCAGATTTTTGCCATCTTTGTCTTGCTCTTGGCACTTTAGAGTAGATTTGGAATGGATTTCCTCACTTGAGGCAGTCTGTCACTTGGTATGAGTTAAGGTTTCAAAGCCACTCTTCTTACTTAAGTTGCATTTACTGCTCAAGACTACAGTTTAATAGGAAGCTCTCAGTTGTTTCTGCACCCAGCGAGGTCATTTCCTTGCCATGAAGTACTCTTATCCCTCTGGAACTAAATAAATATTTCCTTCCTAGCCTTAATTACTGTGTTTTATCACAACAATAGACAGGTAATTTGTAAATTCATGAATTATCTTTTGTAGAATTAGACAGTTGGAACCTGTATTTGGGTTCTGAGAGGGAAAGACTGATCAAACAAAAGCATGACACAAAGAGAATTCAATAGATAACCTCATGTGATAGGGGCTAGATGGCCTAAAATTGTTTAACTATATGCCAAAGAGATTGAGAACCCAGATGCAGAATCCAGTTTGTTCGGTCTCAGACTATTTTTTTCAGGGGTCTTAACATACTTGCAAAGATCTGGGCAATTTCAGGAGTGCTTCTGCTCTTTAAGCTGCATTGGAACAATAAGGAAGCTGGGCTCTGATGTCAGTGAATGAAGGCAGCAGTGGTATCAGCAGAAGAGTAGAGGTACTTGCCTGCTGTGATTGAAAGACTAACACAGGCAAAAAGAAATCAGCCAGCTTTTCCCTCAGGTCCTCTTATATTTGAGCTGCCTCTGAAGAGATTGCTTGCTATGGGAAAAGGCCTTTACCCCACAATTATCTTTTAGCAAATGCATTTGAAAACCTTCCCAGAATTATGCTTCTTGGTTGATCCCAGATAAAAATCAATCTGGCAGCCAAGATTAACTACCACGGAATTTCTTTCTTCTTAGCTAATGAGCTATTTTAAACTTTATCTGACTATGTGGGAAACTCAACTGAATATGGAAGTCTACTTGTCCAAAGTCGTCCTTAGGGTAAGCTAATTCTCCAGAATGAGATGAGTTGGCCTGTTAACTAAGCTATTCCTGGTTATATAGCTCTAGTTTACAAGGGCCAAGAAACAACAACAAAACAACACAGACAAGAAATCTTAGGAAACACATAGCACACTTAAACAATGGCTTAATAAAACCATTCAGTGCATACTTAGAAAAATGATGATAACATAGGCTCCACTCTTATAATCAATTCCATTTAACAGATAAATTTAAGAACCCAAGACTTATCTTCCTTGGAGACAAATTCAACTTCCTGAATATTATTTTTTGATTTGGTTATTTTGTTTATTCACATTTCAAATCTTATTCCCCGTCCTGGTTTCCCCTCTGAAAACCCCCAATTCCCTGCCTCCACAAGGGTGTTTTTCCACCCACCCACTCCTGCCCTACCTCCCTGACATTCTCCTATGCTAGGATGTCAAGCATTCTAAATACTCAGGGCTTCACCTCCCAACAATATTCGACAAGTCCATCCTCTCCTACATATGCAGCTGTAGTCAACTCCACGTGTATTCTTTGGTTGGTGATTAAGTCTATGGGAGCTCTGTGGGGGTGAGAGGGTCTGGTTGGTTGATATTCTTGTTCTTCCTATGGGGCTGCAAACCCCTTAAACTCCTTCAGTCCTTCCCCTAACTCCTCTTTGGGGTTCCCATGCTCAGTCTGATGGTTAGCTACAAGCATCCACATCTGTATTGGTAAGACTCTGACAGAGCCTCTCAGGAGACATTCATATCAGCCATGAATATTAGTTTTGTAAGAACAATTTTATTTCAGTACAATTTTCAACTTGCCTTTCCCACACCTTGTATTTAACTTATACTTGAAAATTGAGATTTGTCAGTAAAAGTTTATGCTGAGATTCGATTTGTGATAGCACAAGCAATTATAATAAAACCTTCAGCTTTTGTTTCTACAAAATGGTTTATTTTGCTATAAAATGTTTCATTTAGACTAGGAAAATGTCTTGCTCCTCAATCATGAGAGCCTGAGTTTAGATCCCGAGTACCTGGTAAAAGTCTGGACACTGTATGAGCACATGTAATCCCAGCACTGGGAGAAGAGACAGGGAGTTTCCCAGAAAATTTCTGGACAGCCAGCCTTGTTGAATCAGTGAACTTAAACTCAATGACAGTCCTTGTTTCAAAAACATAAAGATAATGCTAGCTTGAAGACCAGTAGAGAAAAGAATTCACCCCCTGCCCCCCGCTGCTGATGAGCTGAGTTTGAACCTCCAGATCCATAACTATATGGAAGAAGAAAAATAACTCCTGTACGCTGACCTCTAAACTCTAGGTTCTTGCTCTCTCTCTCTCTCTCTCTCTCTCTCTCTCTCTCTCTCTCTCTCTGTGTGTGTGTGTGTGTGTGTCTGTATGTGTCTGTGTATGTACATGTTTGTATACAAATGCAAAAAGTAAATTTTTAAAAATATTGGCATTATTGTTCTAGGGAGATGGTTCAAAGTTTAAGAACATTGGTTGTTCTTCCAGTTTCAATTTCTACCTGCCATTTGGTAGCTAATAACTATAATAACTGTAATAATGGGATCTCATGCCCTTTTCTGTCATGCAGGTATATATGCAAATAGAGCATTCATATGTATAAATAAATAGATCTTTAATAATATATAATAATTAAAAATGTGGCACACTTATACAATGTATTATTATTATGCTGCTAATACAAGGAAATTATGAAACTTTGTAAGTGAATGGTTGGGGCTAGAAACAATCATGATGAATTAGGTAACCCAGGCTCCACAGGCCAATTATTGCTTATTTTTTTCTCACTTACACATGTTAGTTTTTAAGTTTTCAATATGTATGCTACAATCTGAATAACGTTTGATGTGAGGTACTTAGCAAGGGACCAGAATGAGAAAGTGACCATCCAAGGAAGGGGAAATAAAGTATAGTATTATAGAAACACAAAGAATGAACTAAAATCAGAAAATTATATGGGTAGGAAAGATAAGAAGGGCATTAGAGGGAAAGACAACTAACACTAAAGGCCCTTGGAGAAGTCTTATGGAAGTCCATTATTATGGAAGCATCCATCTGTGGGAATTTAAATTGAGTCACAATATAATGGAGAAGTCCTGAACTAGACACTTAAGGACACCAAGTAAAACCTCCAATGTTGACCAATTAGCCAAAACCATCAAATGACAAAGGCTATACTATAGTTTACTTTCCATAACTTATTGGTAAGGTCCTGATGCTAAGGACCACATTTACTTATGCCCTTGAACCTGGAGGAGTTCGGCTGTTGCCTAACTAGTAGTTTAACTCCTACTGACTAACTCACATAGTTGCTGGAAGGTACTCTGTATACTACTGAAGGAGAAATGTAATAAATACTTTGTAGCCATAAATGTTGACCCACAACAGTCACCTACCTGAAATGTATTCTTCTACAGCAGTAGCACACATGTTATGAGGCTAGCAAATATTTTTATTATTGGATTTGTTGGTCCCTTTTATGAGACTGAACCAATACCTAACAAAGCTAAATTGGCCAACAATCTGATCTTCAGGCTCTTCAGCTTAGAAGAAATATTCTGATATTCATTATTCTGCTGAAGGAACATAAAATCACTCCTATCATATGATGCTATGTCCATAGACTAGTGCATTGCTCAACTCTAATTAGAGAAACTTAGTCTTTGAGTAGATAAGAAATAACATACAGAGCGAAACTAGACAATGTATAGAGAATAAAAGACTTTGGAGTACTCGGTCTTAAATGTCCATCAACTCCTTCCCCAATACACATCCATCCACCCACCCCCTCACCCCCTACAAACAAAGAGGTGGGGGGAAGGGAGGGAGAGAGGAAGGGAGAGAGATAGAGAGAGAGGGAGAGAGAGAGAGAGAAGAGAGAGAGAGAGAGAGAGAAACACATGTTCAAAGTGCTATGTAGAAGTTGAGGTAGAGGGGTTGGGGATTTAGCTCAGTGGAAGAGCGCTTGCCTAGCAAGTGCAAGGCCCTGAGTTCGGTCCCCAGCTCCAAAAAAAAAAAAAAAAAAAAAAAAAAAAGAAAAGAAAAAAAAAGAAGTTGAGGTAGAAAGAATAGAAGAGAAAAAGGAGGACAAATGAATCTGTGGTTTTTATTTTGCTTTGTCTTTTTTGTGTGCTCCATTTAATTTGTTTTGGCACTGGAATTTTGTCTCATTTTTGTCTTTCTTTCTTTTGATGCTTAATTTTAGTTTTGGGGGGTTTTGTTTCTGCTTGGGAGGGGGATAAAGTTTGGTGAAGGAGGATCTGGAAGTAATTGGTAGAGGACTAAAACTAATGAAACGCACATATGTGTGCTCCACTATGTTCATAGTAACCTTGTTTATAATAGCCAGAAGGTAGAAACAACCTAGATGTCCCTCAAGGGAAGAATGACTACAAAAATGTGGTACATTTACACAATGGAGTACTACTCAGATATTAAAATGATGACTTCATGAATTTTTCAGGCAAATGAATGGAACTAGAAAATATCACACTGAGTGAGGTAACCAGATCCAAAAGAACACATATGGTATATACTCACTGATAAGTGGATATTAGTCCAAAAGCTCAGAATAGCAACAATAAAACTCACGAACCATATGAAACTTAACAAGAATCAAAACTAAAGTGTGAATGTTTCAATCCTACTTATAAGGGGAACAAAGTAATCATGGGAGTTAGGGGGATGGAGGAACCTGGAAAAGAGAGAGGAGGGGGAGGGCAAAAATTGGGGGCAGGATAAGGTATGAGAAGAGACTGGAGAGAAGTCCAAAGGTTCAGCAGGATCGATAGACAGTTGGGAGTGGGGAATAGGGAGGGGAATTTGTGACTATAAAGTCACAAATGCTAGGGAAATAAGAGGGTCTCAGGACCTAATGGTGATTACATTAGTTGAAATACCCAACAAAGTAGAAGTAGAATCTGAAGAGACCACCTTCAGTTGACAGACATGGGCACCAGTTGAGGGATGTGGCCACCCACCCATCTCAAAAATTCTAACCCAGAATTGTAATTCCGTAAAGAAAAGATAGGGACAAAGATGAAACAGAAACTGAAGGAAAAGGCATCCAGGGAACCAACCAATCTGCAGATACCAAATTCTAATATTGTTGCTGAGGGCAAGAAGTACTACAGACAGGAGCCTGGTATAGCTGCCCTCTGGTAGCCTCTACAAGCATCTGACTAAGTCAGATGCAGATACTCACAGCCAACCATTGGACTGAACCCTGACCCCAATGAAAGGGTTAGGAAAAGGACTGAAGTAGCTATGCAACCCCATAGGAAAAAAAAGAATATCAACTAACTGCCTCAAAACTTCCAGGGATTAAACCACTGTAGGTTGATGTCATTATGCAGGTGAAGGCAGAGAGAGGACAGAACAAGGCCTGTCATTGGATGAGAAGGAAGGATGGGTGGGTGAAAAAATTTAGAAAGGCAAATAAAGGACAGAGGAGAGGGAAGGGAGCAGTCAGGAGAACATGGCGGCGATGCTAAGATTCTTCTCTGTACATTTACTGGTTGTTATGACTATTCTTAAGGGATGGATGTGTACAGGATTTTGTGTTTCTAGATGGGCAAGTTATATCTTATTTAGGTGGGCAATTTATGTCCTTATCAATTGGTTGTAAGTTTGTTGTGTAGATGTACAGTGGATTGAGAATTTAACATGCAAATCTAATTGTTGTATTACAGTTTGTTGAGTTTTGATTTTACCGGGTGTCTGGAACTAGAGTGTTCACAGCTAGCAGAGAGCTGCCTGGAGAGGTACTAATCAGAGATGAATTAGCCATATTCCAATGGCCTGCTTGGAGTTGGAACTAGCAAGGGGGAGAGACCACCAGGGTATATGTGGGAACTGTCCCACTGCTTTTATACTTTTACCACAAGTGGTGCCCAACCTGGGGCAAGAATCCACTGAAAATTGAAGTTTTTCATCCCAAGAAGGCTTTATTTACTAAGTGAAAAAGGGCTGTGCCATGTTGAGTCATGTGATGACCCAAGCACTGGAACCTTAAACAAAGGAACAGAGGGGGAAGTCTGCTCACAGACTCTAGGTCCCCTGCTGGGAAAAGTACAGACTACTCCAAAGCACAAAGAACTGAAAAATGGAAGCTGCCTGCCTCCTTATCGGATAGATGGTATAAAGATATAATGCTGTAATGAGTCTTACAGGACACTCATATTCCTTCTAACATGGTCTCCATGGGAATTTTGCGTTAAAATCCTGGTTTGACAAGTTGCCTGCTTCTTAATTACAGGTATTAATGGAAATGTGATGAAATTTGTTTTTATAGCTAGAAGGAGAGAGTACAGAGTTTATCCGAATCAAATGGAGATTTTCACCTGTGGTTCGGAACTTAGCTAGGGAAAACTAGTCACTGACTCCAAGCAGAGAGTGGTGATAGAGTCTGACACTCCAGGTAGAGGGCTTAACAGATCATTTTGGGTAAATTCTTAGTTTGACAAGTTGCTTACTTATTAGTATTGCAATTAATAAAAAGGTGATCAAATTGTTTTATGAACTACCCTGCTAAGGCCATATGGCTCGACAATGCTGGCTAGGAGGTTTTGTGGTTATTTTTTATATTTACCACAACAGGAAGCTCATGTCCTTTTAACATGGGCTCCATGAGAATTTTGGGTTAATTTCCTGATATGACAGATTAGAAAAGTCTAAATATATTGATACACTATTGTTTAGCTTACTTTTTTAAAAATTGTTTTAATTTTCATAATGGGTGTGATTTTGAGTCTAGTTGTTATATTATTCCTCTGAGAGAGAGTGCAAGATACAAGCTTTTCTGGTTACAGACTAAAGAATGTGGTATTTTTGGAGAAAGGTTTTGTCTTTGTGTTTTTAGAAAGGGTAATTAGGTTTTGGATACCTTCCAGAGTTATACTGATTAGATTTGATAAAGGGAGATGACCTAAAGAACTAAATTCAAGAGTATCAAACAAAAAGATATCAATTCTAAACTTTTATCTTGAGAATTATATATTGCAGAATGTACCTGGTTGGATTCCTGATCTCAAGGATTTCCAACTGGGTCCAGTCAAGACAGAAACGTCAGGCTACATTATTCCTTCCACTTTCCATACCCCCTATCCTCCCAAAGATATCTCAACATCTATGTACAGCTTGAAGAAGCCATTGAAGAGTCGTTGCCCCAGTTCCCTGGACTTTGGGGGGATAAAGGTAGTTATTCTAAGGTTGTTTTTATGAGAAATTTAGAAATGGTCATAATTTAGCAGGGAGGAATTAGCTGGAATTGAGTTGTACAGTCATCAGTTGGTAACTAAGCTAAAGTTATATCTACATTGATATAGAACTTTTTGTACATAAAAGAATTTAAAAGTACAAGGTTTAGAGCCAGTCCTTTTATTGATGGCATTACAAAATTCTGAGTTGATTAAGCATAGGAATAAGGGACCAAATAAAAAATTCATGGCTCCTAGTTCACCATTAGGGTGTTTTTTTAAATATTCTGTTCAGAAATAACTGAGAATATTTAATGGACAGTCTAGGATACCTTATATAAATAGATGGTTTTCAAAACCATCAGAACTCCACAAAATATGACATTTAAAGTGAGTTATCTTTTGTTGAGACAGAACTGCTTCTGAGTTCCCCTTAGGTGGATTTAACAATGAAATTGAACATCTCCATCTCCAGGTAAGGTGATACATTGTGGCCAGTCAGCCACTAGGCTAGAATGGCTTCTATGCATCAACAGACTAAATCCTGTCCAGAAAAGGACACATTACAGAATAAGTTGACTGATAATTTCTACCAAGCCAGAGTGATGAGCCCTTCAAAATTCTGTGTTTCAAAAGTCTGCCCAGGCCAGAAGCCTGAAGACTTGCCTTCATGTGTTGCTGACAGGGCACTGTAAACTTAGAACATTGTCTCTATAACCTGTCTCAGTACCAGAAGCCATATTAGGTTTCTTATACTTACAGATATATCGGTCATTCTGAGATTTCTGATGGGGTCGAAGACTGATTATAGTCTCATAGACTACCAAGGCTGTTTTATTTTGAGAATACATATTTCATTAGATAGTTATCAGATATTATACAAGCTAGCCCAAGATTTTAAGCCTTTCATAAGCTAGAATAGATAACTAAATGTTCTGTTTAATGGACAAATTTTGGACTGGGTTTTAGGTATATTTTAAACTTTTAAATTACAAAATGATAATAGGTGTGCTCAGCTTATATTTGAGAGAAAAGTTTTTTTTTAATTAGACAAAAAGGATGAAGTGTAGGTTGATGTCATTATGCAAGTGAAGGCAGGTACAGGATAGAAGAAGGCTGGTCATTAGATGAGAAGGAAAAATGGGTGGGAGAAAAGTTTTAGAGAGGCAGAGGAGACCAGACTAAGGAGAGGGAGCAGCAGAGAGAACATGGCAGCAGATGTTAAGATTCTTCTCTGCACATTTACAGGTTATGACCATTCTTAAGGGATGGATGTGTACAGGATTTTGTGTGTCTAAATGGGCAAAGTATATCTTATTTAGGTGGGCAGTTTATATCCTTATCAACTTGTTGTAAGTTTATTGTGTAGATGAATGGTGGATTGATAATTTAACATGCAAATCTAATTGTTGTGTTACAGATTGTTGAGTCTTGATTTTACCAGGTATCTGGAACCAGAGAGTTCACAGCTAGCAGAGAACTGCCAGGAGAGGTACTAATCAGAGATGAATTGGCCATAGTTCCAATGGCCTGATGGAGCCGGGACTAGCAAGGGAGCAAGACCACCAGGGTATGTGCAGAAATCGTCCCACCACTTTTATATTTTTACAACAACAAACTACCAACCAAAGAGGGATGGGGCCATAGCTTCAGTTACATATCTAGCAGAGGATTCCCTTATCCGTGGGAGTAGAGGCCTTTGGTCCTATATAGACTTGTTGCCCCAGGATAGGGGAATGCTAGAGGGGGAAGGCAGGAGTGGGTGGGTGGATGGAAGTGCACCCTCTTAGGGGAAAAGGTCAGGGGAGATAGGATGGGGGGTTTGCAGGGAGAAGATCTGAAAGGGACATTTGAAATGTAAATAAATAAAATAACCAATTAATAAAAATTTAATACCACAATTAAAAAATTGACCACAAATTCCTAATGCTCACATTAGGAGCACTCCTATGCACAATGTTTATTTCTCAATTTTTTGTCAAATGTAAGCTTATTCTCTTAGTGAATTTAACTTCTGCCATAAGATTTAGTGTTTCCTGAGTGTAATCCTAATAATCAGCTGCCCTCAACACTCCATAAAAATATTGAATTATTTTATTGGTATAGATGTCTTTTAATATATTTGATTAGGTTATATAGAAAAAATTTATATATTTTAAAATTTTTCCATGGATAAAAATTAGATAAAATGCTTCTGACAGATAAAGAGACAATGAAAATAGCAAGCCTCTATGAGCAATGTACAGAAAGCGGCAAAGCTGTGAATGCATTGATATTGTTCCTGAAGGCATCAATTATAACAAAATCCCACATAATGTTATATTTTTATGAAGAATCCAAAAATATGACTAGAAAGATAAAGATGAGAATAGTGGAATAAAAGGAAAATTATTGAATTGGAAGAGAATTCACAAATGATATTTGGCCAAACAAGCTGACCTTCCAGCTATCATTCTTTCAAATTCTCATGCTGTCTCACTTGAATAACCCAACCATACATTTCTACTCTGTTCCAAGAGAATCTTTTTCTTAGTCTCCAGACTGCTGTTGATTTGATACCATCCAGATTGTTAGTTTCTTAAAAGGATGTGTGTTTGTGCTGAAATCTCTACAAACCTGTGAATTCTTCTGAATTTGTGTGTAGAATATATTTTAAGTGAATTAGATTCATACTCTCAAAAGTGAACAGAATATTTACCATACCAATTACTTAGATATGGCCAACCCTGGCTCACATTGCTTAATGCCATAGTTTTGCCCTTTTAGAAAGCTTATTCATAAATTGTGCATTACATGGTTTGGACATGATCCAATCTAGAAAATCATTAATCTTATTTTCATTTTTTTCTCAGCAATTATTATATTTCAATGAAAATTTTCTTTGCCCAATATTATGCAATATATTATTAGTGCTGAAATAGAATTGCCTGCTCAATGCATTGTGTATTTTACTATTATTTTTATTGGGTATTTTCTTTATTTACATATCAAATGTTATTCCTTTACCCAGGTTCCCCTATGGCAACCAGCTATCCCATCCACCTTTCCCCTGCTTCTATGAAGGTACTCCCACAACCACTCTCTCCTTCCTACCCTCCTCACTGCCTTGCTATTCCACTACACTGGGGCATCCAGGATTCACAGGAAGAAGGGCCTCTCCTCCCATTGCAGCTGGAGTCATGGGTACCTTCATGTATACTCTTTTGTTGGTGGTTTAGTCTCTGTGAGCTCTGGGGTGTCTAGTTGGTTGTTATTGTTGTTCTTCCTATAGGGTTGCCAACCCCTTCATCCCCTTCAATTCTTTCTCTAAATCCTCCATTGGAGACACCATTCTCAGTCTAATGATTGGTTGTGATAATCCACCTCTATTTGTCAGGCTCTGGCAGAGTCTCCTCAGATGACAGCTATATCAAGCTCCTCTCAGCATGCACTTCTTGGCATCCTCAATAGTACCTGGATTTGGTTACTGTATATGGGATGGATCCCCAGGTTGGTCAGTCTCTGGATGGCCTTTGCTTCAGTCTCTGCTCCAAACTTTGTCCCTACATTTCCTCCTGTCAGTATTTTCTTCTCCCTTCTAAGTAGGATTGAAGCATCCACTCTTTGGTCTTCCTTCTTGAACTTCAGGTGGTCTGTAAATTGTATCTTGGATATTCCAAGCTTTTGGGCTAATATCCACTTATAAATGAGTGCATACCATGTGTGTTTTTCTGTGACTGTGTTACCTCACTCAGGATGATATTTTTCTAGTTCCATCCATTTCCCTAAGAATTTTATGAAGTCATTGTTTTTAATAGCAGAGTAGTACTCCATTGTGTAAATGTACCACATTTTCTGTATCTGTTCCTCCATTGAAGGATAACTGAGTTGTTTCCAGCTACTGGCTATTATAAATAAGACTGCTCGGAACATAGTGGAGCATGTGGCCTTGTTATGTGTTGGAGAATCTTTTGTGTATATGCCCAGGAGTGGTATAGCAGGGTCCTTAGGTAGTATGGTACTATGTCCAATTTTCTGAGGAACTGCCAGCTTACAATCACACTAACAATGGAAGAGTTTTTCTCTTTCTCCATACCCTTGACAGCATCTGCTGCCACCTGAGCTTTTGGTCTTAGCCATTCTGACTGGTGTGAGGTAAAATCTCAGGGTTGTTTTGATTTGCTTTCCCTGTTGACTAAGGATGTTGACCATTTCTTTAGGTGCTTCATGGCAATTCAGTGTTCCTCAGCTGAAAATTCTTCGTTTAATTCTGTTCCCCATTTTTAATAGGGCTATTTGATTCTCCAGGTTCTAACTTCTTGAGTTCTTTGAATATATTGAATATTAGCCCTCTGTTAGATGTAGGCTTGGTAAAGATCTTTTCCAATTCTGTTGTTTGGGTTGCCATTTTGTCCTATTGGCAGAGTTCTTTGCCTTTACAGAAACTTTATAATGTCATAAGGTCCCATTTGTTGATTCCTAATCCCAGATCATAAGCAATTGGCGTCCTGTGAAGGAAATTTTCCCCTGTGTCCATGATTTTGAGGCTCTTCCCCATTTTCTCTTTTATATGTTTCAGTGTATCTGGTTTTAAATGGATGTCCTTCAACTACTTGTACTTTAGCTTTGTACAAGGAGATAAAAAATGAATCTATTTGCCTTCTTCTACATTCTGACTACCAGTTGAACCAACATTTGCTGACCTTTTTCCACTGGCTGGTTTTAGCTCCTTTTTCAAAGATGAAGTGACCATAGGTATGTGAGTTCATGGATTTTAATATTCTTAATTAAAAATTAGTTTGTATATCAACAATATATATTAGTTTAGAGTTTAAACAATAAAATACCTATCCCTTTTCTTCCCTACACATGCATTTATAAGTTTCATGTGTCCACACACAATGAATATTTGAAGTCTTAACTCTGTTTGAGCATACAATATGATAGTATTTGTGTAATATGATCTTTTAAATTTTAATATAATTAATTATCATGGTCATTATTCCAATATGGATAAGGGATTTTGAAGCGGACAAGTACAGAAGGGATAGGGTGTAAGCACAGAAAGGACATAGCTATGGCTCAGTCTGAGAGTCTGGTGTGGATGATTTCTCTCCTTCCCAAATAATAGAAGGAATGCACTCTTCCAGATACTTCTTATTAACCTCCACAATGAAACAAACAGTAAATCTTTATCGATTTATTCATATAGTCTAAGATACTTAAGTACAACAACTGCCAGCATTCAACATACAGGGCACAGTACTTACTTTCTTCATTTCTTTGGTATGTATTTAATTAGTGTAGGTTCACTATATTCATTTATTTGACTTTTCTCTGCCATGTAAATATTGAAATGACTTAAATTTAATATTTCATAGTAAAGAACAAAATATATACTTACTTTGCACATAATTTTCTAATGGAACTATTGAGTTACAGAGTCTAAAATGCTAAATCTATAAAACACATCCATATCATCTAATTCTAAATCCACAGCAATGTAGCATAGATCTAACACTAGAGAAAAAAATGCTACCGTCTATTCAGTTCTCTATGTATGCTAAAAAAATTGAAATATATTGCCCATATTTGGTTCTTTAATTAATAAACATATCCAAATTAAAATAATGTTTAAGTCTTAGTCTACCAGTAAAATACACAAACCACAAAGTATTAAAAATTGAGTTTAGTTGTATATATCAATAAATTAATCAAGCTCTATAAAACAATGACAATTGCCACCTAATTAAGTTCTTTGAAATTTTTTTGTAGTGTGAACTTGAGGGAGTAACCAGATAGTTGTTTTCAAATTTCTCACAGTTTCACTAATATTTTCATTTTCATTTTTTAATTCCTAGATATCATTTACATAATTTTTAAGCATTCAAATTTAGTGCTGTATCATAACACTTAAAATGTATACAGATTCATGTTAATTGAATTTTTGTTAAGTTTTATAGTAGAAATATAAAATATCTAAATTATGGGTGTTGAAGTATATGCTGTACATTTTCACATTATATGTGCTAACAGTTAAAAATATATTTTTCGTTTATGAAAATAATTAGCAGACATCAGTGTTGACCAAAATGAGAATCAGTACTGTTTTATGCCTTAGCTTAAATTATGTGAGTTTCCAATTGACAATTTGACAACTTGATACTCTTTATCTGTCAACCTAATTTTCAAATAGGCTCATCATGTATGTAAGGTATTTGTAGTCTTAGCTGCAGTAGACACTCCATTCAAAAGTGAGGTAAATTATGGCATAGTTTGATTTCATGAAATTTTAGCTACTTTTTAATCTTTAGTTCATGTGGTTTCTAATAAACAACGAATTTCCTAAAATTTATCAAAAATGTCCTGCTATTGCTGGGGTTACCAAATATAAAATTGCTAGCATTTTATAATCTATACAAAGAAATACGGAACTCACTCACATGTACTTCACTACCCATGAATGAGATTTAATAGTAAGATTTCTATAAACTCGTGAGGAGCTCAACAATGGATCCTCAAGACCTCTTGGAAATATAACTCAGTCAAAGTTACTTCTTGAAAAACAAATTAAATAAGGAAACAGAAGTATCCCGGACAGTAATAGGCAGTGGTAGTTATATTTCACATAGTTTCTGAAACTATCCAACGCATGACTTATAATTCTTTTAATTAAAGCATGGTAGAATGCAGGAATTTAGTAATCTGTCTCATAATGCTCATAAGCTAGTAGCAATAAACTTTGCTAAATACTAAGTTTGAGAAAACGCTATGTAGGCAGATGGTGGCTATGAGCCTCAAGTCTCTCCCAGAGCTGCAAACAATACCATCTGCTACTCCACTGATTCCTTTTTTGTTCAATGGTATCAAATGAAATGGAGGATCACACTTTACATTCTAATTTCACATCCTGGCTACAATAGCAAGAGATCTTTCTCCTTCCTTGCTGTATATTTGTTCAAGTTAATGTTCCTTGAGAAACACATTTAGAAATCTTCATTTGTTTATTGATGATATGTTAATAAGAACATATGAATGGAAAAAAACAAAACAAAACACTACACCAAGTATGTGAACAACATATTTCCAAAGTTTGTGGGTTAGACAACAAAGGGCTTTGGTTATCTAGACAGGTAAGAACTATGATTTCACTAATTTACTACTTCTACAGTTTTTAGGACAGGGAGAAAACAAGACGGAACTTAGCTGATTTCCCACTTAAAAAGTCAGATTTGAAAATCCCAGAAAGGGAGAATAGAGGGAAAAGTTGTACAAATTCTAAAGTGGTAAAGTACAAAAATAATTCTGGGTATTTGCAGAAAACCTTCCTTGAGTATGCTGCAGTATGCGCATTAGTAAATATGTATTAAGCTATTTGGGTTCTAGAAAAAGTCACCAAGGTCCTGTGGAATCACAGGACCTGGCCAATACTTGCAAAGAAATATGGAGTTACATAGTCAACTCTCAAGCCAGGCCCTTTGTGGATCTGTCTTCTTGCTGCTTGATAATCCACACATAGAACTCTCAGCTATCTGTCCCACACCAAGTCTGTTTGATGCCACTGTGCTTTACACCACTCTGACAATGGATGAAACCACTAAATTTATAATAAAAAGCCTATAAATAACTTCCTTTATAAGAGGTGCAATGATCTCTTTTATGGGCAACTTAAAAAAAAAACCCTGGGGGCTGGGGATTTAGCTCAGTGGTAGAGCGCTTACCTAGGAAGCGCAAGGCCCTGGGTTCGGTCCCCAGCTCCGAAAAAAAGAACCAAAAAAAAAAAAAAAAACCCTGATTTCATCTACTTTAGATATGTTGCAGAATAACACATTGTTTGAAGTATTTAATTTTAATTTAAATATTAAAAGTATCGATATTAGGACCAACTAGGATCCATCTGACTCCTTCTAAATAGTGTCAAAGATCAAAGATCAAGTGTATTCAAAGAAAGAGTCAGATATTTGGCCCTCACATAGGTAAAGTTCATAATGTACTATGCTAAAACAAACCCTCACAAAATTTTAATGAAGCAGAGAATTTTAATTCAATGAAAATAATAGGAATATTAAATATAAGAGATAAATACATTAAAATAGTTGACTAACATTTATAATTTTGCTCAAAATTAAGTAGAGAAGTGAGATTTCTTCCCACAGATGAAATTTTCTCCAGTAACAACACCAAAACCCTCTAACTATGACAATATTATTTATTTGATGCTCTGAAAATCAATTATGGGTGAGTGTTTGGGTAAACTGTGGGAAGTCGTATCTCTGTCATTCCTTAGCTACCTAAGACAGTCTCTGCTTGACTTTCATAAAAATCTGATGACTAATTAGCTGGGCAGGAAGTAGAAGCCTGGAGTTCCTGATATGGATAAAAGAACTCTGGAAAGAAGAAAGAGGGGAAACTTTCTCTAGGAGACTTGAAAGGAGACAGAAATGACGAGTCTGAAGAATAGCTTGCTACATGGCTAGATGGGGCCATGGGATCAAATTAGATGAGCTACCTGAGAGTCTGCTTAGCTAAGACATAAACTTTGAAATATTTAAAGGTCTCTGTGTGGTTATTTGAAAAAATGTCTGGTTAAGGGATAACTGCTGCTGTATTAATCTTCAACATTAGTTAATATATAGAATATTAATAATCATTTTACAGGTGACAGCACTAAATTTATATCCTTTTTGGGTACAGCAGCCATGCTTTCCAAGTATGGTAGGGAAAGAGGTTCTATATAGGCATAAACCACAAAGATTAGCATTTTATACATAAATTCTGAATGGTGATCACAAATCAGAGACTCTAAAAGTCACTCCTTTATAGCCATCGTGTGAATAGATGACTAGCATTGGTGCTACATGATAAGTTCATCATTTTTATAAGAGTATTTTATAAACTGGTTATTAGAATATGTTTAATAGGATCAAGTATGTGAGCAAAAATAGGATTGGAATAAAGAAGGGGTGGGAAAGGAAAAGAAGTAGAAATTCTATTCAAACTATGCAAATAAGAATTAGTACATATTCAGAAATAGAATGAAATACACTTATGTATACAGCCCAAAACCTCAAATTATAAATGCCAACATGATTAAAAAGAAAGATACTCAGACACATGTTACATTTCACTATTTAAAATTATTAAAAAATTATGAAATATTCTAAAAGAAAATTTAAAATGAATCATATAATTCAAGATAAAATTGATTATATTAGAATGAGAATTCTCAGTAGAATTGAGGAGATCAGAATTGGGATTATGACATTCAAAATACAAGTCTAAAAGCAAACCAGGGTTTCTATAGGCAGCTGTTCTTCAAAAATGAAGGTAAAACATAAATTTAAAATAATAAGGAGTTAGGGAACCAGTTACAGCCATGCATTTTTATTAGGAGTAACCAAATGAATCTCTGAGAGTGAAATACTGTAATAGCATATAGTTCATTATGTTCTCAAAAAAATATCGCCATACTTTCATTTCTCCTGACTCCATTAACAAAAAAAAAAAGGTCCACTATACTAGGGTATTGCAAATCTCTAGGGAAAGTGATATTAAATTGTAAATTTTTCAATATTTTACTAGAAACATTAGTTTTCTAATATTAAAATATTATTGAAAAATACCAATCTATAATAAGTTGTTACCTCATGAAACCAAAAAATTTCTGTAAAGCAAAGAGCATTGTCAATAGAACAAAACAGCAAACCACAAAATGGGAAATTTTTTTTACCCTATCTACATGTGATGGAGGACTAATATTAAAAATATATAAAGAATCCAAAAAGTAGGTATCACCAACTCAAATAATCCAATCAAAATGGAGTACAGAAGTTAAAAAGAGAATTCTCCTTAGAGAAATATCAAATGGCCAACAAGCACTTAAAGAAATGGTCATCATCCTTACCCATCAGAAAAATGCAAATCAAAATGAGAGATTCTACTTCATACCTGCCAGCATATCTAAGATCAAAAACACAAGTAAGAGCTTATGGTAGCTAGGATGTGGAACAAGGGGAACAGTTCTTCATTACATGTAGGAGTATAAACTCATACCACTTCTTTGGGGGAAAAAAGGTAACTTCTTTCAAGACTTAGAATCAATCTATATCAAGACCCAGCTATACCATGCCTGGGCATATACCCAATGGATGCTACTTCCTGATCCAAGGACACTAGCTCTGTGGTGTTCATAGCAGCTTTATTATCCTACTGATAAGTTGTGAGAAAGAAAAGCCAGTAGCAGGATAAAGTGATAAAGACAGGAGAAGGTCATGGTTCAAATGTTGTCAAGCCACATAGGCTAAAGTGAAAGCATGAATATAAAGTCCACCATTGATTTTTAATCTTGAATATACATTAAAAAAGAATATTCATTATTTCTATTTGATATTTACTCGAAGTTCAATGAAGATAAAATTCAAAATAAAACTAAAGCCATAAGCTTAAGAAGAGAACTATAGAATTCTATTTAGAAATGACATCATTTGTAGGCAAAAATCCTGTGGGATACACTGTTAAACACGTAAGAGTCAATTTCAGCATGCTAGTAGGAAAGACCTAAAATTCTATTTATAAAAGTATTAAATTAACAAAATGTTTATGTTCAGACAAACCAAAGAAGAGTACAAAGGTAATATTATCCTTTGATTCCTACAAAATCTTTTCAGAAAAATTAAGGGAAATCAAAGCAAATGAGAACTTTCATGATTATGAGAAGACAATTCACTATAGATTGATTTCCAGGTTCAGTATAATCTATGTCAAAAGCTCAACAGAAATTTTATTCAATTTGAGAAGTTGAGTTCAAAATTTGTTTTGAAATAAGATGGGTCAAAGGCAGACAAAATAATTGAGAAAAAAGAAGAAAGTTAGAAATTTTGAACCATGTACAGTTTCAGAATTTGCCACAAATCCATAATACATTATAAATTGCACAACTGGTAAAAATCCCATGTACAAGTCAACAGAATAGAACTGACGGTATAAAATGAATGTTTAAATGTACATGTTATTGATTTTTAGTAAAGGTATCAGCTTAATGTGGACAAAAATATTTCAACAAACAAACAAAAATATTTTACTTCTATGTCTATATAATAAAAATATGTTTACACATGTTTTGTGTCCAAACATTATGATCTAAAAGAAAAGTCAACTAACCTTGGCTTTTGGTAGCTTTCAGAGATTAAGCCACCAAACCAAAGAACATACAGGCTGGAATGAGGCCCCATCATATATGTAGAAGAAATCCAGCTCATTGTCCCTGTGGACAACTGCAGCAGACTCACTCTAAACTGGACTGCAGTAACCATTCCTTAAGGGCTGCTTGTCTGCCCTCTGTGGGAAAAATATACACCTACTCTAGCAGAAACTTTATATGACAGGCCAGGGCAGGGTAGAGGATTCTCTCTCAGAGGAGAAGGGGAGAGAGGATGGTGGGCGGGTCTCTATGAGAGGAGGACCAGGAAGGGGGAGAGAAGCATTTGGGTTGTAAATAATTTTTTTTAAAATGGAATGTATTTAAGGCCAAACATAACTGTGTGAAAACATATTGGATAGCTATTAAAATTGTTTTAGCAGGAACTATTACAGTAAATCCTGATAAAATGACCAACTTGACAGTGTTGAATATAGTCAAAATATAGACAATGGTAAAATAGGGACATATGTAGAGACCTAAAATTCTTTCTTTTTACCATTGAAAATATTCTTGACAAGTGCTTCAAAATATATTCTGACATGTTCTTTAATATAAATACATCTGATATGAATATTAAAACTCCATTCACATGAAAGCATATAACTGCATACTTGAAATTATATGAACTAAATATATTAGTACATAAAAGCTATAGTCTTTTAAACATTTTTTATTTACTTTTATACTCCAGATTTTATTTCCTTCCCAGTCCATCCTCCTACTGTTCTGTATCCCATACCTTCTCCCTGCCTCACCCCACCCCTGTTTCCCCAAGAATGTCCCCATCCCAACTCTTCACAAATCTATTCAATATAGAACTTGAAGTGCTAGCTAGAACAATAAAACAACAGAAAGTGATCAAGGGTTTGCAAATTAGCAAAGAAGAATTAAAGGTATCGTTATGTGCAGACAATATGATAGTATAGGTAAGTGACCCCAAAAATTATATCAGAGAACTTCTCCAGCTGATAAACAATTTCAGTAAAGTGGCTGAATATAAAATTAACTCAAATAAATCAGTAGCCTTTCCTTATACAAATGATAAACAGACTGAGAAAGGAATTAGGGAAACAACACCCTTCATGATAGCCACAGATAATATAAAATATCTTGGGGTAATTCTAACCAAACAAGTGAAAGGTCTGTATGATAAGAACTTCAAGTTTCTCAAGAAAGAAATCGTAGAAGATCTCAGGAAATGAAGAGATCCCCCATGCTCAAGAATTGGGAGAATTAACATAGTAAAAATGGCCGTCCCACCAAAGGCAATCTACAGATTCAATGTAATCCCCATTAAAATCCCAACACAATTCTTCAAAGACATAGAAAGGGCAATTCTCAAATTCATCTGGAAAGACAAGAAACAAAACCCAGAACAGTGAAAACAATTCTTAACAATAAAAGAATGGCTGGAAGAATCACCATCCTTGATCTCAAGCTATACTACAGAGCAATAGTGATACAAACTGCATGGTATTGGTAGAGCGACAGACACATTGTTCATTGGAATAGAATTGAAGACCCAGAAATAAAACCACACACTTTCACACACTTGATCTTTGACAAAGAAGCCAAAAATATACATTTGATTAAAAAAAGCATCTTCAATAAATGGTAGTAGTCTGACTGTCTGTACAAAAAAAAATGAAAATAGATTCGTATTTGTCACTATGCACAAAGCTCAAGTCCAACTGTATCAAGAACCTCAACAAACCAGACGCACTGAATCTACAGGAAGAGAAAGTGGGAACGAGCCTTGAACTCATTGGCACAGGAGGACATTTCCTAAAGAGAATTCAAATGGCCCCTGTTCTAAGATCAAGAATTGATAAATGGGACCTCATGAAACTGGAAAGCTTCTGTAAGGCAAAAGACACTGTCAATAGGACAAGTCGGCAACCTACAGATTGGGAAAAAGTCTTCATTAACCCCACATCTGATAGAGGGCTAATATCAAAAATATATAAAGAACTCCAGAAGCTAACCACCAAAAAAACCAAACAACGCAATCAAAAAAAACAGGATATAGAACTAAACTGAGAATTCACAAAAGAGGAATCACGAATGGATAAGAGGGGCCAAAAGAAATGTTCAAATTCCTTAGTGATCAGAGAAATACAAATCAAAGTGATCCTGAGATTCCACCTTATACCAGTCAGAATGGCTAAGATCAAAATCTCAGGTGACAACACATATTGATGAGGATGTGGAGAAAGAGGAACTTCGTTGTTGGTGGGACTGCAAACTGGTACAACCACTCTGGGAAAGGTATATTCTTCATAGCTTGTAATTGTAGACAACTACATATCTATTAATAAGCACTTGCATACTAAATCTCACTGTATTCATGTGACTAAATACTGTTATTTGTTAAAAAGAAATGAACTATCAATACACTAATACCAGCCATATATTTCAACATACCTTTGCTTAGTAGAAAACAGAGTGAGCATAAGAAGTATACTGAACAAATGCATGTACAAAAATCTAGGTATTATAAACCAATTAAATATGGCAGAGAACTTCCAGTTGATTGCTTTGGAGACAAAGAAAACCAGAGTTAGGGCAGGAGGATGACAAGGCCCATAAGGAAATTTGAAAGCTGATTTCACTATTTTAATTGCTATAGTTTCATAGACATATAGGTATATGAAAATGTAATGATTAATATACTTTAAATGTGCACTCTATGTTAATTATGTTTTTGAAACCTTAAAAATAAAATGTCTACTATGTTTTTCTACTACAAGATGTCAGTGTACTGAAATATGATGTCCAA
Organism: Rattus norvegicus; assembly: GCF_021556685.1. Classification (NCBI taxonomy): domain Eukaryota; kingdom Metazoa; phylum Chordata; class Mammalia; order Rodentia; family Muridae; genus Rattus; species Rattus norvegicus. The sequence continues at coordinate 113,482,079 of NC_141538.1, forward strand.
TTCTATGACAACTCACTTCTCAGTTCCTGGATACTTAGAATTACATACTTACTGGGGCACAGAAAAGCTGATTAAGGTCAAACTTCTCTGATGAAATTAAAAGATGTCTTAGAGGAAACCCCTTCTAAGTGTGCTAGAAAATATAAACAAGTTTTAAGGTTTCATGGGAAGTATAGTAGGAAGAATAAAACTTGTTTCACTTTCTTCTGATTTTTTTCCATTATTTTATTTATTAATTTTATTCCCTAATCACTGCCCTGCCCTCCTCACTGTCTTCCACTCACACATTCTCTTACCCCCATGACATCATTTAGTCAGGAAGATCTGCCATTAACAACTTAGGTTTATGGGCACATGACAATATAAAAATGAATATAGTTTAATAGACTAAAGTAGGTTGTTTTCAGGTTGTGAATACAGGTATGAAATGAAGATTGACAAAGTGAACGCAGACAACATTGTCCTAACTAACGAGGCCAGTGGTGTAAGCTCTATGCAAGAACACATCACTCTCTAAGTTGTGTCTTACACTTGAAAACAGTATTTGACCAAATGATGTGAAAAATATTGCCTGCATCTGAAATTGTATTTCCAGAGGGATATTAGGATATGAATGTTGCAATTTCATTTCCCTCTTATAGTGATCCACATTTGGCATGAACAGGAATTTGCCAAGCTTTGTCTTTCAGATGATTTCATTAGAAATAAATGACATGATTTAGGAATGTGTTTTAGGTAAATTAAGCATAGGGTACATAATATGTCAACAGTGTACTTTTTAACCCCATACATATGCATACAGGTTCACCTTAGAAGTTATCAGCCTGGATGAACATTAGTAAGTTATTGCCTCCATATCACATCCGTCACGTGAGATTATTCAAAGCTACTCTGGTTTTAAAGAGAGCAAAATAATACATGATAACATAAATTATTTCATCTTTAATACATAACTACAAAATTTTATGTAATTGATGAAATATAAGTAGCTCATTCAAACATATTTTCATGAATGCATTTGAAAGTTCATATCGATGAATTTATAGTATTTATATTTTTATCTTTATTAAATTGGGTATTTCTTATTTACATTTCAATTGTTATTCCCTTTCCTGGTTTCCGGGCCAACATCCCCCAAGCCCCTCCCCCTCTCCTTCTAGATGGGTGTTCCCCTCCCCATCTTCCCCCCATTACTGCCCTTCCCCCAACAATCACGTTCACTGGGGGTTCAGTCTTGGCAGGACCAAGGGCTTCCCCTTCCACTGGTGCTCTTACTAGGCTATTCACTGCTACCTATGAGGTTGGAGCCCAGGGTCAGTCCATGTATAGTCTTTGGGTAGTGGCTTAGTCCCTGGAAGCTCTGGTTGGTTGGCATTGTTGTTCATATGGGGTCTCAAGCTCCTTCAAGCTCTTTCAGTCCTTTCTAAGATTCTTCAATGGGGGTCCCATTTATATTTATGAAAATACAAATTACATCAGAATCATATAATGTTGCATAAATATATTTTGTGTTGGTTTCCAATACTTTGTAGGAACTGTCATAAGCTTCAAGTCTTTCATCTTTTATAAATTCTATACGACATCTCATTACATTAAGAAACAAATCAATCAGAGTATACAAACCACAAATGCCTGTCCACCATGATGATAAATTGTGACACGTGTGAGAGTAAACGCTAATGGTGACGGTTAAGGTAGCTGATTCACAAACAATTTGATTCTAACAGGTTTTGATCCACTTATATACAACATTAATGAGTAAATTCACAGTATAGTCTTTGATTTTGTTGCAATGCTAAATCCAGTTTCTATACCACGGTGTGAAATGCCCAAGATATATAAATGAGAAGAATGATACCCCTTTTATGCTGAAGCACTTCTATTACTTGGTACTATTTTTATACACTATCTGGCAATATGTTTATGAGATATTACAATTTTGAACTTTCACAGTATGCTGTTATTCTAGCAGAGTGTAAAATCTTTTCACTAAAACAAGAGTAAACATGTATAATTGATGCAAAATATCAAGTAGTTTAAGCTGTATTTTTTTCTAAATTTTTCCACAGTAGATATTTTGTGCAGAACAATTTAAAATTTTAGGAGAAAGAGATCACTGGCTCTACTTAACCTAAATTCAAACACAGTAAAATTGGGCTATTTATAGAAAGTTATGACCTCGCAGGGGGAACATGGTAAATATTTTAATAGTTTATTATTCGCTTGTTACTTTATTGAGGTTTCAAGTGTCATGGTATCTAGGCCTTTGCAGACACATTATCAGTATTCACTTGATTAAAAATCTTAGCAAATATTTAAACTGATCAATTCACTACAATTCATTTCCATATGTCTAGAAAATTTAAATAATAAAATAATGGAAATTAAAACCTCTATGAGCGCTTAAGGGATATTTTTTAGTACCTAATTGTGGCAGACATTTGTGCATGCCTACCTACCGTAGTACACTCTACCTCATAATTGTCACTAACCTCAATATTTGCCTTTCTCTGCTGTTCTACCAGTCCCTACTTCACAGATTACAGAAGTTTTGGGAAAGAAAGATAGTCTAAAAGGCTAGAAAAATAAAATAATCTCAGAATGATTTTTCTAGTTGGATCAGACAGTCTAGCTATGAAAGTCGGTAGTCCTGTATGTTATGGTAAAATTAAAATAAAGCTATCTTTTAACCCACAAGGTCCAGCACCGTAGTACCCCAAGACATCTATTGGATATTTTCATCTCAGTCAGAAAAGTGTCTTGCCCTCCTTGCTCCATCCCATATCACAATGCCGATGGCTATTCTCTGAGCCTAGCAATAATCTCTCTACTCATCTAGTTCCCATCTAGTTGCCGCCATGCCAGACATACACATTCCAAATCTGTGGCAGCCCAGTGTCTCCACACACTCTCTTGAATTCAATTAAATTGCCACATGAAAGAACACACAACACAAAAACCTCTGATTCAATTGATAAGATATAATTGCCCACCTATACATACAAAGCGCTGTACACATCCATCCCTGAGATAATTCATAACAACCTGTAAATGTGCAGAGAGGAATGTTAACATCTGCCTCCATGTTCTCTTGGTTGCTTCTCCTCTGTCTCTCACTCTAGTCTCCTCCTCTCTAAAACTTTTCTCCCGCCCATCCTTCCTTCTCATCCAATGACAGGCCTCGTTCTATCTTGTACCTGCCTTCACCTGCATAATGACATCATCCTACACCTGTACACAAAGAAAAACAGTAAAAGAAGAAATATGGATGAAAATAAACACCCTATGTATCTAACAAGACAATGTGACTTAGCTTCTAGCCTTTTCTTTATGTTTTTACTTTGTCTAAGTTGTACAACTAATTGGTTGCATAAGCCAAATCTGTATCTTATGATGGCAAAAAATGTATTAATCTAGTTTAAATTTAAAACCTAAGAAAATTTTCTATATTAAGTTAACTCTTTCACATTTTGCCAGACAATACAAAGATATTTCTACGACAATCTACATTTTATAAATTAGAAACCTAAGGCATGAAAATCTTATAATGTTTCCCTTTTGTTTATGGCCCTTTTATAAACATCAGCTGAATAAACCATTATCTGAAATAATAAAAAAGGATCTAAAGTTTAAAAATATGTAAACAATTCTCCCCAATGTGGGAAGTCATAAGCTTTACAGGCTTAAACAGGGCAATATGAAATAGGCTGCTGCATGCTAAAAATTAAACCAAGAAAAATAAGTAAAATATAAACCAACTGTAGTTAGGAATTTGCATGTCTCCAAAGAGTGTAAGTTAAAGAATTGGTCTTATTTCACTGTACTTTTGAACAGAGTAGGAACCTTTTGGGAAAGAGAACTGGAGGAAGGAATTGCTGTTACAGTGACTGGGACACTGCAATGTTCAGGTGCTGGCCCCTGCTGCTTTCTGCATTTTCATTCACCACAGCATAAGTAATTTGGCTCCATTGTGTATTGCATCATTCCCCATGAGGTTCTTCCTCAATACAGTTCTGAAGACAACAGATTAAACACTCTGAACCCATTGCCCAAAATACCCTTCCCTTCTTTATGTTATCACACAATGCTTTGGTGGGATGATAATTTAAAAAAAAAGGTTTGAAAATTCCTCTCCAAGGAAACCAATATTTTTTAACATTTGTTGACTTCACATCTAACATACTATCAACTACTTTTTCTCACCAGTTTCCTTTTAAATCATAACAATCGATAATCCTAGGGTTTAAGATCTTCTTTCCGTCTGTTATTCTCAAACTCAAGAAAATTATGCAAGTTGTTTTCAGATTTAAAGATGCGAAAAATATTTATATTTCCTGCCATTAAAAGACATTTTAAAACTACTTTTTGCACTTTTGTGTGATCAAAAAAAATATCTTCCCTTTGAAAGGATGAGGCTTGTCAGAAGCTCACTCTTCCATGGAAACAGCTGTTCATTGCATGTTTGAACATATTTGCTTAAGAAATACAAAATTATTAACATTCTAATCCTCTAACCTTTTAAAGCAAGCCAGCTGTGATTATTCACAGCTAGAGCTCAGCCTTTGGTTCCCGCTTTGCAGAAACTTCCTCCTTTGATTCCAGAGAATATTATCAGAATGATTTGATATTCTGTGTAGGAACTCCATGCCACGAGCAAAACACCCTGAACTATTGGCTCCCAAACTTTCAGAAATGCACAAAATGAAAAATCTCGGTTTCCTGGATAGTAATAATCTCTCCATGTATTCACTTCATTAACAGAAAACTGTAGTAGTATGCATAAGATTTTTAAACATGCTCTTAGTTTTAAAATATTAACTAGTTTAATGTTCATGAAATAGATACAATTATCACCCTTGCTGTTTTTATGATTTTAAGAAACTATGCCAAAGAAAAGCTAAGCAAATTGCCAAGGGCCACACATCTGGTAAGTGCCAATGCCAAGATTCACGCAGAGGCCGTCTGGCTCAACCCCCTGTGCTTATTAGCATTGCATTCCAGCATTGCAAACACTGAATTAGTTCAGCCACTTATTCCTCTTTGCAAAATCATTGAATCCCTTGGGGGAGAATACCTGTCATTCCCTTTTCTGACAGATGGACATCAGAAACACAGAGAATAACCTGGCCCAGAGTCCCAATATATAAGAAATAAGGGCAGGAATTGAACCCAGTGCCTTGCTCCCCACCCCAAAGCCCTTTCTCTACACATCACTTGTTTCTTCACACATCAAGGGAACATATGCCATCCAAAGAGAATTACTGCCTTTGCTGCATTCCACTGCTCTCTAGTTTAACATAATTCACACCAGTAACCACTCTCTACATTTTTATTCCTCAACTATGAAATACCGTATTTTGCACAAGTGAAACACTGCTCTGTTGAAGTGGTAGCTACTCCTTACAGAAAGTGGACATATCTGAGAAGTGGTTGATGCAGTTTTGAACCAAGTGTCCTGAAATGTTCTCATAATTTTGACTGTACATTACCATTAAAATGAAGATCACCTACATCTTTCATAATTTTAGTGTGTAGATTCAACCTATCCTTCTGAAGATGCCACAGGTTCAGAGAAGCCTATGTTTTAATGCATAGGCTACATCGTCCCCAAAAGAGTGAAATTCCAAATTCAAAATGATAAGAACCCAGTAATAATAAAACAATATGATACTAAGAATTTCACTTTACTTATAACCTCATCATCTTCCAATTGTAATACCAAAATTGTTTTGTTCCCATTATATACATGAGGAAAGAAATGACATCCAGATGCTTTGATGATGCTTATCAATTAGCTGAAAGCTAATTGGATCCAAATATGTTTATATTTTATGAAAAACTAAACCCAAGGACATCGATCCATTTGAGAATATATGTAAGCTTTTATTTATTTTTTATCCTTCATAGACTTGGATCATGTACATCATAATATAGCTATACAATATTTAGAAAACACAATATTAACTTGATGCATTATTTCACTAATTGGTAAATTATAAATATATTATTTATAATATATTATTATAAAATCTAAATATATTATGTCTTTCCCTATATAGCTTATACCCCGATTCTATTCTAGCTTTACCAATACGTACCCTCCACTCTTGTGGTAACTGAAATAGCTATCTGCCTGCATACACCCATCTGCTGAATTACTTTCTTACTCCTAGTCTCTCAAGTCCAGGTATCATCACCTTGAGCTGCTGATCAATGACGTAGGTTCATAGTATTACAGACTTGCTGCACTAGGCAGACATCTGCCTTTTTCACTCTGAACACAAGGGAAATGAAAAGATCACACAGGAAGAATTATAATTAAGAGACAACTTTGAGATAGTCCCCAGAACTATGATTATTTGGTTCTAATTTTATCATGAAATACTTTCTAAAAAGTCTTGTCACATATTCATTCCTGTTCCTTCCCTTGCACAATATTGAAATGGAAGGTCTGCGAATTTAACATGCCACCTCTTTGAAAAGTCACTGAGACCACACTGTATCCCAAAATAGAGCCAATACCATAGCTTCTCAGGACTGGATCCAAAATCAGCTTTAAGACAAGAATGGAAAACTGTTTAAATTTATCTAGCCAGTTATAATCATTTACCAACTTCTGTTGCCATGTTCTGTCTAAGTGAAAATAGTAATATTGCTGAAGACTAGTCTAGTGCATAGTTGTACATAAAGATGACAGATAGCTCATCTGAAAACGCGTGAGCTGCGCCTTTAGTACAGATCCCTAAGAGCTCTACAATGCTTCCCCCTGATTTCAGTTGAAAACAGAGTGTACATAGCCACAATAAGCCACGCACATGGAGACTGCATTTTAATGAACATAAATTTTTTTCCAATAAAACGAATGCATCTGAGGCCTGCCTAGGGTATATAAAAGTTAACATTCTCTAGACTTCCCACGTAATGTGTGATGTAGCCGCAGAGAATGACTGGGACACAAAAATATAACCCACAATAAACTTTAAAGTAAGTTCATTTGAAACAGGCCAATTGAATTTCTAAGAATAAGAAATTATAGAAAATTAAATTTCAATATTCGTAGACATATAATCATGACCTGTATTGTTTTAATTTCATTATGTTAACTAAAGACTGGATAAATGAATGCAAACCAATAATCATTCTAAGGAAAAACACTATCTTTTTTTTCTGGGAACTTTAAATATTTTATATATCTACCAATGATTTGTTTTTAGTCATCTCATAACTTCAACTTTTGTAAAGATACACGGCATAAATGACATATTTCACAGTCACATATACGTACATATTGTACTGTGATACAGATCCAAGAATTCTTAACTATTCTAACTTGGTTTTTCATTACTCACACAAGTTTGTTATTCTTGTTTGGTTGAAAGATACATATGACTTCCGGTGATAATATTGAATTATTCTTCGAGTGTAAACAGGATATAGTGAGGGCTCTACATCCTGTTCCATCAGGACCCTTTCTGTCTCTCCTTGAAAAAGAGACTTCTTTGGAATAATAGTAAACAAAATTAAATATGATGAAATAAAACAAAAGGCATTCCATCAGAATTGGACAAAGCAAACATGTAGAAGGAAACCTCCCAAAAGAGGAACAAGGGTGAGAGACCCATTGGTTCATACTCTCAAGAATCCAATATAAACACTAACCTGGTAGGCAAAATATGGACACAAAGAACCTGAAGGTAAAAAGAGAGAAGTAAAACTTAAATACAAATAACATAAAATAAAATAAAAAATAAGATTAAAATTTAAAAATGTTTTAAATATTCTGAGTTTTCTGAGAAAATATGCCTTTTTAATTGATTTTCGTCTGCTGTCTACTGCTAGGTATGAAGGCTAACCTTAAAAGAAGTTTGTTTCTCCAATCAGACTCCCTTGGAGGAAACCAAAGTTTTATTTGTAAGTGGTTTTCAATTGGAGATTGATTGTAGGTTAAATATGGAGACCTGTGTGTGTCCTCTTCTGTTTTCAGTATTAGAACCCTAGCTGGTGCAGAGCTGTTTCAGAACCTGTGAGTTCATATGTGCATAACCTCAGCTTGGTTACCGGGGCCTGTTTTCTTAGTGTCTGCCTTCCCATCAGGTTCTTACACTCTTTTTTTTTTTGAAAAAATACTATCTTTAGGTTGACCTTCTTTCTCTTATGTTCTCCTATATTTCCTTTTCGTTCTCTAGAGAAGGTATACATATTGTGTTTTGTATTTAGTGTTTTATTTTCTTCTATTCTTGGCTTTCACTTAGTTTGGTGATTTATATTTAAATATAAAGATATTTGTAGAAATATGTTTGTTAAATATTTATTCAAGAATTAAATTGTACATAGTGTTCTGGTCCATGCATTCTCCCTCAGTAGCATATTTCACAAATCTGTCTTGCTCCATGCTTTGTAGTTCAATTATTTTCACTTATGTAGTAGTCTCTTGGGACACATCACAATTGCACTAACTATTCTCTGATGACTTCTTATTAGCATATTTTTCAGCTTTTTAATTAACAGTATTCTTATAAATATTTGTTGTCTTCATATTATGTGAGCTTGTAAAATTGCTAAGCAAATGGATATATTAATTGGTAGGCAAGTGGATATATGAATATTTAAGATCTAATGTATAATTGCTTCTGAAATAAATTTTTCAGTTTAGAAAAATAAGTACATTTTCATTCATGTATATTTTCTTCAGCTATTGTCATGGCCCCTAATGAAGATCATCTCAATATTACAAATATAAAATTGAATATATATTCATATTTCATGTTGTACATAGATATTATTATAATTAATTTTAATTATTAGCAGTTTTTTCTTTTATTTTGTAGGTAACACTTGCCCTTTGTCTTGCCAAGACTGAACCCCCAGTGAACGTGATTGTTGGGGGGAGGGCGGTAACAGGGGGAGGATGGGGAGGGGAACACCCATAGAGAAGGGGAGGGAGAGGGGTTAGGGGGATTTTGGCCCTGAAACCGGGAAAGGGAATAACAATCGAAATTTAAATAAGAAATACTCAAGTTAATAAAGATGAAAAAAAACCACAAAGTATATAGTATAAACATATATATGCATGAAGCACTTTTGGAGGATCCATAATTCCAGTTGGATCTGCTTTTCTCAAAACACACCACTCTGTTCATCACTTCTAATTTTCTAGATTTTTTATAGATATATTTTTAAGGCTGATACATTTTTTTCTCTGAATCTTCAATGTTTTGGAGCTCAAATTACTTCTCATTTTCTTTCTCTAACAATATAATGTTTTAAATAGTTGTCCAGAATGAGAGAATAAAGTGGATACATAGAAGAAAAGTAATTTTAAATTTCCCAGATGTGACCAACGTAAACAATGAAAACCATTTAAATCTCATTGCCTGGTTTCAGTCTTTGTCAATTGGTTAAGATAAACTGCAGAACCTTTGTTCTAAACAGCAACTCATTTACCTATACTAAGACTTTGTGTCTGCCACTTAATTGATGTCACTTAATCTCATTCAAATTTGTGTACAGGTGTTTGGTTTTAGACTCAGCTTTCCCATTTTAATATTTTACTATGTAAATTTTTGAAGAAGAACCTACCCAAACCAACCATTCTCAGATGTATCTGGGGTTGGAATACAAGGCAGAATATACTGTTCTTGTACATACTTATTATCCCTTGGGATATTATCCCTTGGGATATATATATGGAGAGAGAGAGAGAGAGAGAGGGAGAGAGAGAGAGTATAGAGAGCTATACTCTAGCATGTATAACCTGCCCGTAGTGTTGTCTGTAGGGGAATTCAGAGTGGTTCCACTTAATATAGTCTTAGATATAACAGGGTGAAAAAGAACATCACCAACAGGGTCAGAAAATGCTGCTTGTGTCAGTGCTTTAAAAATGAAAAAAGTTGAGGTATAGAATTTGATTCATTATCTCATTGAAAGAAATATAAAACCTTTCATAATTAGATTTGCAATTTTAAGAAATCAACATTTATATTGCTGTATCTAGAAAAAACTAATTAATTTATGCTTTGCTCTTTTCTATTCCACTGGATATTTGTTGAGGGAATTCGTTAAAGGAATATAAATATTTGACAATGAAGGTGAATAGACAAAGGTGAATTCAATAGAGTGTCACAAAGCTAACAGGATAAAATCTGTGCAAATAACTTAGTTGAATTTTCATAACAACTTCCTAATGATGACACATATGTGCTATAAACCTAATATTTAAGGACAATATTAATATCACTAATCAATTTTATTAGATTTGAAAAGAATCCCAGAGGTTATGTTGACATTCAAAAGACTTACTGTGAACTGGTCCAATGAACTCTAATAGCCAGTTTTTTTAATATTTCTCTTTTAACTCTCCCTATTTTCCAGCAAATATGTTGGACGTAAATGATTTTGGGGGCAGACTATATTCAACCTCAGATAAAAAAGAATTACAACATATAAGAAGTACTTAGAGGAATTAAAATTTATGGGAACATACAAGAGAAATATAGACAAGCAAGAATCACTGATACAGGAAGATATTCAAAGGAACCAGAGCAAAGAGAGGGGTAAGTCTTACTGCAGGAGGGAAGGATAGCTGGGACGGAAAAGAGTGACTCCAGGGTATGTAGAGAGCCACCTTAATTAATGAGTCTGAGGCTCTTTGGGCCAGAAAGCCAGTGATCCCGAATGGGAACTGGAAAACAAGGATCAACTAGAATCTGCTGTCATTTCTGGATCTTTCTGGATCTGGGTTACCACAATCAATTACAGATTCCTTCAGTTAAAATGACTGGTCCTGCTAACCTGCCGCCTCCTCTCATGAACACCCTGCTTACCCATTTCTAACATAGGCAACTCAGCAAAGAGGATTTTTGGAAATATTATACAATGATAGTAAGGATACTCCTTCAGTTATAATAATTAATTTTAGAAATCCGTTTCAAGTAATATCACAAAAGTTAAAAACAAGTAAAGCTATTGAGAGCTCTAGTTTACCTTTGATTCTCAGAAGACAGATTATGTTTAATACATTCGATGGAACAAATATTTTTTGTTCCGTAGAATGTAAAATAGTGAAATGAGGTATTTCTGCTTATAATGTATTTATATTTTTTCTGTTTTTAATTAAAAACTTTATTACAGAAAACATGCTAATTAAAAAAATCACAAACCAAAATTAACTAGTTTTAAATTCTATACATTTCCAAGAATGTATACACTTACTATACACTTAGACTAGGTATTGGGAAGTTGTGAAGTCAGGCTCAGAGAAGCTATTAAATAATTCTACCGGAGAATGAATACAACTGCAGAACTGATGAACATTTCTTTAGGTACTTCTCAGTCATTCGATATTCCTCAGATGAGAATTCTTTGTTTAGTTCTGTCCCCATTTTTAATAGGGTTTTTTGACTCTCTGGAGTCTAACTTCTTCAGTTTTTTTGTATATATTGGCTATTAACCTTCTATAAAATATAGGATTGGTAAAGATCTTTTCCCAATCTGTTGGTTGCCATCTTGTCCTACTGAGAGTGTCCTTTGCCTTACCAAAGCTTTACAATTTTATGAGGTACCATTTGTCAATTCTTGATCTTAGAACATAAGCCATTGGCGTTCTGTCCTGCACATATATTATTTTCAATTCTTCCCATAGCTCTCCATATATATATATATATATATATATATATATATATATATTTTTTTTTTTTTAGAAATTCTATTTTTCAGTCTTCATGTCTCACAGATTTCTTTTCCTTCAAGAAACTCAACTTCACCTTTGAGATCATTTCATTGAAAAATGTTTTGCCCACAGCTGCTCTCTCCTGTTTTTTGTGGAAATCAGGAGTCACCATCACTTTGGTTTCCTTTTATTGTAAGCACTTTTCTTTTTCTCACAGATCATATCCTGATTACAGTTTCTCCTACCTCTGTTCCTTCCAACTTCCTGTCTCATCCAGTCTATCCTCTTTCTGTCAATGAAAATCAAAAACAATGCTAAGGGATAAAATAAAATGAAATGTGATATTATGTGATATAATAAAACAAAGATCAACACATTGAAAGTGGAAAAGGAAACAAAAGAATCAGAGCCCAAGGGAAGGCATAAGAAACAGATTTACTCATGTGCACACTTAGGAACCCATATGCACTGATGGAAGCCACAATATATAGGGAATTAGTGCAGACCTCTGTATGCCCAGTGAAAATTACTTCAGTCTCTACGAGTTCTTTGATACTTTGATCATTCTTATTTAGAAAACCTTGTTTTTTGTTGTTAATTGTTTATTTGTGTTGGTTTGGGTTTTTAATGACCTCCCTTCCCTCTAGCGCTTGCATTTTTTTCTGCTTGCTCTTCTGCAGGCTTCCTTGATCCATGAGGAGAAGGCTATGATGGACACTTCCCATTTAGGGCTGAATGTTACACGGTCTCTCAACCTCTGCATGATGTCTGGATGTTGGTCTCTGCATTTGTTCCCATGTGCTATAGGAGAAAGCTTCTCTGATTATGGGTAAGAAAGGTACTTATCTATGAGTAGATTAGAATCTCATTAGGAGTCATTTTATTGCTGTTATATTCTTTTAATATTAGTACTATGGTTTACCCTATGTCAAAGAGCTGTCTAGTAAAGGATATTAATCACCCAAGCAGTGTCAGGAATGGGTTCAATCTCATGGAATGGGCCTTAAATCAGATCAGGTATTGTTTGGATAAGCCCACAAGCTCTGAGCTACTACTGTACTAGCATAACTGACATGTAGGACACCATTGTGAATCCAAGGTTCTGTGACTGCAATAATATTTATTTTACTGGGGGTGTATGGCATGCAGATTGCCTTCCTATTCCAAAGACATTAGAACATAGGGATGAAGGCTTTTAGTTATTGTCTTCAGGAATTCAGACCATGAATTTATATAGAGCAACCCATGGTCTTATCAACAGCTTGGACTTTCCATGAGATGTCTTTGTTCAAAAGCTCAAAATTTAATCCTGGGTCTGGACTCATCATTCATTGTCATAAGATGGCTATTTGAGACTTGCTGTCCCTATTGTTTGACAGTTTCACTTAGATGTTTTTCATATATGTCTACATTTTAGGAAGCTTCTACTGTATCAGGGTTCTATACTACCACTAAAATGGCCTTTAATTTTAGCTTTCTTTCATGCTACCTTCCTTATCCCACTCTGTACATTTGCTCTCTTTTCACACCATGTCCCCCTCTTTGCAGATCTTTTGCACTTGACCATCCCATTTCAGCTATTCCATCCCTTTATTCTATTTTTCCTTTCCTAATGAGTTTTACCTGCCTTCCCCAATCCTAACATTATACCTAACCTCAGTGAGTCTATGGATTGTAGTTTGGTTATCATTGACCCAACGGCAAGCATCCACTCAAAAGCAATTGCATATTATGTCTGCCTTACTGCTTAGGAGACCTCGCTCAAGATGTTTTTCTTTCTAGTTCCAAACATTTACAAGTGAATTTCATAATTTCATTTTAAGTGGCTGAATCATATATACTGTTGTATAAATGTAGTTCTTTGTCTTCATCCATTCTTTTGTTTGGGGATATCTACATTGCTTCCTACTTTGGACACTTATGAACTGAAAAGCACAGAACATGGTTGAACAAGTGTCATTGTGGTAAGATAAAGTATCCTTTGGAGTATTCCCAAGAGTGGTATAGCTAGATCTTCAGTAGGATTAATTCCCATCTTCCTGAGAAACTGCCACATGAATTTTCATAGTGACTATATATAGAAATCGTTTGCATTTATTCATAGATCAATTCCTTGCTCAGCCATAATCATAGAAGGTTCCTTTTACAGCATGTGGGAACAGATGCCTAGACCCACAACCAGACATCATGTAGATAAAGAGACACCCTGGAATTTTCAGCACTAAATGGGATTTCTCCATAAAAATGCTTTCCTTGGGGCTCAAGAAACCGTGCAGAAAAGGGGGGCAGAAAGATTGTAAGAGAAAGAGGAAATGGAGGGATTCACACTACCAGGAGGAATCCTCCCCTTACTCCACATCCTTGCCAACATGATCTGTCACCTGTGTAATTGATCTTAGGCATCCAGAAAAGTGTAAAATAGAATCTCAAAGTAACTTTGATTTGTATTTTACTCATAGCTAAGGATGTTCAACATTTCTTTATGTGCATTTCTGCCATTAAAGATTCTATTTTTGAGAATTCTGTTTATACCTACACCCCATTTTTTAATTAGGCTATTTGTTTTCTTGGTATCTAGTCCTCTGAGTTTTTTAATAGTTTGCATATTAATCCTTTGTTAGATGTTGGTAAAAATATGTCTTTTATGTGACACTGTTTTTAATTGTCGATCTTAGTGCCTGTGTCAACATCATTCTGTCCAGAAAGTCCTCTTGTTGCCAATGAATTTAATGCTATTCCTTACTCTCCTATCAGGTTTAGTGTATCTTGTTTTATGTTATCTTTGATCTGTTCGTAGGTGATATTTCTGCTGGTAGTAAGTATGGATCTACTTGTATTCTTCTTCCACAGGCTGAACTCCAGTTTGTCTAGCACCAGTTGCTGAAGAAGTTTTCTTTTTCTTTTTCTTTTTTTTTTAACTTGAGTATTTCTTATATACATTTCGAGTGTTATTCCCTTTCCCGGTTTCCGGGCAAACATCCCCCTCCCCCCTCCCCTTCCTTATGGGTGTTCCCCTCCCAACCCTCCCCCCATTGCCGCCCTCTCCCCATAGACTAGTTCACTGGGGGTTCAGTCTTAGCAGGACCCAGGGCTTCCCCTTCCACTGGTGCTCTTACTAGGATATTCATTGCTACATATGGGGTCAGAGTCCAGGGTCAGTCCATGTATAGTCTTTAGGTAGTGGCTTAGTCCCTGGAAGCTCTGGTTGCTTGGCATTGTTGTACTTTTGGGGTCTCGAGCCCCTTCAGGCTCTTCCAGTTTTTTTCTCTGATTCCTTTTTTGTCAGTCGGAAACTCGTTTTATGTATTTTCTAGAAATGAAATCTTTTGCACTTGGGGGTTTTGTTTTGAGATAGGATTTCAATCTGTAGCCCAATCTATCCCGGGTCTCAGTATTTGCTGGCTTCAGCATCCCAAGTTCTGGAATTTAAGAAATAAAACTGTTATCAAAAGTTTTGGTACATTTTGTCCCCTTTGCTTCACTGCGAGAAAAGTGCTATGGTGTGTGGGTAAGAGAGGCTGCTCTTTAGGGGAGAACCTGCACCCCACAACTTGTGGGAGCTGAGCACGACCTTCCAAAGGCCTGGCTGTTTGGCTCAGAGGTTTTTGCTTTTGGCAAAGATCACAACTAACTCCAGCTGGAGCGTGAGATTTGGGATTTGAAGAGAGAGCCTCCTGTTTTCTGAGGAAGGCAAAGCAACCGGCTTCTACTAAAGGTATCTTTGAGTAGGCTGCAGCAACTGTGGACAGGGTGTCAAAGCAGAAGAAGAAGCCTATTTGTAGATGATTGGTAGTTGGGCCATCTACAGAATAATTTATATTTAAAGTGTTGTAACAAAAAATAGTAAAACGTGCTTGTCTCTTTGACATGATTAAGGTCGGTACCAGAAGTTTGCTTGTGAGATAGTGTGGCTACGGGGGTCTAAGATACTAGATTGAGACTCCAGTTATTTGGGGATGTAACTGCAAATCTCACCCCTGACAGTTTTTTTTTATTTTATTTTATTTTATTTTATTTTTTTTTATTATCTTGAGTATTTCTTATATACATTTCAAGTGTTATTCCCTTTCCCGGTTTCCGGACAGACATCACCCTCCCCCCTCCCCTTCCTTATGGGTGTTCCCCTCCCAAACCTCCCCCCATTGCCACCCTCCCCGCATAGTCTAGTTCACTGGGGGTTCAGTCTTAGCATGACCCAGGGCTTCCCCTTCCACTGGTGCTCTTACTAGGATATTCATTGCTACCTATGGGGACAGAGTCCAGGGTCAGTCCATGTATAGTCTTTAGGTAGTGGCTTAGTCCCTGGAAGCTCTGGTTGCTTGACATTGTTGTACTTTTGGGGTCTCAAGCACCTTCAAGCTCTTCCAGTTCTTTCTCTGATTCCTTCAACGGGGGACCTATTCTCAGTTCAGTGGTTTGCTGCTGGCATTCGCCTCTGTATTTGCTGTATTCTGGCTGTGTCTCTCAGGAGCGATCTACATCCGGCTCCTGTCGGTCTGCACTTCTTTGCTTCATCCATCTTGTCTAATTGGGTGGCTGTATATGTATGGGCCACCTGTGGGGCAGGCTCTGAATGGGTGTTCCTTCAGTCTCTGTTTTAATCTTTGCCTCTCCCTTCCCTGCCAAGGGTATTCTTTTTCCTCATTTAAAGAAGGAGTGAAGCATTCACATTTTGATCATCCGTCTTGAGTTTCCTTTGTTCTAGGGATCTAGGGTAATTCAAGCATTTGGGCTAATAGCCACTTATCAATGAGTGCATACCATGTATGTCTTTCTGTGATTGGGTTAGCTCACTCAGGATGATATTTTCCAGTTCCAACCATTTGCCTACGAATTTCATAAACTCGTTGTTTTTGATAGCTGAGTAATATTCCATTGTGTAGATGTACCACATTTTCTGTATACATTCCTCTGTTGAATCTGGGTTCTTTCCAGTTTCTGGCTATTATAAATAAGGCTGCGATGAACATAGTGGAGCACGTGTCTCTTTTATATGTTGAGGCATATTTTGGGTATATGCCCAAGAGAGGTATGGCTGGATCCTCAGGCAGTTCAATGTCCAATTTACTGAGGAACCTACAGACTGATTTCCAGAATGGTTTTACCAGTCTGCAATCCCACCAACAATGGAGGAGTGTTCCTCTTTCTCCACATCCTCGCCAGCATCTGCTGTCACCTGAGTTTTTTATCTTAGCCATTCTCACTGGTGTGAGGTGAAATCTCAGGGTTGTTTTGATTTGCATTTCCCTTATGACTAAAGATGTTGAACATTTCTTTAGGTGTTTCTCAGCCATTCGGCATTCCTCAGCTGTGAATTCTTTGTTCAGCTCTGAACCCCATTTTTTAATAGGGTTATTTGTTTCCCTGCGGTCTAACTTCTTGAGTTCTTTGTATATTTTGGATATAAGGCCTCTATCTGTTATAGGATTGGTAAAGATCTTTTCCCAATCTGTTGGTTGTCGTTTTGTCCTAACCACAGTGTCCTTTGCCTTACAGAAGCTTTGCAGTTTTATGAGATCCCATTTGTCGATTCTTGATCTTAGAGCATAAGCCATTGGTGTTTTGTTCAGGAAATTTTTTCCAGTGCCCATGTGTTCCAGATGCTTCCCTAGTTTTTCTTCTATTAGTGTGAGTGTGTCTGGTTTGATGTGGAGGTCCTTGATCCACTTGGACTTAAGCTTTGTACAGGGTGATAAGCATGGATCGATCTGCATTCTTCTACATGTTGACCTCCAGTTGAACCAGCACCATTTGCTGAAAATGCTATCTTTTTTCCATTGGATGGTTTTGGCTCCTTTGTCAAAAATCAAGTGACCATAGGTGTGTGGGTTCATTTCTGGGTCTTCAATTCTATTCCATTGGTCTATCTGTCTGTCTCTGTACCAATACCATGCAGTTTTTATCACTATTGCTCTGTAATACTGCTTGAGTTCAGGGATAGTGATTCCCCCTGAAGTCCTCTTATTGTTGAGGATAGCTTTAGCTATCCTGGGTTTTTTGTTATTCCAGATGAATTTGCAAATTGTTCTGTCTAACTCTTTGAAGAATTGAATTGGTATTTTGATGGGGATTGCATTGGATCTGTAGATTGCTTTTGGTAAAATGGCCATTTTTACTATATTAATCCTGCCAATCCATGAGCATGGGAGATCTTTCCATCTTCTGAGGTCTTCTTCAATTTCTTTCCTCAGTGTCTTGAAGTTCTTATTGTACAGATCTTTTACTTGCTTGGTTAAAGTCACACCGAGGTACTTTATATTATTTGGGTCTATTATGAAGGGTGTCGTTTCCCTAATTTCTTTCTCGGCTTGTTTCTCTTTTGTATAGAGGAAGGCAACTGATTTATTTGAGTTAATTTTATACCCCGCCACTTTGCTGAAGTTGTTTATCAGCTTTAGTAGTTCTCTGGTGGAACTTTTGGGATCACTTAAATGTACTATCATGTCATCTGCAAATAGTGATATTTTGACTTCTTCTTTTCCGATCTGTATCCCTTTGATCTCCTTTTGTTGTCTGATTGCTCTGGCTAGAACTTCAAGAACTATATTGAATAAGTAGGGAGACAGTGGGCAGCCTTGTCTAGTCCCTGATTTTAGTGGGATTGCTTCAAGTTTCTCTCCATTTAGTTTAATGTTAGCTACAGGTTTGCTGTATATGGCTTTTACTATGTTTAGGTATGGGCCTTGAATTCCTATTCTTTCCAGGACTTTTATCATGAAGGGGTGTTGAATTTTGTCAAATGCTTTCTCAGCATCTAATGAAATGATCATGTGGTTTTGTTCTTTCAGTTTGTTTATATAATGGATCACGTTGTTGGTTTTCCGTATATTAAACCATCCCTGCATGCCTGGGATGAAGCCTACTTGATCATGGTGGATGATTGTTTTGATGTGCTCTTGAATTCGGTTTGCCAGAATTTTATTGAGTATTTTTGCGTCGATATTCATAAGGGAAATTGGTCTGAAGTTCTCTTTCTTTGTTGTGTCTTTGTGTGGTTTAGGTATAAGAGTAATTGTGGCTTCGTAGAAGGAATTCGGTAGGGCTCCATCTGTTTCAATTTTGTGTAATAGTTTGGATAATATTGGTATGAGGTCTTCTATGAAGGTTTGATAGAATTCTGCACTAAACCCGTCTGGACCTGGGCTCTTTTTGGTTGGGAGACCTTTAGTGACTGCTTCTATTTCCTTAGGAGTTATGGGGTTGTTTAACTGGTTTATCTGTTCCTGATTTAACTTCGATACCTGGTATCTGTCTAGGAAGTTTTCTTTTTCCAGTGTGCATCTGGCTTCTTTATAAAGAATCCTGTGGGTATAAGTGTGTAAATTTATGTTGGGGTCATCAATTATATTCTAATAATCAATTTTTCTGTTTTGTACTGTTTTGGGTTTTTTGTTTTTCGGTTTTGCTTAGTTTTCTTTCTGGGGTTTTTTGTTTGTTTGTTTTTTAACTATACCTTTGTGGTACAACTTGACATTGGTGGTAGTGAGAGCGCTTGCTGTTCTTTGTTCAGGATTGTTTTAGCTGTTCTGTTTTTTTTGTGACTGAGAATTGTCCTTTCAATATTTCTGAAGAACTCTACTAGAATTTTAATGAGGATTCTGTTGAATCTATACATTTTTGTAGATTGTAGGATGTCCATTTTTATTACGTTCATGCTACTGATCCATGAGAATGAAAGATATTTCTAACTTCTAATTTTTTTTTCAATATCTTTTCTCATTGACTTGAAGTTTTGATCATACAAGTCTTTTACTTGCATGGTTAGAGTTATCCCAAGATATTTTATATTATTTCCAACTATTGTTAAATATTTATTTCTCTGATATCTTTTTCAGTCCATTTGTCATTTATATATAGGAGGGCTATTTATATTTTGAATTAATTTTCTTACTAAGTTTTTGCTGAAAAATGTTTAGCATCTGTAGGTATTCACTGGTGGGACATTTAGTGTCAATAATGTATTCTAACATATTATTTGCAAATAATAATACATTAACTTTCTTTTTATATTGCCTTGATCTTCAGTCGTCTTACTCAGTTGTACTTATATTCAGTTGTCTATAAGTACTGAATTTAATAATTGGTGGGGAGTGTAGACAACCTTGTAATATTCTTGATTTTGGTGGAATTGTTTTGGGTTTCTGTTGTAAACTTCCTCTTTTCAGTTTTATTTATGTGCATGAAATGGATTTATTTTAGTACTCACAGGTAAGTTGATCCATCTATAAAAAGAAAATCTTAAAGTGTTTGCATACTTGCATTGGCTTTAAAATGTATATTTACACCTAGTTCAGATTTTTTTTATAAAATCATTTTATATTAGATTTTCTAGCTTCTGCCATGTAACCACAAGGTCCTTACTTTTCTGTAAATATGACTCAGACCTAAAGAAGTACCAATACTCTGTAGATATTATTCTACTGTATTCAGGTTATAAATAGCTCTCAAAGAAAATTTTATGTTTAAGAATAGATGGAAATGCAGAAGCATATGCTGAGGAGATACCTCAGTGGGTAGCCCTTGTCACAGATATATTTGGACCAGAATTCAGACTCAAAATCAAATACATCTGGATATAGTTACCTCTTACCTCTAACCATAATATCTGTAAACTTATGATAATAGGAGGCAGACACAGGGGATTTACAGGAAGGTGTTTGCCCCCTATCCAAGAGTATGTAGTGGGAAAAACCCAAAATTCCCTGTCTCAAACATGGTGAAAAGCAAGGACCAACTCCTGAAACGGTACTCTGACCTCCACACATGCACCATGGACCCTATACACTTGCACTCTCAGACACAAACAGGCATACACAGAAACAAACATACCATACATGAATTAATGCATGCACATACTTACACACAAATAAAAATATAAAATAATACCAACTAATGTAATGTACTGACATATTTGAAAAACATCCTCTTAATATTCTCATCAGTTTTGTGAGTTTGTTACATTTTCTGTGCAAACAGTAATGTGTTTTCTATTTCCATATTAATTAGTGTGTGGTCCCTTTCCTATGAGAGTTTTTACAAATAATGCTGCTGAGAAAGTTCATGTACAAAATTTAGTTGGGCATTTGCTTCTAGTATCAATAGTGAAGAAAGGTTTTATCTAAATTTTCCAATGCTTGTGTCTAGAAGTTCCACATCCTTGCGAATACTTTATGATCATATTTTTAGTTTAATCTCTTCCCATGTGTATTTAGAAGTGGGTTTTTTGCATTTTATGTTCTTTGGGACTATATAGGACATCATTTTGCCTGTATCTATTCAAATCAATGCTTAAACTTTCATCCATGGTTTAATTTAAAGAGCAATATTAAGTCTTTATAATTATGTGTGATATTAGGTTCAAGAATTTTAAAGACTTTAAAATACTATCAAGTACGTGTCTTTATCCTGCCTTTCTAATCTTATTATGTATGAAGAAAAATGGTGGATTTCTTCAAACGTTCTTAACATTATCAAACACTTTTAACTTTTCTAGTTATATGATTAAATATATTGACTAAACAAATCTCTTTCTTTACATAAAATCCATTTGATTATAATACAGTGTATCTTTTCATATTAATGGATAATTGTAATTAGATTTTGACACTTGTCTGCATACCAATTGTAATACTTGACTTTCTTGTCAGAATAATGCTTACTTTAAAGAAGGCATGATTAGGATATACATAACTTCAACCTCACCATGTAAGTACATATGAAACATGTGAATCTTTTTATGTATTAATTTCAAATCAGGAGCTAGTTGTTTTTAAAATTAGCTTGAATTTAATCATGTCATATATACTTCTTAGAATACATCAGCCGAGGCTAATTGGGAAGAAACATTTGTGGAATATTTTTATCTAAAATAGTTTCTTCTAAAATAATTTTGAGATTATATTGTAATATACCATTTTCCTCTTCCTTTTCCTCCTTCCAATCTTTCCCATATACCTAACATTTCTCTTTCAATATATAGCCTGTTTTTAAAAAATGTTATTAAATATACATATGTGTGTGCATAAATATACATGTGTATTTAATATTATCTCATGTGCTTTTATACCATCTACTCAGCCCATATAATGTTTCTTGTATATCTTTATGTTTCCAGGAGTAACCATTTTTAATTAGATAACCGATTGGTGGTCTCTCTTTTTCCCATAATTTATTTTATTTTAATTCACATTATATCCCAATCAGAGCCCCTCCGCTGTCCTGCAAATCCCTCCCACATTATCCCCTCCCCCAACCTAGGACATCCAGTCACAGTAGGAGTAAGCACCTCCTCTCCTCTCATTGAAGCCCAACTAGGCAGTCGAGGTAAAGGAAAGGAATCCAATGCAAGCAACAGAATCCAAGACAGCTCCATTACTTAGGGAACCCATATGAAGACAAAGCTGCACGTCTGCTTCAAATGTGCGTGGGAAGTAGGTCTGCCTTGGGAAGTGTTTTTAGTTGAAGGTCTATGTAAGCCCCTATGGTCTCAGGTTAGTTGACTCTCTGGGACCTCTTATGGTGTCTTTGACTCTTCTGTCTTGCTTAATTCTATCTTCTACTCTTCCACAAGACTCCCGAGCTCTGCCTAATGCTTGGCTGTAGATTCTACATCTACCTCCATGAGCTGCTGGATGAAGCCTCGCAAGAGATAGTTACGCTGAGTTCCTGTCTATAAGCACAGCAGAGTATCATTAATAGTGTCCCTGGTTGTCTTTCTCACAGGAGGTGGCTTTCAAGTTTTGTAGTTCCCTCACTCTCTGCTCCATTTTTATCCCTGTGTATCTTGTAGCCAGGACAAATTTTGATTTGAAGGTTTTGTGGGTGGGTTGATGTCCTCTTCCTTCCACCCGGAAGTTCTGCCTGTTTACAGGAGGTGGTAGCCAGCCTCTTCTGAAAAGCAACTCCGCATAATCATGAGTACTTTAAGTTGCAAATAATCCTTAGCAATAATCTTCTTTTTAATTAATCATTTTTTTATTTGCATCCCAAACGTTGCACACCCCTCCCAGTAACCCTGTCCAGAGTGCTTCCTCCCATTCCCCCACCCCTTTGCCTCTGAGAGGGTGTTGTCCCTTCCCTTATCCCTCCCCTGGGGCATCATGTCTCTATGGGATTAGTCTCAGCTTCTCCCACTGAAGCAAGACAAGGCAATTCTCTCCTACATATGCACCAGGGGGCCTCATTGGAGCCCATGTATGCTTTTTGGTTGGTTATTAGTCTTTGGGATCATTCAGAGGTCCGGGTTAGTTGACACTATTGGTCTTCCTATGAGATTGTCATCTCCTTCAGCTCCTTTAATCCTTCCCTTAACTTTTCCACAGTGGTCCCCAGCCTCAGTTCACTGGTCGGCTCTAAGTAACTGCACCTGTTCCAGCCAGTTGCAGATACTTAGGAATAACTGGATCAAAAATTTTGAAGGTGGATTGGTGACCCTATCCCTCCACTGGCAGCCCCGTCTATCTATTAGAGGTGGTCTCTTCACCATCCTACCCTCCTAAGTTCACTCACATTGAGTCCTAGGACTCACATCCCAGGTCTCTGGAACTTCCTAAAGGTCATTCTCCCTCCCGACATGCCACACCTGTGTATTTCCACTCATTCTCCTGGTTCTCTGGAGTTCTCTCCTGTCCCTCATCCCATACCTGATCCTGCCCCATTTTCCCCTCTCTCACCCAGTTCTCTGCCCCCTGTGATTATTTTGCTCCCTGTTCTAGGTAGTATGAAAAATAAAACAGTTTACTCTATAGTTGTAAATGTGATTTTTAATCCTGTCCTGGATGAGTACACACTTTACTCATCCCAATGCACTCATGATTCAAATACTTGTCTCATGTGAGCACACATTACTCTATTCAGCTAAAAATTTAACAGAAAAATGCAAAAACCTGTTGTTTATAATTAAATTGTATAGTCTCATGAATTCTGCCCTATAAAATTCTTTTGTCCTCAAATTCTCACATTTGTCACACTGCAATAAAATCTGTATTGGCCTTCATTTTATTATGGCTTAGATTCTCTCAATACAAACATTACTTTGACTTATTCTGTTTTACCCTTTTTGTGCATTTTTTCAAAACTCGCTCTCCTTGTGTCTAATACCTAACTATCATTTCAGGGGTTATTTTTCTGTTTCTCTTCTTTTTTAATCATGTAATTTAATTATAGTTCTACCTTTCACAATTATGGACTGTACACAATTTCTGTATGATAAATTAACTTTATTTAACAAATTATTAAAATTTTGAGGTGTTTTATGGTAAATCTAGTAATAGTTTAAAATAATATTTAATTCATATATCAGAAGTTTCACAAAAATTTTAATGTGACCTATTAGTAACTTCAAGTGAAATTTCACTCAGCACTTCTGCTTTAAATAATAAAAATTTGAAAACATTCATTTAAAATATCTGATTTGTGCATAGAAAGATTGTACAGTGGTTAAGAGAATACCTAATTTGATTCTCATCACTCACGTGACAGCTTATAATCTTCTGTAATTTCAGTTCCAGGAGATTGATATTCACTTCTGGCCAACAAGGGCACAAGGCAGGCACACATGCACACACACACACACACACACACACACACACAAACACACAGCTAAGCAATCATACACACACAAAAAAAATTTGAAATGTCTGATTAGAATTTTCTTTTGTCTTTTCAAAAGTTAATACAACTTTGTTTAAAGAAAAAACAAAAACTAGTAATTTCTGAATCTTTATATACAAATGACTTTATTTCTAATTAGCAGAACTATGCTCTTTTAATATATCAGATCAAGGTGAGATAATTACACATCTAAGTAAAATCTAATTCCAAATGTAAAATAAAAATTAGATTTGTATATTTAAATGGTATATGTAATTGTATATGTAATTGCTTGCATGAATAAAGAGTATTAAACACATTTGTAACTAATAAAAATTGAAAAAGAGAACATTGCCTTAGTATATTAGAAGGTCCAATAAGGTTTGAATTAAACAGTATTAATTAGTCATAAATATCACTATTCCTAAGAAGGAAATTTTAATCTGTTTTAATGTTTCGCCCCAACATATATCTATTGATAGTTGAATGCTGATCATTTAAAACTTCCAAAGACTTCAGAAATTTATAGTCTTGTATTATTGATTCTGGAAAATGAAGAGGAATGGAATGGATATGAAAGATACAAAGATAGCGAGATCAACAGATGGTAATACGCATAATTCCAAACAAGATCTGAGCACAAGATAGCAAGTTACATTCTAAGGATCATGTTAAAATTGGGCTTCGCACGGAATTTTCCTTGTGTGGTGTATGATTAGCAGCCCAGCTTTGTCAGCACTGAAGCACAGCAACTTTGTGCTTCCTCTGGGCCTGTGCAGCAGCACTGCTTCACTCTATAGTCTGTGGAGCAGTCAACACGACCCCAGTGAATTCTGGAATTAGTCCCTGAATAAGTGCCAAGCATGTTAAATAAGCTTCACATTGGGAGCATCTAAGATCGAATGATCATAGCATCGTTAGATTTAAAATGCTCATGAGGCCTCGTTCTAAAGGAAGCAACACAAATTATCAGCCTTCTAAAAGTGCCAACTGTGAGCAAGGACAAAGTGATTTAGACCGTGCTTAGCTGAAATATGAAATATGAAAACGCCACCAAGACAAAACAAAGAAAAATATATCAGTCAAATAACAAAAAAAAAGAAGAAAGAATGTAGGAAATCTTGTTAGTAGGAAATCTTTCCTGTACTAAAGAGAACTAAAAACATAGTAATATGATCACTGAAATGAAAAACGCAAAGCAAAATAAAAAAAAAATCACAGTTTCAGGTAAGATACTTTGTTATATGAATCAAGACCGATTAGTTAATGTGAAGCTAAAGTTCAGAACTTAAAATATGGCTTCAATTTCTCATGCCTACTTCTTTCCTATGGACATTAGGGCAATTTGGATTTGTTGGTAAAGCATAAACATGGGCAGCCTCAGTGGTAGCTCACAAATGGTAAAATACAAATCAGTGGGTTGACTTCAGTTCCCACAATTCTACCAAGAACAAGTCCCATGAACTTTAGGTGTGAGTCAACACTTATAAAATGCTAACATAATTTGTCAATTTAATATACTAAGGTTTTTCTATTTGTTCATAACCAAAGTGAACTGATTTATAACCAGTTATTCCCAGCTTCTAAAGGAAATCAATTTTGCAAAGGTAACTGAAGGGTATGCTGATGTGCCTGCATTGTCATCTAATCAATGCCATACTTCTTTGTATATTTTACAAAAATGGCCAATTTGTGTCACTGCTGAAATGAATTTGTGGAAGGCATCCCAAAGAAGAAACTTACCTCAAAAACACAATATGAAAAGCCATATCTCGATTTCTAAGTGGTTAAAGGAGGATTTAAGAGAGGAATGTGTTTGACGAGGGTTTATTGGAGAATCAGGGTTAGAAACTACAGAAGAAAGTCAATTCTTATTTACTTCACTTTCACCAAGCCAATATTTTTCACTGCAAAGAGGTGTAGCAGAAACATGCAGGCAATGTGAGGTTTAGCCTCGCTACTCAAAATGTCATCTAAGATGTATACGTTAAATGATTTTCCAATAAAGGTAGTGAGGAGAGACATGAGAGGAGTTTAGGGGGAGGATGGGAGCATTTTTTCACAAATATAGTTGTGAGAAATCACAGCATCAATATCTCTGAGAACTAAAAACAAACAAATCCGCAGTGCGCACTGGATCATCCACAGCATAGGATCAAGTGTTCCTTAGTACATCACTTAGGTTAGAGAGGGGCACATGTTACTGTCAGGAAGACTTGGGCTTGACTTTTTCCCTGGGTGCTTCATGTGCGACCTCACTCAGGCATTATCTCTTATACGTTTTTCCTCCTGAAACGTTATCGTGTGTGTGTGTGTGTGTGTGTGTGTGTGTGTGTGTGTGTATTCTTGTGCTGTTCCTTCATTTACATTTTTAATTCTGGTTTGTTTTGTTGATTTGTTTGCTTTTTTTTAAAGGGGGAAAGAAATAAGACCTGGATTTGTGTGTATTGAAAATTGAGGAAGATCTGAGAGGAATTGGAGGAAGTGAAATATTTTCATTGATATATATATCAATGAAATGTGACATATATATATGTATATATATATATATATATATATAGGTATGAGTCAACTCTTATAAAATGCTAACATAATTTGTCAATTTAATATACTAAGGTTATATTTAATATACTAAGAATATATATTTCACAACTTGGAATGTAAATGGGTTTATTAATTTAAATTAATATTATAGTCATCCTGTTTAAGCTTGACGTACATGCATTAAGAAAGGTGATGAAATCCTCAGTACCCATTCACACACTGCTCTGTTTGTGTTCTTCTTGTCTGTTTTCATGAGAGTTAACTGTATCCTATCTCTGACTCATTCGGTCAAATCATTCTCTAATTCTTACTTTGTCTGAGTCTCAATTAGAATTCTCTTTCAAACATGGCTGCTGCTTCTACCAACCAACCTTACCTCTATTTTTCAGTGACTAAAGGTGTGTACTAAAGGGCATGTCTGCTTTCCAACCAGGTCACATAGACTTAGTACGCACTGGGATGTGATCCCCTTGCCAGAGCAGCCATGTTGCCAGATTAAAATTCCTTGACATCTTCCCACTTTCTGCTTAAGGTAAAAATTGTACACAATTTAACTTTTACAACAGAAACAATTATCAATCCCACAAGTGTCCTTGTGAGGATCTATGGAGGAGATGATCCATCATAACTGCAGTCCAGATTATCTGTCCTCAGTAAACGTCCATTCCAGCACCTTGGTTTTCAGTCTGATGAATGTCTGTGGTTCCTCAGGCAGGCTGCTGCGATGCTCTCCAGTAGGGTGTCTGCTATCAGCTTTCTGCATTTTCTTCATTGCTGTTTTTCTGGGCGAGTTTCTTCCTTCCTTGATTCATGTGAAAGTTTCCTGTATGTAGATTGGACCTTTATCAATTTTTATATTCTTTCATCAACTGTAAAAATATAGAGAAGATCTCTTTGCCAGCACAGCACATTTCCTACCTTCCATCCTGATGTTAAAATACTTTTAAACACAGGTTTAATCTAATTCATCAGTTTTTTTCTACAACCCAGTGTCTTTTATCTAGACTTGCCCCCCTTTTCTGGCACAATTATATCTTTATGAACCCATAAATAAACTAGACATTTAGGCACTTATATTCCATGTGCAGTTGCACACCAATGTACCAGGCTATTCACCCATTTAAACCTATAAACAATAGTCATATTACATATACTGTCACTATATGGTGTCAGTTAAAACAGGTATTCATTGTCTGATATTGAAGCAATATTAATCTAAGTTTCCCATAGTTGTAGTAGATGTCTTCCCTATAGGATAATGGCTACATCTGCCACATAAGGCTTTAATACTCCTATTTAACCTTCTGGTTACATAATTTTGTTTTACACTTTGATATTCAGTTTCAATCCCTGGGACCTATGTTGATGCCTTCGTTTTTTTTCCCCCCGGAGCTGGGGACCGAACCCAGGGCCTTGTGCTCGTTAGGCAAGCGCTCTACGGCTGAGCTAAATCCCCAACCCCGTATTGATGCCTTCTGAAGGCTCCAATATGGATTCCAAGATTCTCATGAGATTACAGGTATGTCAGCTTCTGTGTCCACCAAACGTTCCATTTTAATACCATTTTATTTTATTTTTAATTTGGGTGTCTGATCAATTGGTATATTGATCGCAGTATGGAAAAAATAAAAAAAAACAAAAACAAAATCAATCAACCAATCAACCAACCAACCAAACGAACAAACAGTCTTTCCCAATCCTCCTGCTGTTTCTATTGGAGATGTTTTCCTTTGACACATGGAAGCACTAACAGCTGAGTAATCCTGCCTTTTGCCTGAACTACATATTCTTCTTCACGTAAGCCATAATTTCAATCTTTACCTTGAAGTCTTCAGCTATAACTCCCGAATACACAAAGTATCCTTGAGATGTTATCCTACTTCTCCCTAAAACCATCCCTACTATTTGGGGGGATAGAAGTTCATGAACTGCAATATGTACTTTATAGCACTGAGGTTTTGATGATGATGTGAGGTTTTTACTTATGCCTAAGTCTAGGGTACTCCTTTCTTCTGTAGCCTGCAGTAGATCTCCAATACTTAGGTTAATTTTCTCTAGTTGCTCTGTGGATGGCTGACAGGAAATCCCTGGCTTGCGTTGTTTGTTGCCAAGGTTTTCTGCATTTAAAAGCCTATCTCATAGGGAATTTT
Organism: Rattus norvegicus; assembly: GCF_021556685.1. Taxonomy (NCBI): domain Eukaryota; kingdom Metazoa; phylum Chordata; class Mammalia; order Rodentia; family Muridae; genus Rattus; species Rattus norvegicus. Next base: position 113,511,032 of record NC_141538.1, read on the forward strand.
CCACTGATAAGGGATTACCTTATATATTCTCACTGATCTGCATTAGACCAATGCCTATCTTTATCATAACTTCTATAAACACAGGAAAGCTGAGGTCTTCTAGAGAAGTCTCTAGGAATGCCTGTTCTACAATCCCCTTTTAACTGACTTGGTTTCTCACTGTCAAAAACAGCAAACACTTAGATATCTAGGATTATTGTTCATTGACTGTCCAATTATATAGTCATGATGGTCAATATCAGCAGTTCCTCTAGTCCATTAATCCATGGGTACTGATTGAGCTTTTAAAGGTCTAAGAACTTCTTAACATTCTATATTTTCATTTTGCAAAGCTCAAGTTTTAATTAATACCTGTCTCACATCTGGTTCTGATAATGCCTGTTTATTGGGGACATTAATCTATATAAGATATCAATAAAAGTCTCTCTCGGGCTTTGCATGATGTATGTGAATGACATAGACCTCTCTCCTTGGTCCTCCACCTTATCCCAGGCTCTTAAAGTTACTAAAGTACATTGTATAATAAAAGAGTCATCAAGTTGCATCTGCTGTCTTAAATCACCAAATTAACCTTCACCTAACAATTGGTCTTTCATGAGATTAACACCTTTAACCTACTGCAATTTCCCATGACTATAATTCAGTCATTATAATTGAGAACCAGCTTCCAGTACAGCTGCTGCTAAATTCTGTTTTGGGTAGCATTCAATGAACTATTTTACTTAACTGAGTCACTGTTTGTTTGGTATGAGTGGTGCTTCCTGAACCCCAACAGACAGACTGAGTCAGAGTAAGGTACGCTCAACTCACATGCTTTCAGCAGAAGGGAGGGACAGTCTTACCAGGATGGCTTTACAAAGACAGGCTGCAGGTGAAGACAGAACGAGCCAGAGAACAAAGAGACAGAAGAAATGAACACATTGCCAGGGGTAGTCTGAGGCCAAGCTGAGCAACTCATTTAGAAAGCCAGACTGAATCAGTAGTTTAAAGAGGAGTTTTGATTCAGAAAAACTGAGTTGAACCATCCAGCCAGAATGCAGAAGGAAAGGTGAGATAGAAAAGGTGAGCTGATTCATTAGTAAACCTCTGAGATGACGATTACACCTAGTGAAAAAAAAAGGTAATTTTACAGGACAGGTCTACTCGAAGCCCTGAACCTGGGCCTCGGTGAGAGCTGAGTTGGCCACTCCCTCAGATTTTCTGGTGCTCAGGCGCAGCAGGTGATACACAGGGCCAGCACTCTAGTTCTTATGACTTTACAGCCGACTCATTTGCCTGCTGTAGGCAGTGAAGGGTGTGTGAATTGGGTATTTCTCCCTCCCCTACTCCACATCTCCAGTGCTCATTCTTTTGGGACCAGTTTACCCATGCCCCTGCCACTTTGGCAAGTTCTACTACGTGTTACCCCGGTGCAGTGCAGGGCCTGCTCTTTCAAATGCTACAACTGGCCAGGGCTGAGGTCAGCTCTCCAGAATGTATAGCCATTGAGGGTCACAGCCACCTCAGCATATCCCTTGGCTAGTGACATGATCACAGGCTGCAGCTCTGACCTGAGAACCACTTTGGTGGTTACATGAGCCATGAACATCGACATAGACCTCTGCTACTGCATGATCCCAGACTCAGCACAAGCCAGGACTTCACCATGAGCTTGGGAGGCAATGAGGCTCAAGAAGCTCTTCACATTTCTGTCTCTAGTTCAGCCTTTCTTCATAGTGCTCAAACAATTCTCTCTCTCTCTCTCTCTCTCTCTCTCTCTCTCTCTCTCTCTCTCTCTCTTTCTCTCTTTCTCCCTCCCCACTCTCTATCACATACATGCACATTTTAGTAGCTCTGGCTATGGGCAGGCAATATGGCAGGAAGTCCTCTGAGGTCTTCTGCACACCCATGTCCCAAGGACCCTCAGTCGTTTGATTTTTTATCTTGAATTCACCCAGAGATGCCCCAGTCACTTGATTTAATGAGCCCTTTTTCTCATACTCAGAGAAGTCTGCCAAGAACAGCTTGCTTTTTCTGAGTCTTCATGTAAGGACAAAGTTGTTAACTCAGTTAACTAACTGAGTTGTGGAAACTGTGGTAGATGGTTCCTGTTTTCAAATACCATTCTTGCACAGAGAAGATAAGTACCTGAAGTCCAGGTTCTTTTCAGACATACTCTGACTGACCAGCACTTTTAGTTGAGGGAAGTGTTTCTTTCTTTTGCCTCCATTCCTTGAGGAGCAATGGGTATTGACCATTCAGATACAGGTGTTCAGATAGTCAATAAGGGACTCTTGACTTTGGAACCAGACATATTATGATAAAGGCCGCAAGTTCCTTCTTAAAAACTGGATATTCTACTTATTTATATTTCAAATAATATCACCTCTCCTGGTTTTTCCCTATTCCATCCTTCCTCTCCCTTCTTCTATGAGAGTGCCCCCCCCAGTCACGCAGCTACTCGTGCCTCCCTACCTTGGCATTTCCCTACACTGGGGCATCGAACCTTCACAGGACCAAGGTACTCTCCTCCCCTTGATGTCTAACAAGGTCATCCTCTATTACATATCTCGCTGGAGCTATGGGTACCTCCATGTGTTCTCTGCTGGTGGTTTAGTCCCTGGGAGTTCTGGGCTGTCTGGTTGGTTGATATTCTTGTTCTTCCTATGAAGGGGTTTGCAACCCTTTCAGCTCCTCTAGACCATTCCCTAACTCTTCCATTGTGGTCCCCATGCTCAGTCCAATGGTTGGCTGAAAGCCTCCACATCTGTGTTTGTCAGGCTCTGGCAGAGCCTCTCAGGAGACAGCTATATCAGGCTCCTGTCAACAAGCACTTCTTGGCATCCACAATAGTGTCTGGGTTTGGTCTCTGTTTATGGGGTGGATTCCCAGGTGGGGCAGTCTCTGGATGGCCTTTCTTTCAGTCTGTGCTCCACAATTTGTCCCTCTATTTCCTTTAGAGCAAAAATGTTTGTTTCAGCTGTGAACTTAGGAATGACAGAATTCCTGGGAGACCAGCTCTCTTAGGTCAGGATTTGGGTCCTGAGAGATATGCCACAGGGTTAACTCCGGCATAGATAAAGACCTGAAGACTTTGTGGATCCTGTTTCAGTTGCTTCGCAGTTCTTGAGCCCTGTGGTCTCCTGGTCACTTAGTGGAGCCATAGTGGTCATCTCACATGGAAATTAGAAGTACAGCATTCATGGAAGATCAGCTCTCTCTCCAGGCAGGACTTGGGTCAGAAGAGCTGTACAACAGAATTAACTCTGGGGTGCAGATGGAGAGCAGAAGGATCCTCAAGGCTTCCTGTTCTACAGATAACCAGTAGCTCACTTGTAGAGTCTCTGTCCTTTCTCAACAATTTTGCTTCATTAAAACTGAGTGTATAATTTCCTGCTTCTTTAATTAGGAAGTTTCTGTATCTCGGGTCTCAGTTTGGCCTTGGGTTTGAGGAACATGCTAGAGTTATCCAGAACCAACAATTGGAATCAGTGAAGACATGTTTCCAAGGGCTGTTAATCTAGGTAGCAGTGGGCCTGGACCCAGCAGCTTTCCACCAGGCCCTGAGCCACATCTTTAAGGTATTATATTTGCAATGTCCAGGCATGTCCAGTTTTCAACACAGTGCGTTATTCATATACTCTTATGCTTACCTGCCAACCCCACCACACACACACACACACACACACACACACACACACACACAGAGAGAGAGAGAGAGAGAGAGAGAGAGAGAGAGAGAGAGAGAGAAAGAGAGAGAGGTCATAAATCTAGTCAATATCCATCAATTGAGAGAAATATATATATATATATATGTGTGTATATATATATATATATATTCCCTACAACTGCCATATATGTTGACTAGTATAATTTCTAAACATAGTCTAAATTGTTATATAAACAGATAAGTTGAGCTCTCACTTATCAAAGAATCTGATCAAAATGCAGCAGGGAATGAGTGTCCATGGAGTACTCGATCTTAATTGATGAGGACTGAGTGAAAACTATTCATCTCAATGTCTGATACATAGAACAAGCATAACACAAGGTGGCCAACGTTAGCACTGATCAAAGGACTGGTTTTCAAAACAAAGCTAGTTATTATCTAGGAAGTTATACTCCACGCTTTAATCAATAGTGCATTCTTACACCTGTTTTCAAAATTAATAGCATGGTGGCAATGAAGGCATTCTGTACCCCTCATACTAGAATTACAAAAACAAATAGCTCACTGATGACAAAGGGAAATTGGATTATTAAATCAACTATGCAATATTACCCAATACTTGAGCAAATAAATCATCAAAATAACTGAGATGCTAATGACATAGTGTGACTCCACAAGCAGGTTTTATGGTGTTCCTTAAATTATTTAGCAAAAGTCCCTGTTTTAAAATAATTTAAAATATTTCAGATAATTTAAAATATTTCAATTGTTTTAAAATCAGTTCTTGATCATTCGTTAAGTGCAGAATAATAAACCTTGACAAACTCTTTTGAAAAGATTAAATTCAAAATTATTTCTGAAATATTTAGGAAATTCTATCAAAGGATAGTATTTAGTATTTCATACTAAAATTGAAAATCATTATTCGATACCAAATTTTAAGTGATTTATATAGAAATAAAAGTACAACAGTTATTAAATTGTAAACTTGCAGTGAATGATTTTTTTCTACTTCAAATATATTCCAAGAGTAATAAAAGCAACATTTCTAAGTAAACTAAAGTAAGTCACACCATACAAATAAATCTGATGCTCACTAATGGCCAACTGTCCAAAATTTTATTGCATTGGCTTAGGTTGAAAAAAGAAGAGTAGAAACATACTGCAAAAATTTGGCAGATTAATGACTTCGCATCTATAGTTCCTACTTAATTTCATGAATACTAATTGAAATTATCCCATCTACTTTGCCTTATAATACATTCAAAATAATTTTTTTTGATTTTGGTTTACTAGGAGATACTTACAGTAAGAATTATAGATTTTTTTCTACCAGTCCTAGAAGAAACCATTATTCCTTTGAAAAGTTCCTAACAGATTTTACCTGAATTTTTCTGACCATAGCAATCTAAGAAGAAAAATGCTCTTGGTATGTTCAGAGTAAATTTACAGTGCCAGCTAGTCTGCCATCACCCTACATTCTGTCAGTGTGTCATATAGATGTTACACACCTGTGAGGACACCGTGTCAGGACAGCAATTGATCTGCCTTGAAGATATAGGGGACACAATATCCAGCATTATTATTGGGTTTCTGGTTTACTCAAATTTTGTTGTTTTATCACAGTTAATCAAAACCTCTTCAGATTAATACAATTTGCCTTTCAAAAAATTAGCACAAACTTCAATGTTAAAATTATTGAAAATGTAAAAGAGTTAAAATTCTAAAATATGTTTTTAGGACAAGAATTTATTTCAATCAATTATGAAGTGTAAATAATTTAAGAAATATTTAATACATGTTTATTTAGTACATGAATAAGAAATTAACTAATTCAAGAAATGCACCTCTTATAATGAAAGAAACTAACAAAAAAAGTAAATCTGACCTTAAAAGCAATCTGGTAGATTATGTGCATATATTATTATTTACATTTAATGTTTCAAAGATATGAGCCAGAGAGGAAAGTCTAAGTAAGTTAAGGGATTTGATGAACCAGAGGAAGAAAACATATACAGATAGTTTCAAAAAACTAAGTGAGTGGGAACAAGGACACTCAGCAGAAAGTTTAAGTAAACCATACATAGATAAATGGAAGTTTGTGAGAAGTTTGTCAAATATTTCTTACAATTATAGCAATGGTATAAAGGTTGTATTTGAAGAAACACATAGAATCTTGATTACTAGAAGCTACACTATAGGATTAGAGGAGGCAAGAGAACTTTCAAAAATACCGTAACATACCTGGTTCCTTTGCCACATATTGAAAATAACAATCGGGGCTGGGGATTTAGCTCAGTGGTAGAGCGCTTGCCTAGGAAGCGCAAGGCCCTGGGTTCGGTCCCCAGCTCCGAAAAAAAGAACCAAAAAAAAAAAAAAAAAGAAAAAAGAAAATAACAATCAAAGATGAAGCTTAGAGAAGAGAAGGAAAGTAGTCCCTAGAATTGTGAAACAACACAGAGAAAGAAATCAGTGATTTTCTTGGCCAGAGAAAAGGTTAATAAAAGAACAGAAACACCCTTTGGAGAAAAACTCTTCATTTGGCACACTTGTACAGACATGAAGCCAGGGCTGCATAATGGTTTTGAACATCTCAATGCAAATTCCATGAATTTAACCATTTTCACTAAATATACAAACCATAGTAATATAGCACTTCCTGTGGAAAAGTGCAGAGCTTATAGAGCAGTGATTTTCAACCTGTGGGTCACTATCCCTTTAGAGTTTACACACCACAGATTCTGTATACCAGAAGTATACATTACAGTTAATAACAATAGCAAAATTATAATTATGAAGACATAACCAAAAAATACTGTTGAAGGTCACCTCAGTATTATAAACTGTATTAAAGGATCAAAGCATTAGGAAGGTTGAGAACCAATGTGGTGGAGCTAGAAAATGCAAAATAAAGAAAAATAAAATATATTTCAATTAATGCGCAAAATTTCCTTTCTAATTTAAGGAAGGTCATTTGATAACAAATTAAAGAAGCAATGAAACCCAAAGTATATTCAGGAGGAAAAGAATTTGTTATATATATATATATATATATATATATATATATATATATATATATATCAATGGAGATTCAGAAGTCCTTACATTTAACTAGCTGTTGATGTGTAATGTCTTTGTATGACACAAGAACTTCTTTGAAAATGAGTAATGGTTAGAATTATTGGCTAATATAAGGCAAGTTTCCAGAAGGTAGATAGCAATTATACTGATTTGTGAAAGTAGCAGGAGTAGACGCTATTCTAGGATTCATGGTGTCACCAGCCGTGGATATTTGGTTACATTGACAGTAACAGGTATTCCTCCCCTTTTACTGAATGAGGCTCAGGTTCAATTAGATGTTTGTTGGTTATCACCAGACAAAAGTGCTACTATTTCACCTGTAGGGATATGTTGGTGGGTTGGTCATTGTGACCCATATGTGATCCGTTTAACAACTTGTAAGGAATACGAATTACTTTCTTCCTATGAAGATCCCATCTTTGAATATTATAAGAGAGAGTGCTCAGAATGGGGACCTCCAAGTCTGTTTCAGTTCATTTCTTCCAAGTCCTGAATGCAACATGTAGTACATTCACCAAAAGGACATACGTTCATATTCTAGGAGAAAACAATTGCAATTGCCATAACCTATAGTATTGTGAGATTCTTTAGAAATTTACTGATTAAAAATTTAATGGAATGTTTCCTGTGCTTGGCACTGTTTCTTTCTTTTCCTTGGTTGGTTGATTTTTTTGTTTGTTTTCTTGTTTATATATTCTATCACTACTTGGAGGAGCATAATTTCTCCAAGTAGCATAATATTTTATATTCATGAACATGCATACACAGTATATATATATATATATATATATATATATACATATATATATATATGTGTGTGTGTGTGTGTATAAATCAAACATAAATTAATATATGTCTCTATAAATTTTTTCAAATATTCTTTGTGGTATTTCCCCTCCTCCTCCTTTCCCTTTGACCTCTGTATTAACCTCCTTTTCCTTGCACAATGAAAGTCCCTATTTTTATCATTTCCCTTTTACAACAGATGAATCTAAAGAACCATATTCTGCTGCCACGATTTTTCTTTGCCTTCTGGTTCTTCCAACTAAGAACTGGTGATTTGGAGCTAGGATCTTGAGCTAAAAAACATGCAGTGTTTGTCATTCTTATTCTGTGCTACTTCAGTACAATATTTTCTAATCCCCATTTGCCTGCAAGTTCCATTATTTTGTTTAATGCATTTTACAGGTAAATAAACTTATATTGTGCATATATGCTAACCTTTCATTATGAAATCATCAATTGAAGGACATACATCGTTTCAATATCTAGCTGTTGTTAATATAATGGTAATGGACATAGATAAGGAAGAATCTGTGGAAGAACCAATCAACCACGTGAAGAGGAAGCCTAAAGTGGGTCGTAAGATTTTGAGCTGTAGACCAAACTATTTGCCAACACGATGCCATCTTTATTATTATAGCTCTATAGTGCAACCTGAAATCAAAGATGGTGGTTGTTACTATTGTTCCTTTACTGTTATTCATTGTTTTAGATGTCCTGGGTTTTTCATATTTCCATATGAAGCTAAAACCTCTTCTTTTAATATCTGTGAAAAATGTGTTTATGTTTTGATGGGCATTGCATTGATTCTGAAGATTGCTTTTGGTAGAATAACAAATACGTATTATATAGTCCATAAGCATGGGTGATGTATCTGTCTTCTGATGGTCTCTTCACTTTGTTTCTTTAATATCTTAAAGTTTTTACCATACAAATCTTTCATTTGCTTTCTTAGAGTTAACCCAAGTTATTGTATATTATTTGAATCTATTTTAAAAATGTTAAGAGAAGAAATTAAAAGACAAGAAATCTAAAAATATGTCCAGTTATTTCTATTGGCAAATAATATTATATAATATTTAAAATATCTTAAAAATATGACAGAAAAATTTATGAAATTGATCTCATTCAGAAAATTGGCAGGGTTAAAGTATCAACTTTCAAAAACCAGCATCCCTCCTATATACCAATAATAATCACGCTGAGAAAAATATCATAAAAATACACAAGTTAAAATAACTGAAAAAGAAAATAAAGTTCCTAGAAATAAACCTAAAAAAGGAGGTGAATACATTTATAATCTTTAAATTTCTTTTTAAAAAGGTAAAAAAGCTACCAGAATATGGGAAATTTTTCCATGCTCATGGATTGGTAGAAGTAATATTGAAATGTAGCCATTCTAGCAAAAGAAATTTATAAATTAAAAAAAAATCTCACTCAAAATCCTCTTGAATTTTTCACACAAATAAAAATTAATCCCCAAATCAATATAAAACTAGAGAAAACCCAGGCTAAACAAAGCAATCCTTATCAAAAGAGCAAAGATAGGGAAATTTAAAGCTATAATAATAAAGTTGTGCTATAGTAATAAAGGCAGTATAGTATTGGCACAAAACAGGCATGAAAACAAAACAGAAGGCCTATCCACAAGTGCATATAGCAATTGACAAGAATACACAAAATTTTTCAAATATGACTAAACTATACACTGGAAAAAAGTGACATTAACAAATGATGTGGGGTGGGGAAGAATTGTATGTACATGTGTAGAAGAATAAAATTAGACCTGCATCTTTCACCATGAACAAAAGAAAACTCTGAAAGAAAAAAAAAGAAAGATAAATTAAATTACCTCTATTTGCAGAAGGTATGCTATTATATCAAAATCTCAATGTGAAAATGGAAGTCTAAAATTATTAGGAAAAACTTAGACATTGCTCTGCAGATTTTACATTAAAGAGATACTGTATTACTGGAAGAGCTTGAAGGGGCTCGAGACCCCATATGAACAACAATGACAAGCAACCAGAGCTTCCAGGGACTAAGCCACTACCCAAAGACTATGCATGGACTGACCCTGGACTCTGACCTCATAGGTAGCAATGAATAGCCTAGTAAGGGCGTCAGTGGAAGGGGAAGCCCTTGGTCCTGCTAAGACTGAAGCCCCAGTGAACGTGATTGTTGGGGACAGGGCGGTAATGTGAGGAGGATGGGGAGGGGAACACCCATAAAGAAGGGGAGGGGGGAGAGGCTAGGGGGAATGTTGGCCCGGAAACCGGGAAAAGGAATAACATTCAAAATGTAAATAAGAAACACTCAAGTTAATTTAAAAAAAAGATTTTGGCAAACTCCAAGAAAAAAAAGAAATACTATATTTATAGAATGCCATGTATTAATTAATTAAAGCCAACATTGAAATTTGTCACTTCATGAAACCAATAATCCAAAATATAAACAAGACCATTTCTGTATAGCAAAGCAAGAAATCAGTCCTCTGATCACAGAATAAAGAGAATCTTCACCAGCTGAACATCAACAGAAGATCAGTAGCCAGAATATAGAGACAACTAAAACTAAGAAGAAAGAAGAAAATAAAACTTGGCTATAGATCTGAATAGAGGGTTTTAAAAATAAGAAATAAAACACTAATAAATACCTTTAAATGTGTTCAACATATGTAGCAATTAGTGAACTGCAAATTAAAACTGCATTGGGATTTCATTACGTCTTAGAACAACTGGAGTAAACAATCTAGGATGTAGTGAAAGAGGACCTTCGATAACTGCTGCTAGAATTCCAGACTGAAACCATTGTCGTGGATCTGGGTATAGAATTTTCAGAAAGCTAAAAGTAGATTTGCCATATGACCTAGCTATAATACTCTAGCATATTCTCAATAGACTTGACATCCTTCTGCACAGATGCTTTATTAGCCGTGTATATTGCCACCTTATTCCCAATTTCTAGGAAATAAAACAGCATAGATATTGTCCAACTAATAAATAGTTGGTCAAAATGTAGCATGTGTACAAAATGAAATTGTTTAGCTATAAAGAAGATTAAAATCATCAATTTGTGGGTATATGGATAAAACTAGGATATTAGTATACTGTTATGTAATTCAGAACCATAAATATAAATGTCCATTTTTCTACCATATTTGTGGGTCCTAGACTGAATCTTTAGATTTGAGCATATAACTTGAATCAATCACAGAAGCCAGAGAAATAGAAAAGCACCAAAAAAGGCTTAATAAAAGGAATCTCTAGAGAACAGTATAATTGGGCAAATATGCTATAGTGTGTAGGGGGAAATATGGGGATTATAAGTGGAGAGGAGGAGGAATGGCAATGCAGAGAGGGAGAGAGGAGGGATAGAAAAATAATATTAAGGATGTTTGAAAGGATATTTAAAATGATACTTTATAGTCTTAATTTAAAGTTAATAAAAATTACACACACATATATGACACACACATATATATACTGCAAATAAATATATATACACTGAATATTCATATAGACTGTATGAATACACATGTACAAATACATATACAAAATATACCCTGAAAATACATACAATTTAGAAATATGGAGAGAGAAAAAGAGAGAGTGAGAGGGAGCAAGCTGGATTCTTGGTATCCCCCCCACCAAGAGCAATACACTATTTAATAAAATCATAATCACTAGAAATGGAAATTTTCCCTCAGTTGATTGGTGGAAGGTCTAAGGGATGTCCCAAACAACAAAAGCCATTACCATTTCAAAACTTTGCTTCCTACTTGAAGGTTAAACCATAGTGCTGAAGACACCACACAGTTGAGAAACAAGACCAGAAGTCAAGCTACACATGCCCTGGATATATCTTCCATAAGGACTAGCTTTCATGGACAACAAAGTTACTATGCAGTGTGCCAAAGCAGATAAACACAGTGTTGTATACAGCTGTAAAGTCTATGAACCACAATAATGTATCACCTGGCTAGTTAACCATTAGACATAAGGATTGGGCATAATGACAATACCAGTTGACATGTAGCTATGGGATGGGAGCAATTTCACTAGAACACTCTTATCTGTTTAATAATTATAAGTAATTCAATATTTTTGCATTTCAATTAATACAAAACAAAATAAACTTTATGGGAAATATAATAATAAACAAATATATATATAGAAGAGGAATGTTTGCTGCATCATATATTTTCATACTTTTCTTTATTATGGACCTTGATATTTTAACATAATACAATTAGAAAAACAAAACCAACACACACATATATAATATATATCTTGAAACAAAGTAAAACAACTCTTTAAAAATTATAAAAGTTTCATTTCTAAAATTATCCATTCTCCCATTCAAATAAAATATTTTCATAGTTAAGGTTAGTAAATTTTTATTCATTAACAAATGACCAGTCACAAAATAGTCAAAACACCAAATACACAAAACAAAAAGAATTTCAAAAGCAGTAAGGGATAAAGGTCAAATAACATATAAATGCAAACCTATCAGAATTATACCAGACTTCTCACCATAGATTATGAAAGCCAGAAGATCCTGAGCAAATGTCAAAAAAAAAAAAACCGAACAAACAAACAAACAAAAAACAAACCAGGTATTAATTAATTGATAGTATACTTCTCATTAGTAGCATGTTTACTTCATTCTTTACATTTGTTAAAGTTCTAATATAATCATGATATCTTCGAATCTACAAAGAAAATTTATGTTTTCATTTTTCATCCATTTTAATTTATTCTAATAACTGTAACTTCTGAATTGTTAATGAATTTTGACCTGTACTTGCTATTTATACAACCTTTGGTGAATGACTGGAAGTGTCACTTTTCGCTGACTTTTCAACTTCACGAAATTGCAGAACATACATTTGATCTAGAGGAAGAAAAAGCAAACTAAAAATCAGGTATCCATAAGAGTAACAGCAAAAAAAAAATCCAAACAAACAAAAACACAAAAAAACAAAAAACAAAAAACTACTAAATGTTCCCTTTTTCTCATTTTTTAAGTAAAGCTTGGCCATTTTTCCTAAGAGAATTATATTGAGATTAAATTAACTAGCTGGTAAGTGTTTATTATGGTGGGACAGTATATTCATCAGGGTTCTCTGGAGTAACAGAACTTATAGAATGAATATATATTATTTATTATAACAACTTATGGGTGGCAGTCCAGTTAATCCAAAAATGAACGACGGTGAGATGAAAGTCCAATAGTCCAGGAGTCTCAGCTAGTCTTCAGGGGAACTGGAATCCTGAGGAATTAGGCCCTACTGGCAGTGAAGGACTTGGTAATTAGGTGACAGCTAGCAGGAAAAAGGCAAAAGCTTCCTTTGTGCATATCCTTATACAGGCTTCCAGCACAAGGTGTGGCCCAGATTATAAATGTGCCTTTCTGCCTCAAGATCCTCAAATCCAGATTAAAGGCTTTTCCCTGTTTAAAATATCTGGCTTAAAGTTGCAACTTGTTACCTCAAAAATCTTGAGGAGTAGTGGATCTTCCCACTTCCAATTGAGAAAACATCCTGCACAAGTATGAGTTTTAGTTACTTATAGATGTAGTCAAGTTGCAAATCAATAATAGACATTACAGACAACAAAGTTGTTAATTTAACCCCATTCTCAATAAAACAGTTTGACATAAATGTGTTTGTGTATATATGTATACACATGAACATACAAAGATAGATGTTGATGTAGATATTCAATAATAAATATACTTTATTTTTAAGCTGATCCCATGAAACAATATACACCTAAAAGTGCACGTTTTGTTGTGTGACCGTGAGTATATGTTGCAATTTAATCAGACACATCCATTTGTGCTTGACCTCCTCAGTGCCTAGATCACTTCATGTCATAAACAAACATTGATAAGAAAAGTCCTTAGGTAACTATTTAGAATCTAATTTAATGATGTAATTTTAAATCACATTTCAATGTTAGTCCATGTCCTAAGGGCCCTGCTGTGCATCTCTGATGAACTCACCATGCTCTCCACCATTTTGCCTGTGAACTAGTACTTGGCCAATTCCAAATGTAGAGAGGCTAAGAGCAAGCAGAAAATGCAGGAGACTTATTTCATACAAAGATAATAAACATATGGAATGGAATACGTTGCTCACTTAGAACACTGGAGCAGATAATATAAACTGTCTCTGCAGCACAAAAATTTATTTCTACAGGAGATTAAAGACATCAGGGAAACCAGAAAGAGTTGATATCAGTGGTTTGGAAAAGGAGAATGTCAGATACACTTAAACGAAGAAATTTTTTTTAATGTTCACAGGGCCCCTCTTCCTACCTCTGTCTCAGTTTTCTTTATGTCTTAAGGTTCTTTTAATTTTCTAGAAACCAATATAATTGTGAGTAGCTTAGCAAAAATTGCTGCCGTATACCATACTGCACGCTATAAAGCATGCAGTGATCTTAAAGCGCATGATCGGGCTGCAGATGGCACTGTTAATTTCTATTACAGACTGTAAAACCACGAGGGAGATAGTGTTTGCTTCACTGCCTTCCTGTTCTACAAGAATGATTTCTGATGCTTTCCCCTACTGCACAGCCTTTCTACAAAGTGTTTTAGAAAGGCCAAAAGGAATTTGCTCACTATTAAAAGAAATATGAGCAAAACTGCCACGCTGCTCTAGGCATTGTCTTTGGCTGGCCCCAGGTTGGTACCCCTTTCAAGGGAAAGTGCAGGTATCTGTTCTTTTAGAATGAAACAAACTTTGTCTGGATATTTGGGAGTTCATTAAAACATCAACTTTTTTATATCAAAAATAAAACAAAATATGAAATTCTACCCATTATTGTTTTCTTAATGATGGGGAAGTTAGATAAGAGTAAATTATCTCAAAAATATGAACATATAAGAGCAAAAAAGATTTTGCAACAACATTGTGTTTTCTTTAATAACATTGGCTGCAGATTGTTTCCCCTGGGGCTTCACTCAATGAACTATATAAACTTTCATTTTTAATTCCACAGTTTGACATGTCTGGTCTGTATTAAATTGAAAAAAATCTTTTTCCAACCACTTGAATTATGGTCATGGCATAGCTTTTAGAATGCCTGATTTTGTGTCTTAGATACATTTAATACAGGACCTTATAGTTCCCCTAATCTTTTTATATCTTTGTTCTCTTATTTAAAACCTATTATAATTGGGGTTGGGGATTTAGCTCAGTGGTAGAGCGCTTGCCTAGGAAGCGCAAGGCCCTGGGTTCGGTCCCCAGCTCCGGAAAAAAAAAAAAAAAGAAAAAAAAACCCCTATAATTGACAAATTCGAATGGCATTAAAACAGTGCTTGAAAACTGGTGAGTATAATTTATGACATCTGATAAGGCCATGATAACATTGACCACATGTGTTGTAATAAGCTTCATCTATATACAATCCGTTGCTTTATTTCATGTTTATATATCATGATCTTCCAAGAAAATTTATTCTTACTTGCCATTTTATCTCACAAAGCAACTGAAGAATCTCAGGCCAGGGGCATGTAACTCTTTTAAATTTTCCTTTAAAATAGGTAGATGCAAACACTTTTGAATTGCAAGTACTTACAAGCTTGAATGGGATTAAAGAACAGAAGTACATTCATAGAATATGCAGATGGCGGGATTTCTGAGTTATTTATCTTTACATTTATTTTGGCATTTGCTACTGTTGATTCATATGAAAGAGAAGTCATGAAAGTTCTCAAAGATTCTAAGGGAAAGAAAGAATATTTGAAACTCAAAGGTCAATCCTTTTTTTAAGTATTTATTTTTGTTTTTGTTTTGCTTTTTATTTTAAATGTCTTTGAGTATGTGTATGTGAGTACAGGTGTTCCCTAGATTTCAGAAATGACTATTGGATTCTTTGGAGTTAAAGATGTAAACCCCCCTACATGAGTTGTACGAACTGAACTTCAGTTTCCTGCAAGAGTAGTATAACTCTTAAATCCTGAAATATATTTATTCCTTGTGACATACTATTATCAGAGACATGCCTACTACTTCCTGCCAGAAGGAGAAACATATAGCATGTGACACACAACACCAACAGAATATAACATAGAGCACTGAACAATATGGAGAGCATATTGTATAGCCCAGTCAAAATTAGCT
Source organism: Rattus norvegicus (assembly GCF_021556685.1). Taxonomy (NCBI): domain Eukaryota; kingdom Metazoa; phylum Chordata; class Mammalia; order Rodentia; family Muridae; genus Rattus; species Rattus norvegicus. Next base: position 113,526,682 of record NC_141538.1, read on the forward strand.
CTATCAAAAGAAGGGTAGAAAGCGCAAGATGAACCCTGGCTCTTTTTTTCACTCTGATGCAGACAAAAGGGAACTTTTCTGAAATTTTGAAATTTTACCTTTTTCTCATCATTTTGTCAGAAAGGAGGGAGATTCACTTTGTCAAAAAACATAAAGATGACCACTAGCTAGAACATAATTATAAGGTCTGAAAACCATTCCTAACTGCAGTTGCAATATGGAAGCCTATGGTTTATCTGAAAGACAAAGAAAGAAGCTGGGGCAACGTTTGAAGAAATGGTTTTCTGACATATGAATTTTTCTTCTTTGCAAGTACAAATATTTATGATAAATGAATTTAGAGATTGGAATACAATGAAAATAAATCTTAATGATTCTTAAAATTTTAATATTATAGAGATATAAAATAGTTATAGATGATATGCTTACTGTGTTAAAGAGAATATAAATTCCCTTACATATATATGTAGTAAATATTATATATATGTATATATATATTATGTGTATGTACATATACTATGTACTAGTGTGTGTGTGTGTGTGTGTAGAATACATATATGTACAGATAATACTTATTACCACTCTGCAGATAGATTATTACCAGTCTTTGCAACTAAATATATGCATTGAAATCTTTGCACACAAAGGATCTCAATCTTTTTTCCTCTGGTGCTCCCTTCTCTTACTTCCTTTTATTGTGTTTTCCTTTAATTTTTAATATTTTTTGTCTTAATCCTCATTTCTAATGTTTTTTCTCTTGGTCCTCACTTTTCTTGGTCCTCCTGTGCCCCTTTTTCCCATTCTGTAGTAAATGTACTGTTCTGCACAGGTGCTTAAAAATAAATTCCTTCCCTAACTTCTCTGCAAAAGTACAATACGTGTTGGATGGCAGTATGAGACTTTAATGGATGCAAATATTACCATTTTTTTATATAAGCAGAAAATTGCCAAAGAATAAATTATTTTCTAAATTATAACTTTCTACCTTAATTCTTTATTTAGAAAACTTATATTTACATCCATTAGTGCTCAGCTCTCACCTAAAGCTCATATCAATATCTCATATTGATATTTATTAAGATCTGTTACTCTACACTCATGAAAATGTGTAAGACTCCATATCAAATATGTTTTATATTCAACACACTGCCATGAAGGAATTGTTGAGTTGGCATTCTTTAGTGAATAAGTGTGAACTCATGAGCTGTAATATGGTAAGAAACATAAGTCTTAATAATTAACATGGCATCTTATTCATATCCTAATAACTTGAATATTTTTAATGATACTGGCTTAAAGATTCACATCATATAAATAGAGTAAGTGATTTACACTTGAAATCCAAAGAAAATGCAAACCATTATGTTGTTATATGCTTACAGATATAAGACTGTAGAAATATAGTCTGAAAAATTGTGTTACACTTGGCCACATTGGAAGACATGGTGGATTAGAATGCTTGTGAATTAACATCTTTTCCACTTAAATTTTAGTATAATTTCAATTCGTAAGTGGGTCATATTGAATTTAATGTTTAAATTTACAATTTTCACAGTTGTGTGCAACCATTATTTTATGAAATTCAAGTAGTCCCGTTCCACACATTACTTGGAGAATTATTAATATTTTTCAGAGTGCTTCTCATAGAGTTCTTAGATAAGATGGTCTGTCTGAGAAAGATAAACAATCACGAAACATCCCCCTAATCAGTGTAATAACAAATACAAGTGGAAAATTCATGCTGGCCGGAACTTTTAAAAGCACCCTGAAGTCTACGGTTGCTAGAACATTTGCTTTCAACAAGAGAAGAAGCCTGTTTAATCACTATACTCAACAATTTGCCAGAGACCAAGCGTTCTCTCATTACATATGTGAAACATGCACAAAGCTCTTACAGTCTGAAGAATTAACCTAGGAACCTGTTTCTCTCATTCTGAAGATAAAACAGAAAGAAGCTATAAAGGAAGAGTGAGCATGATTCTCAAAAACAAATATGGGTGGAAAAAAGCCACCCAAAGGCGAATACTACTGAAAGTTAGTGCTGATAGCCATCGGGACTGAAAAGCAGTAAGGAGTATGTGCCAGTCAACAAAATTCAACAATCTAAGTTCCTTAAAATTGAACTCTATCATTCAAAGTTCTACAGCAAAAGTCCAAGTTCAAGATTTCATTTCTATAGTGGAGTTTCATCCTGAGGTATAGGCAGCCTACTTCAGACTTTATTATTAGGAACTTGTCTTATTTTTGAAGAAAATAGAGGTTGGAGATGAAGAGCACTCGTTAGTATGCTGTGATTGAAAGACACGGAGCATATCAGAATTTTACCTCTTTGACTTCCTTTAACCTTAATTGCTACTGAAAATATTTTTCTCTAAATCTAGTTACACTGGAGTTCAGGACTATTTGGAAGGAATAAACACCTTTAAAAAGTGAGCACAATTTAGATACGGACCTCACAGACACGGTGAGTAAGCACAAGCTACAACTGCTAGTAAGCTTAACAAATTTCCTCAGTACAGAAATTGAACCTTGTGAAGAGGGCATTTCCCAAACCCAGTGAGAACTCGAGAAAGAATAGGTAAAATAATGAACGCAATGTGTGGCATCTGAGTTGGGGAGCTAGAACAAGAGGGTGAAAGAATTTAAAATACAAATGAAACAGTAAACGATAATATATGGGGGAAGAAAAAAGGTTTCCAGCATTGATGAAAAGTATCAATAGGCAAAAAGAAAGAGACAATGGAAAAAATGAAGCATTTCCACTACGTTCATTATACTCCTATTCAGCGACGTTTGAACAAGGAAGAATAGCATACTCAGAGAAACACCTTCTTACTGTGAGAAAAGAATAATCATAGAAACAAATACTTCCAGTATATTAATTTATGTTAAGATCATTAAAGGAACAAACAGAGCAAGGCATTGTATTCCATGGATAATAGTTTTGGGGAAGTCCTTTTGATTTTTTAAGCTACACTTCACCTAAAAGAAACACAAAATATTTTGATCAAATAAAACAATTTATAATAACTCATTTGTATTTAACACAATGGTTAAGAAAGGACTGGGTCATTGCTTGGCAATGGTGCCATTGTGAAACAACCTTTCTGAAGGTGCAATTGTTTCACAAGTATGAAGACATAGCCCTGTAATGTCTAATGGGAAAAAAGAAAATAAACTGTTTCCTATTATTAACAAGATTAAATTTCCATGAGATGAATAGTAATTGAAATCAGACCATGATCCATACAGAGGATAACCCTAAGAACAGTTTGTTTTATAATTTCAGTATCTTAGAATATTCTAAGACAATATTTGTGTAACATACAGAAGAAACATCCAATAATTAAGCCATTGAATAAGTGCAAAATTTTGCTCAACAGAATTGTCTGTATAATTGGCCACATATTAAACACTCATCACAATTATCAGTACATAGTTATCCAACTGTAAACTATCCATTGACAGTTTCATAAAGTTGAAAACTGTGTACTTAAGAGTGATTTCTCTTTGCTTTCTGATGCTTTGCACACATGGAACTTTGTAAATGCAAGTCATGACAGCACAGGCAGTGGGGAGATGCTAAAGTGGAATTTCCTGTAGAATTATATGCATTGTTCACCAACATTTTGTACTGTGCCTTCACTCATACCAGTTGTCAGTAATTACTCCTGTAATGATTAAATACATAAATTAGTACATGGAAAAAAATATATTGAAATGAATAGATGTTTATATTCAAGGTAATTTTGAAAACTACCCTAAGATTAATGTAGTCAACATATAGTTCCTGGAAACTGTGTTATATTTTGTTACTTTGTGTTCATTTTTTTATATTCATTAATAGAATATGGATAAAAATAGAGAAAAATAACATTGAGTAGTACAGTACCATATATTTAATTTGTATACATATGTTGTGATATGTCTATTGTCTTAAATAAAATAATTTAGTTTTATGGTTTTCTTCATTCTTTAAATTTATTCTTCTCTCATTCAATGAATTGTAATCATACCCTCCCCTCTCTCCACTCCTTCCAGTCTCTCCATCACCTCCACTTTCCAGATTCACTGTACTTCAATTTTTTTCAGAAAAAAGGCAGACTTCCTAGTGGTATCAACTGAACATGGAATAGCAAGATTTAATAAGACTAGGTATAAATCCTTATATAATGTTTATTGAGGCAAACATCCTCTGAGCAGGAAAATAAGTCACAGACATCACCATTGTCATTGTTCAGGAACCCTCACCACCTCCACCACCACCAAAAACAACAACAATAGCAACAAAAACCAAGCAAATAACCATAGCATGCATGCATAAAACCTAAGACAGAACCACGCTGGTTCTATGATTATCAGTTCTGTCTCATGAGCCCCTATAACCCTGCTTAGTTAATTCTGTGGGGTATGTCCTCCTGATGTCAATGCCCCCTCCCCTTCCTCAGGATTTCTGATATCTGCATACTGTTTGATGTGGCTCTCTGTATCTGCTTGAATCAGCTTCTGAAGGATGCCTCTCTGACAATTGGAATAGGCACTAATCCTAAGACTATAAAATAATCACAAGGAATCATTTCATTGACTTAAAAAAAATCAATCATGTTTGATTCTATTATAGATCTGAATCTGGCCAGCCTGGGTTCTCCCATAAGCTTCAAGTAAGACCAGTCACTGGATGACCACTCCCACAAATTCTGAACAACCATTGCTCCTAAATGCCCACTTATTCCAGTTTTCTTTCCCAGGACTTTTTCCTTTGTCCCTCATTCTTCCACCTGCCCCCATTACCACCCAAACACCAGTAAATCCACAATTCTATTCTATTCATCTTCACATGGACATACATGTATCCCTCCTAGACCTCTTCTCTTTATCCAACATCTCTGGGCCTGTGCATTATAATGTGATTATCCTTTACTTAACAGCTAATGTCCACTCATATGTGATTACATATCATGTTTGTCTTTTTGTGTTTAGGTTGCCTCACTAAAGATGATTTTTTTATTCTGCTTCCATCCATTTTACTGCAAGGTTTTTAAAGTTGAATAATATCCCATTTTGTAAATGTACCATACATTCTTTTCTTTATTCGTTCTTTAGTTGGGGCATCAAGATTGTTTTAAATTTCTGGCTATTATGAATAAACCTGATATGAACATAGTTGAGCAAGTGTCTTTGTTGTGGAATGGGTTATTTTGGGGGTATATGCCTAAGAATGGTATAGCTGAAGCCAATATATACAATGAAAAGCAAAAACATCTTCAACAAATGGTGCGGATCTAACTAGATATCTGTATGTGGAAGAATGCAAATAGAACCATCTTTATCACCATCCATAAACTCAAGTCCAAGTGGAGTCAATTCCTCAACATAAAACCAGACTGAACCAGATAGAAGAGAAAGTAGGAATAACCTTGAAAGTATCAGTACAGAAAAGAATTTTCTAAACAAAACACATTTAATACAGGCACCTTTGTTAACAACTAAGAAATGGGATCTCAAGAAACTAAAAAGTTTCATTAGACAATGAACATCAGCAATAGGACAAAATGGCCACCTGCAAAGTAGAAAAGGATTTCTCCAACTCCAGATACAATATATCCAAAATATATAAAGAACTCACATAACATGTCATTGACAAACCCAATAATCAAATTAAAAAATTGGGTATATGGACCTAAACAGCAAATTCTCATTAGAAGAACCTCAAATGACTGAGAAACACTTAAAAGTTCAACATACTAAATTATGGAAATGAAAATCAAAACCACTTTGAGATTCCATCTTATATATGTCATCATGGCTAAGATCAATGATTCACATGATAGTTCAGGGTAGCAAGAATAAGAAGCAAGAACACTCTCACATTTCTAGTTGCATCATGTTCTAAACATGAGGTTAGCATACACATATGCTATCTACTGAAAAGAGATACTATAAAGAAATTTTTCAACACAGTACTATAGAATTTGCTTAATAGACAGATTGCCACAGTTCCTCCTGAAAAAAACTCTGAAAGGTAATTCATGAGTCAAGAGAATGCAAATCAATCCATTCTTACCACCCTGTACAAAGCTTAAGTCCAAGTGGATCAAGGACCTCCACTTCAAACCAGATACACTCAGTCTTATAGAAGAAAAAGTGGGGAAGAGTCTTGAACAAATAGGCACTGGGGAAAATTTCCTGAACAAAGCATCAATGGCTTATGCTCTAACATCAAGAATTGACAAATGGGACCTCATAAAACTGCAAAGCTTCTGTACGGCAAAGGACACTGACATTAGGACAAAATGGCAACCAACAGATTAGGAAAAGATCTTTACCAATTTTACATTCAATAGAGGGCTAACATCCAAAATATACAAAGAACTCAAGAAGTTAGACAACAGAGAGCCAAATGACCCTGTTAAAATGGGGAACAGAGATAAACAAATAATTCTTAGCTGAGGCATATCGAATGGCCAAAAAGCACCTAAACAAATGTTCAACATCCTTAGTCATCAAGGAAATACAAATCAAAACCCTGAGATTACACTTCACACCAGTCAGAAGGGTGAAGATAAAATCTCAGGTGACAGCACGTGTGGGCAAGGATGTGGAGAAAGAGGAACACTCCTCCATTGTTGGTGGAATGGCAAACTGTTACAACCACTCTAGAAATCAGTCTGGAGGTTCCCCGAAAATTGGGCATTACACTACCTGAGGACTCAGCTATACCTCTCTTGGGCATATACCCAAAAGATGCTCCAACATACAACAAAGACACATGCTTCACTATGTTCATAGCAGCCTTATTTATAATAACCAGAAGCTGAAAAGAACCCAGATGCCATTCAAAAGAGGAATTGATACAGAAAATGTGGTACATCCACACAATGTTATCAAAAACAATGACTTCATGAAATTCATAGGCAAATGGATGGAACTGAAAAATATCATCCTGAATAAGGAAACCGAATCACAGAAAAACACATATGGTATGCACTCATTGATAAGTGGATATTAGTCCAAAAGCTCAAATTACCCAAGGTGCAATCCACGAGCCACATGAAGCTCAAGAAGAATTACCAAAACGCAGATGCTTCACTCCTTCTAAAAGGGGAAAATATCCATAGGAGGGGATATGGAACCAAAGTTTAGAGCAGAAACTGAAGGAACAAAGTCTACCCGACATGTGCGATGTGTATATATATATATATATATATATATATATATATATATGTATATATGTATATATATATGTATATATGTATATATGTATATATGTATATATACACACATATATATGTATATATATACATATATATATACATACACACACACATATATATATATATATATATATGCATACATACATACACATATACAGCCACCAAAACTAGGTAAGATTGATTGGACTAAGAAGTGTGTGCTGACAGGAACCAGATATAGATCTCTCCTGAGAGACACAGCCAGAACATGTCAAATACACAAGTGAATGCTAGTAGGAAACCATTAAACTGAGAATGAGACCCCTGTTGGAGAAATTAGAGTAAGGATTGAAAGAGCTGAAGGGGCTTGCAACCCCATAAGAACAATAATGCCAACCAACCAGAGCTTCCAGGGACTAAGCCACTACCCAAAGGCTGTACATGGACTGATCCATGGCCCCAACTGCATATGTAGCAGAGGAAGGGCTTGCTGGAACCAAAGGAAGGAAAAGCCCTTGGTCCTGCCAAGGTTGGACCCCCAGTGTAGGGGATTGTCGGCGTGGGGTGGAAGGTAAGGGGTTGGGAGTGGGGAGTAGAACACCCTTATTGAAGAAGGGAAGGTGTGGTGATAGGGGGCTTATAGACAGGAAACCGGGAAAGGGAATAACATTTAAAATGTAAATAAAGAAATAGCCAATGGAAAAAATATATACTATCATATCCAGATTTAATTATCAAAAGCAGAATCAGGTATGTAAGAAATATTCTTAATATACAATAATTCATTAAATCAACTCAAGTGATACTTCTTACTTTTGCAGCCAGAATTTTAACAGCATATATTAATAAATAGAGCAATGTATGAATAAAACACAATTTGATCATGTTCACCTGCTCAATAACTCCCTTTCCACAACTCTAATTGTACTACATTTAATTTCATGTATTTTTTCTTAAACATCAAATACGAGGTAAAGCATATTATGTTATTATGAGATCAGCATATTTCACTCAACATGATGATCTCCAGTTAAGTGCATTTTCCCTAATCCACCTTATTTATGTATAATTTGATTCACTATGTATAAGTGCAACAATTTCACTTCGATCTGTGAGCGCCTAGGTTCATAGACTGATTCCACTGGAGACGTAAAGAGGGCACCATGGCTATGCAGGTATGTCTGTCATGTCCTGACCTTCATCCCGCTGAACATATATCCTCTTCATGAAGCTGATGCATGCTTGCCAGTGATGAAATGAGTCTTTTTATTTCGTCTGGGTAGTATCGTACTGATTTGTTCCCTCATTGGACATTTTCTCATCTTCACCAATGGTGCATGAATCTTTTCTTTCTATTTTGCAACACTTGATATCATTCTGTTTTCTAGATCATCATCCTGCTTAGAATAACATGGAATGCTAATTTAATTTTGACTTGCATCCCCTTAGTAGCTGAAAAGAATGACACTTTTCTGTGTGTATCTCTTATAAATGTGTGCTTCTTCATTTTGTATCTACTCAGCTCATTTTCAAATTTATTACTTGGATTGTTTTCTGATTTTATTTACTTTTTGAATTCTGCATATACTATCAGAGTATATCAGTAAATAAATATACTTTTGGCTCAATACTTAGCAAATACTTTATCTCATCCTGTCAGTTAGTTTTTGATATGCAGAAGATACTAATTAAATTTGTTCTAGAATAACTTTATACATACACAATGCACACTAACCAAATGATATCCAACTCCCAACTCACCCTGTCTACTTTCCTTCTCCCAGTAAAACAGCTCTCTTCTCCATGTCTACTTATTTTTATTTGTGTGATGTACTGAATTTAACCTCTGTGATAGTGAGTTTGGAGGTATAGTTAGTGTCTAGTGGTTCCAGGAGTATAAACACTACTCAAGAAACTGATCCTCCAGAAGCTATCCACATTAAGCAGAAACCCATGAGCCTCTCCTACTTAGGTAAATGATTGTTTACAAGATCTGTCTTGCATGGCTGACTGTTCTAAACACATTTGATGTAAGCTAATGACTGTACTTGTTGTATGAAGCCTAGCGGATGTTACTAGATAGCCCTTTATTCATTCTTCTTTTTCTTACATACTTTCCATCTCTCTTCCACAATTTCCCCTTCTACCTTAGAACGAGTCATGTCTTGTTTAGAGTGGAATCCAAAATAATTATTAATTATTGTTATTACAATGTTATTTAAAACCTAGAATTTAGAGATTAAAATTTTAAGAAATATCTCTTGGAAACCTTTCTATTGCTGGAAAGAAAAAACACAAACAAGTCAACCTATAGACGAAAGCATTTAATTGGGGTCTTGCTTACAGTTCCAGCAGTTTAGTCCATGATTATAAAGATAGGGAGTGTGGTGGTAGGCAGGCCTGACAATGGAGAAAAGCCATAGTTGAGAGTTTTCATGTGATCCACAAGTAGGAAGCAAGAGATAGCATGAGAATGGGCCACTCCAGTGAAAGTGCTTTTCCAACAGAGTGAAATTTCCCTATCTTTTCCACATTGCTCATTCCCGGGGATTAAACAATCAAATACATGAGTCTTTGGGAGTCAGTCTCATTCAAATCACGACATAAACAGTTCTGAATTCCTTAAAGGAATTAAATTCTAGATAAAGAAAACTGCTAATCTTTATCTAATAAAATTAATAATTAATTTATCAAGAGTGTACTTAACTATTTAAAGGCTGAACTTAGAAATTATTGGAAATAAATAAATGCCTTTAAATGCCTATGTGTTTATTTCCTCCACAGAGCTTCAAATATTAAGTAAGAAAAATGCAGTTGATTGCTTTAAAATACAATCTGGGAAGAATGTGTAGGGATTACCAAATCTATGGTACTGAGACCAACCAAGATGAAAAACCCTAATATTTCAACTGCTTGCAATTAGTATCATTAGTGATAGGAAACAACTCTTTCTCTACAAAGACTCAACTCTGTAACTAAAAGTATTAGCTTAAATCACTCAAATATGAGAGGCAAGTACTTTCTAAAAGTAAAACAAAATAATAAAATAGGCGTATGCATATGGAAACATGACTCAATGGTTACTAGCATGATCTGTTCAAAAAGCAGACTGAGATTAGTTCCTAGCACTCACTTTGAGAGGCTTACAACCACCACTAACTCCAATTTCAAAGGATCTGACACCACAGTTTGGTCTCCACAGACATTAAGCTCATGTAACACACACACACACACACACACACACACACACCATAAAATTAAGAACCTAGCATTTAAAACATTAAGATATGTAATAGGGAAAATTAAATACTGACTCTATTAGAGTTTAACTTGACTAGTGTAATAGTATGTAGAAAGAAATATTTTCGCAAACATCAGATTGCTAATCTTCTAAATAACCAGAAACATAATGAACAAAGCATGTATTGCACTTTGTTTTCTTTGTTAGTTGATTTGATGAACATTTTAGTGATTAGAGTATATTGAGATGAGTACTAAGTCAGAACAGACAAATTCAAAAGGAAAAATTAAAAACGTAAAAATCAATTAAGCCAAGTACAATTAATATAGTAGAGAAGGCTTAAGGCTATATTCCTTAAAAAATGAAAAACTTTAGATGCTTCTAGAATGCTGATTCCTCAGCTAAATACAAAATACAATAAATAATAATTTTCATTAATAGAAAAGATCTAGTACTAATTATTCTAATATTTCCTCCAATAACACAATAGCAAAAACTCCATACCAAAGTGGTGAATTTAATGACTACAGAAGTTTTGCTGCATTAGATAAAAAAATCACAAAGAATTAATGCTGACTGATGTCAATCTTATGTTTTACAAGGACATTGGAATACTGTTTTCTTTCTATTCCTATCAGAGGAAAATACTATATTGGGATATATTTTGAATGTTTTGATATTATAAATGATCAGTAGTTTGAGTGTTTTCCATATGTTTTATTAATTATTGGGTCTCCCCAACCAATAAGCAATACCTCTCAGAACATTGTCTGTATATTATCCACTGACTGGAAAAGATTAAGGGAATTATTAACTGACAATAATTTACAAAATCAGGCAACAAATAGTCTAAAAAGAAGTTCATACCGTTTTTCTTGTACAAGCAGTCATTCTCTGACTGGAAAGAAATTTTAAAGCAAAAGACAGAAACATTGAAATAACGAAGCATTGAATCGTTTTTTAACTTTTATTTTCTCTCCATATTACATTCCTCTCTCTATTCTTCCCAGTCACCCTTCAACCTTACCTTCCCCCAGATCTGCAGTACTCCTCCATTTCTTATCAAAGAAAGAGGGGGAAAGATGGGAGAATGAACAGGCCTCCCAGAGTTATCCAATGAACATAGCCTGAGAAGATATCATGAAAGTAGGCACAAACTCTCATATCAAGTATAGCAAAAGAGTCAGAGACACCCCTCCATGCACCCACATGCCCACTGTTGGGAGGTCCAGAAGAACACCAAGCTACACAGACATAAGGTATATGCAGAGGTCCTATCTCAGACCATACAGAATTGATTCGTGATTGTAGCTTCAGTTTCTGGGAACAGCTAAGAACACTATTTAGTTGCTTCTATGAGACTTGACTGATCATAGAAGATGACAATGGCTAGAAAATTTAGGGATTATTAAGATGATATCAGGAAACAGAAAAGTGGGGATTAAATGACCAGTTTTCTTCTTCTCTTTCTTTCTACAAGTCCAATCTGTTATATAAACAAATTACACTAATGTGAACCTCTCAAAGGATGCTAAGTGCATTAATTGGCTTTGATGACTGAAGTAAGATTGAAAGAGCTGAAGAAAAAAATGTCTTTTACTGAATTTCATCTGTGGCCTTACAAACTAAGAACTGAATGATTTCAAAGAGAAGCTGAGAGAACACAGTATGGATGTCACCGATTATTGATGTGAAACGTTTAACTTGCTTGGATATCATTGTAGAATTGAAGATTATTATTTTTTTTGTTAGAACATATTCCAAATAACTGCAATCCAAAATTCCTGGTAATTATAACAATCAGTCTCTAGTCTAAAACCTGAAAACTGAATACTTTTCTGAATATGGAGAACTCTGTAGGTTTTCTTAGACTATTCTACCATTTTCAACAACATAGTACTAATTCAGATTTGTAGGGTAAGTGATAACTGTGTCTTTTGAAATACAGCAAAAAAAAGCAGTTTTTGAATAGAAACAATGCTGACCCACTATAGGAGAGTTCCACTTTAACTTCTTTTATGCACATGCGTGGATTTGTATATGTACAGACAATGCCCCTGTTACATACCAGAGTCTATAAATGAAATTCTAGACCTATGACTGTTGTAGTTCCTTTGGGGTTGTTGGTCAGTGAAGTCCGTAATTTTCCTAAACAACATCAACAACAACAACAAAAAAAACAAGCAAGCCACAACAAACAAACAAACAAAAAAATAGAATACAGTGTCTTGCTTAGATACTTTTCAGTGTCTAAGAATGAAAGAAGAGACATAAAAGTAAGATGTGTTGTATTTTCATGATGCTAAAAGTAAGGGAGACCAAAAGGATAAAGGACACTAGAAGTTGAGCTCTGTTTTCATGTAAACTCTTAGTGTGCATTGCCACATGAACACAACCTTGGAAAGGAGGGCAAGCACATCAACTGTGTAAAAAAATATGTGGTAAATATGAGCGATGTTCTGAGTGTCACTACTGGTAGATAAAATGAAATAATGAAAGTCATTAGAAATAAAACAGGTAAAATTTGGATAAAGCATGTAGGTATATAATTATGTCACTACTGAGAATAGATTGCATACTATTATGAACTTTAAGAGAACTGTGAGATTGCTCTTTTAGTGATATAAAAGCTATCTACATTTTGTATGATAATAAGACAGAGGTCATTCTCTCTTAAGTAAACCCTTAAATTTAACCTGGGTACAAAATAAGATGTACTGCTCTGATCATAGGAAGTGAAGAACTGGGCATGAATTCTCATTAAGCTCACATATGCACTAGAAACGAACAAAAGATAGATGATAGATAAATAAATGGGTAGAGAGACATAGATAGATGATTGATAAATTTGTTTGCAGAGGAAAAACTTAATGTAGTATAGGTATTTATAAAAAGAGTTCAAATAGAATTATACTATTACTAGGCACTATTGCTATCTAATTAAAATCTGCTTTATTTGAAAATCTTAAAGAATAATTAATGCTCAGCAATTATTAAGTCAACAAATTTACACATAATTTCCTTTTATCATACAGATATTTAAATTGAGAAGAAATAAAATTTTGTGCCACTCCCCAGAGTGTCTGACCTTTTAAAAATGTGTTTTGTTTATTCTGGGTCTTTTTTTTTTTTGGTCACTATTTATATCAACTTTTCTTTCCTAGTAATATATACTGGTTATGGTACAAATGGAAATTATTTCTCTCAGACAATAAGGTATCACATAAAAATATATCCTTGGAATATTTTATAAATATATATAATATATATATAGTTATAGTTACATTTCTTATTGATTCTCTTGACAATAAGAAACATAATGAAGGAACTATATACATATATATGTTATGAGATACACACACACACACACACACACACAAAATCATTCTCTTGGCAATACAAAACATAGGACAGGAAGCAAGAAGGTTTTATTTCCATATGCAGGTTGAGAAATGGATACAGTGAATCAAGATGGGGAAGCTGTGTGAATAGGAAAATGAAACAGCTCTTCACATTGTGCTTTCAGACAGGAAGCAAGAGAGGGCAGGTTTAGAGTAGGCTATCACATCTCCAGGTTCAGGCACAATGATCACATACTCAGCAAGTTACTACTTATAAAGCCTCCATGGCATCTCCAAACAGCACTCGGAATGAAAAGCAGGTGTTAGGCATGTGACTTTATGTGGACCTCTTCATGTTCAACCTTTATGCTTGTTAGTGATCCAAGACAGGGCTGGCTGCTTTAACAGACACTATTTTTATTCTTTTATAACTATTTTATATCTACGGGTAGTATGAGAGCATGTTATTTGTTTAATTTTGGCTACAAATCATGAATATTATCAAAGATATAAAAATTAAATATGAATGAGGAATTAGTGGTTAAATAATATTCTTCTTATAACTTTTGTACTCCTGACTTATTATTAGTGAGATTTAGAATCTTTAACACATTGTTAAGGATGAGGTGATTCTTCATGTGTAACTGACTAACAAGAGGAAAGTGCATCTAATTCTACTGACTTGAATTTACAGCACAATTTCTGACTTATCCAATAAGTCATTTAAGACTGCTTTTACCTTAAGTTTGAGTAATATAAGTTCATTTCTATTTGGCCTCCACAACAATTAAGGAATTTGTTTTAAAACCAAAACCAACCTTAATTTTATGAGTACCTATTAAACTATGGAACTCACTAAAGAGGTCACTCCTGAGTTCTGTCTACATCTTATCTTCTGAATGACATCCCCCTAATTGCTCTAGATTCCTGTCTCACTTTGTTAAATAGTTTCTGTGATATTACCCAACATTTCCAAGAAGAGGAGGAGGAGGGAAGAGGAGGAGGGGAAGGAGGACAAGAAGGGGAGGGCGAGGGGAGGGGAAAGAGGAGGAGAAGGAATAGACACTACCTTTTTAGATTCTAAATGTTTGTCCAATGATGCATAGGTCTTAGAGTTAATCAGTAAAAGACTGCATAGACAGTTATTCACATGCAAGCCATAGTCATTCCTTTCAGTTCACATCAACTTTTCATAGATGCATCAAGAATCAGAATACTAGAAGAAAATGTTTACATAAAAGATATCAATGAGACCTGTAGTTATATAGTACAAAAAAGTTCATTTTATCCATGTTCATGACTGTGCAAAAGTCCCACACTTTAAAATATATGTACAAATACATTGTAAGTTCCACATCCAAATAATACATGCTACCTACACCTGCAGATACAACCTCATTTTATAAAGAAACTCTAACCGAAACATTAAATAAGTAAATCATTTATATTGTCTAAATTATCCTTCATTACAAGATGAGATATTACTAACCATCTACCTTCTGTAAAACCTTTCTGTAAAAGTCATTTCTACTTCTTAAATTGCATCTGCTTTCTCCATTTCCATACATGTTATGATATTTTTTCCTGCCGTGTTTCCTTTTTTGTCCATAAATTACAAAGAATAACCAGTGCACACAAATCACATTTTTCATGGGGAGAGTGGTTTAATGCCTGTCATACATTTATGGTATCATATATTTTGACTTGCTATTAGTCACACTGGCATTTTAACATAGTCCATTTCTAATATCTGTTCTATTTGAATCTCTAAATTTATTGATTTGAGACTTGGTGGGGGTAGTGATTGGGATATCTTTATACACTCAAAGGAGTACTAAACTTTTCTGTAAGGCCACATATTCTTTGCAACTGTATTTCACTGAGCTGAAAGAGAATCTTTTATCTGAAAATGATCATAGTTAACAAGTGGCATAGATGATCAAAATCTTTCATTTGTAATATATTTGACAACAGAAAAACTGCAACTCACACTCTCACCATTCTTTTTAAAAGTATGATCAAGGGAAGTACAACTTGAAAGTGCAGATGAATGAAATCTACTCTGTTGGGAAGTAAGAAGACTCCACGTTATACCCTCTCTTCATTACAGCCCCTTAGCTAAAACCAACTACCACTGTTGTTCTGATTTTTCACGTTTTGAAAAAAGTACTTATTTGGGTCAAAACAAATTAAAACCCTAGTAGTTATGCATTATCAAATTTAGTTCCCAAAGTTATGTATGTATCACACCAGATAAAAATATGGATTACAAACAGTTTACACATATGTGCTTAAAATTATAGATGAATTAATGGTAAACAGTTAGAGTTAATAATTTCTCCATTCAGGAAAATATATGCAAAAATGTTAAAATGTCATGTACTTCTTAGCTATCAGCAAGCAAATATAAGGCATGTTTAGAAAATTAAATGAATAAAAATGCATGAAATGCTTTTATTATAAATTTTAACACAAAATTATTATTATTCCATGGTTAATGGTCCTGAAGTTTCTGTATCTGTGAAATTTTGTGTTCATTTTTCTGAGCCATCAACCAGGCAGCATAACTAGCTAATGTGAGGCCTCTGACACATACACAGCAAAGGACAGCCTGGTCTGGCTTTAATGAGAGAAGAGGCCCTTAACTCTCCAGAGACTGGAGGTCTCAGGGAGTGGGAGGTCTGGTAGGAGGTAGGAGGGTGAGGACATCATCTTGAAGACAAGGAAAAGGAATGGAGTGAGGAAATATGAGAGGGCAAACCAGAGGAGGATAATGACTGAAGTGTAAAAAATACAATAATAATAATAATGATAATAATATAATAACAATAATAAAGAAATATATTATAATATTAATTTTAGATAAAGTATATTAGAACACTTTCCAGTTGGACTCTTGAAGTACATCCAAGTAAGGCATAATCAGTCCTTATCCAAGGACTCCAAGGACGTAAAAAAAGAATGATAGCTTATACAAACTTTACTAAACTAAAACAGACTCCTGTTTTCTTGAGAGGAAACTTTTACATATAAGTGATAGCTTCAGTTATTTTGATAAACATCATTATTCGTAAAGTATACCACCCATGAAGGGTGTATAAAATGCCGAAATACTTTTCTAGGATTATAAGATGGACACTAAGTTCCATGGACTGAATACTTATATTGAATGTCACAATATGTGTCAATGCCTTTCAAACTATCTGACACTAATGTGTCATCAACATACTTTTGTGGGTCTCGTTAAACATTTTAACTAATTCTGATCATCTAGATTAGAAAATATCGTGGTTTCTTGTACTAATTATAAGCATTACTTAGTGGACTACCCATATGTTTACATACATGTTTATATTTTTTGCATGCATGCATGTAAGGTACACTATTTAAATTGTAGGTAATCGGACATATCATTGTTACATTTTGCTTTATGTTATAAATGTATATATTATTATGTATATAAAAAACCATGAGAGATACTAGTGCCTAGTGTAGCATGTTTTAAAAATACTATTCAATTTCATTCTATCTGAACATGATTAACTTTCCAAATGCATTTCTTTTATTTTTTCTTTATATTATGAATGTTGCAAAACTCAAAGTAAAAATGAGCTGAACTCAGTGCTGATTGAAAAATGGGCTGTCAGAATTAAGCTCTCAAGAGCTGTTCTAACCAGTTGGTGCTTTTAAGGAAGGTCTTACTGCTGAGATAGATAAGCGAAACAATCAAATGAGGTATCTGAGATCAAAATGCTACACACTGCAGGTTCACGCAAGACAAACCTTGTAATGATGCTTGGCTCTGTGTTGTATAGTACTTTAACAAATCCTTCATACGTGTACTATAGGTATTCTTTCATGATTATGGTTGATAATAAAGGGCTAATTTACTCACATCTATTTAACACACATGTCAATCAAAACCATTGAAACTGGTGAAAAAAGAAAACTATAATGTCGCAGGAAACAGTCTCCTCGCCTGTGGAAAAGTGTGATATCTCGAGGTGAGGAATGGAGCTAGAGGTTTGAGAAGATAAACGATTAAGACTCTTCTGATTACTAATAATGCTCATCTTTTCCTGCCAGTAGACATTACCCTCTTCTTTCCCATTCACACAGCAAATGTCTGTGTGCCCATAACAGAAATATGTCTCCACAGATCTAAGAATCACCCTTCCAAACCAGCTTCTATCGATTAAACTATATGCTAATAAAGTTTTTAAAGGTAATAATAATAGTCTCCAAACACAAGAGAGATGAAGGCTTGTCATTTACAAACTACAGTCATACAATAACAAACAAACAGACATTCTTTTTGAGCAACTTAGCGTTAAGAACCTCACAGGAGACAAGTATCTGCCTTTCTCATTTTATTATTTATTTGTTGTTTGTTTGTTTATATTTATACTCCAGGTTTTATTCTCCTCCTTGTCTACCCTCTGACTCTTCCACATCCCATACCTCCTCCCCACCTCCCCTATCTCCACAAGGATGTCCCCACTCCATCCAACCCACTAAACCTCTAAACCCCCTGGGGCTCCAGGTTCTTGAGGGTCAAGTGAACCTTCTTTGACTGAACCCAGACCCGGTAGTCCTCTGCTGTATATCCGATGGGGGCCTCACTATCTTAGACATATCCTTTTAACTATTTTATAAGCCTTTACAATGAAGGCATTTTTAAAATTTTGCTTCTGATCTATAGGAATAGTGAGAACATGATTATATAGTACTCATTAAAAACATGTTTGCCAGACGATGGGGTCCTTATATGCATTCTAAAAAAAGAGTATAAAAAACTTTCTTCTGAATGGATTTCCAGAATATAAACCATTATGGATCTCATATTACATGGATCAATAGGTGACAGGTACTAGTCACCTAGACCTTACGTCTTGAGAGTGATTTTGTAGAGACACATACAAAGCCAGATGAGGTAGTGTATCTCTATAAATGAAGCTCTCTAATGCACAAAGAGAGGCAGAAGAATCGTCCAGAAGCTTGTAGGATTAACTAGTTTGGATGGAGTACATACCACAAACAATAGAGATACTCCCTCAAGGAAGATGGAGAGCATAGATTCCCAAAGTTACGTTCTGACCTCCACATGGTACATGGCATATGTGTTCCTGCACGCAAATATGAATACACAAAAGAAAAAAACAGCAAGTAGATAACATATACTTTTCATTTAAACAATGAGTTAAAATGGAATACCAAACTCAGAAATATAAATACACTGTCATTTCAGGAAAATGTTCTAATTGTTAATATGAACTCTGCCACTGAGAAATTTTTTCCTTTCTTTCTCTTTTTTATTGAAAATAGATTCTTCTTTAATACAATGCATCCTGATTAGAATTTCCCTTCTATCCACTCCCCCCAGCTCCCTCTGAGCTCTCCTCTCCCCAAGATCCACTCCCCTTCATTTCTTCATCCAGCTTTGAAGTGAGGACTATCAGTACATCTCACTGCTTGCCTCCTAGACTATCACTGCTTCCACTTAGTGCTTATGCTTTATTGGTATCGAACATTGTATTCTTTCCAGAAGATAAAAATTAAGTAGTTGAAGGCAATCCCAAAGTTGCCTTACTTTCACTGTATTTTTAATATGTTATATAAACTGTATTTTCCCAGTTTTCTGTGTGATTTACCTTCAGTGTATGATTTATCTCATCTTCTCTATATTTTCAAGAAAAGCAATATAAAATCTACAAAGTATCAAGATCAGGGTGGTGCTTCAAAACCAATGTGATGTTTAAAGTACAATAAAATTTTAATTGGTGAATAATTATAATGGCACTTTCTTCATAATTGTAATTCAAAGCTTGCTTAAAATATGTTGAATAGCCACACTTGTCTATACATGGTATCTAGGTGTATTTCCATATCTTTCAATTTAAGTATGTTATTTACTTTAAAGCATCAATCTACATTTACATATTTGAATCATTCTCTTTTAAAGTCATTATTAATCATTAAAATAATTTCTGCATACACATGTACATACATATGTATTTATACATAGCATATAAAATACACACAAATTTGCTCTTTAGAAATGTATGGACTTATATTATTGTTCATTTATATAAATTAAGACAAAGAATTGCAAACAGTTAATTAGATTTTGTCAAAATGTTATATTTTTCAAAGCAAAGTGGCAAAAATGACAAAAATATGATTTCTAGAATTCACAATAAAAGTACTCCTGTAAGGAGATTTTAAATGTATGTGAAGATCTAAGGAAAAGAAATCTCTGACCACAGTCACAGAATGAAAGATCAAAGTTTGGAAGAAAAGGTTCATTGCAAACTAAGAATAATTCAACTGCATATGTTGCCTTCAGGCAGCTGAAACAATGGGCCTTCTTGGGTTTCAGTATAAGTGCTGAATCTTTTGCATAGTACAGCAATGAAATAAGTCTTACTAATTTGTATGCCAACAAGAGAAGATCAAGGATGTGGTTTGCATCTAAATGTGCCTTTTAATGTTGTCAATTATAAGAGAGAAAGAGTTGCGTAGGTATGGAAATATGAGTCGGAGAGAATTTTATCCTTTTCAAAAGCAGGCATGCACACTAATATTCCCCATCACCACAAGACATCCATCCCATTTGCAGCTCTAATAGAGCCCTATTAAGTCTCAGCAATCATGGGCTAGAAAACAGGTGTTTAAAATCACTAAATTTGTAAGTGGCATGAAGTTGAAGAAGTGTGTTGGAAGCTTTTCATTGGCAGAATGTGGATACAGTTTCCATGGCAATTGCACATGCACACTGATACCTAAATCACCCCACTTCTTCAAAATGCAGTTTCAAATACTGTTTAGTATGAGAACAAGAAATGATCACTATTTATTGAACTAATAGTTTAATAGATGTAGCAATGGGGAAAGACAACCATGTATGGACTCTCACAATTTTACTTTTGATTTTTGTCATCTACACTCATTTATGCATATTTTTACGCCCTCTGCTGTTAACATATGTTGCAAAAGAAAAATACCCACAGGGCAACAGCTTGTTGCAATAATAATCATTTACGGAGAGAAAATGATGGGTTTACAAAACACAAATCACATTTGGTGTTTATGCTTAAAGTGGTACATGTTTAGATGCATTAAAATCAATATACTTCACATTATTAATCCAAATTTCCAAATCCCTGTAACATTTTTATTTCAACTGTATTCCTGAATTCAAGGTTGATTTTAACATTTAAGTTGTAGCAGGAGAAAGACATAGATTAAGAGGTCATTAAATAACCTCTACGAAGAGTGAGGTAAAACCTACAACAAATGCAGCATGTGATCCACTAGCTAGTCTCTAAACATGTTCAACAAGAGGCAAGTGCCTATGTGGACTTTAGCCTTTGTAATAACATACATATGTAAGAGGTTCATTTTGAGGGTTCTGGTCACCTAAAGAAACTTAGAGCAATAATGTGATAGAACACGAGCAATGTTATGCTGCTTTGCATTTAATTTATTATAGCTAATTACCTAAAAAGAGAAGTAACCATAGAACAGAGAAGATCTTAGTAAATCTATGAAAACAGAAATCACTCCATGCCAGAGACAGATAGTGATACTGAAAGGGATTAAGTGTTTCCACTTGTGATGACCTCATGAGGAACTTATAAAAAACTTTGATAGGGAAGACATAGCTTAACAATAAAAGCACACATCAAAGAATAGATAGGTTAACACATTCACGAATAGCCTATTTGAACTAAAAGCTTCCTAGTTGTAGATATGATTTGTGGGCCTCGTAAAAAAAAAAAGAAAAAAAACATGATATCTGGAACTCCCTACCATGGCTTCAGCTGCATATATAACAGAGGATGACCTTATCTGGCCTCAGTGGGAGGGAAGACCTTTGGGCCTGTGAAGGCTTGATGTCCCAGTGTAGGAGAATGCTAGGGTAGTGAGGCAGGAGTGGGTGGGTAGAGGAACACCCTCACAGAAGCAGGAGGTAGGAGGATTGGGATAGGGGGTTTTCAGAGGGGAGACCTGAAAGAGGGATAACAGTTGAAATGTAAATAAATAAAATAACCAATTAAAATTTAAAATTTATTTATTTATTTTTACACTCCAGATTTTATTCCTTTCTCAGTCCACACCCCACCCCCCAACGGTTAGAGTTCCAGCTAAATTATACTTGTTAAAATGTAAAACAAGGTGGTTATTCCAGAAATTAAACATATTTTTTAAAACTAGAAATTGGCTTTCTGAAGGTCCCCATTTCATACTTTGTCACTAAAAAGAAACTCTATCCTTGCTTATTTTAAAGCACTGGCATCGAGTTTCTGAGAGGCCAGAACATCAGTGAGAGAGTCACAGAGGGTGGGTGGATCAAAACTTCATGACAGAGACTGATGATAAGAATTTAATATTTCACCATTAGCAGACTTTCTAATCCATTGAAAGAGAAAGGCAATTCAGTGAAGTAAATGATTCCTCTTTTATTTCCATAGCCAACTAAATTTTCTTTGGGAGGGAACTTGATTGACATGCAACTATCAATAACTTGTTTTGAAGTTTCATATTAAGGTACTTAAGTGTAGAAGAGAGCACGGCTGAGATATCTACATTCCATCCCTCATCTAGAGACACCCAGAGTGCTTATCTTACTGACAGTTAATGCTTGCAAGCCTTTTGAAGCTTCATCAGTACGTGCAGATCCGCAGAGTACCCCCTCACTGGACTAGATGATTGCTTATAGGAAGTTCCTAGGAAAGCAGTGTGATAAATACAATTCATCCTTGATGCAACATCTTTGATACTTAACATATGTTTCTATTACATTGTATTACTGAGAATGTATACTTATACAATATCTAGATTCCAAAAAGGAAAGCAAATTCCAAACAAGAATATGTCTCTGAAGAAAGCATTATAGTACAAGCATGAAATGCTTATAAAAAAGAGTTCTATAAATAATCCAATTGTAGAAAATGTAGATCTAGAAAGTTTAGGCCAAAAGAAAATGGAAGAGGAAGAATGATGTATTTCTGCTTTTAATTTTTTAGGCCAGACAACAAAAATGGAAAGGAAAAAGTAGAAAAATGAACATAGGTTGCTACTCTAGTAAATACGGTAGTTAACTGGCAGGCACGAGGCTCCTCGGAGTCCAGCATGGCCAGTATTTTGATGAATAGTCTTACTCAACCAGGAGCCTTAGATGGAAGAAAATATAATCAGATACATTTATGCTAAATTCTTTCAATCTCTTTATCATTTAACAAGTTACCAAATGGTGTACATGAATTACTTCATTAGGAATAAGTGACCAATATTTTGGAAATGAAGTCCACTTCTTTCATAACTGATGATAAATCACTGCAAATATCAACCCATTATTCTCTTTCCACTATAGAAACTCAGCCAAATGATACCTCCCCCCAATACATATCCTTTTCTTACAGATTTCCAAGCTCAGTGATGCATTTATTTTTCACCATCTCTAACTCTGGTTCCCAACCTGTGGGTGATAACCCCTTTGGGGGAGTCAAAGGACATTTTCACTGGGGTTGAATATCAAATATCCTGCATATAAGATATTTACATTATGATTCATAAGAGTATCAAAATTACAGCTACTCGGCAAAGAAAATAATTTTATGGTTGGAGAGTGGACTGTCACATCATAAGGAACTATATTAAAGGGTCACAGCATTAGGAAGGTTGAGAGCTAATTAATAGTTTTGAAAAGTCAAGTATTTATTTATTTGATAGGTAATATCTTTGTTAGGGTTTCTATTGTTGTGAAGAGAGACCATGACCACAGAAACTCTTATAAAGAAAAATATTTCAATAGGACTGGTTTACAACTCGGAGGTTTAATCCATTGTCATCATGGCAGGAAGCATGGCAGTACACTGGCAAATATGGGGCTGGAAAGGTAGGTGAGAGTTCCACATGTAGATCATCAGGCAGCAGGAAGAGAGGAAAACCCTGGACCTGTCTTGAACTTCTGAGACTTCAAAGTCTTCCCCCAGTGATACACTTCATCCAACAAAGACACCCATATTCCGACAAGGCCAAACTTCCTAATGCTAGCACTCAATATTGGCCTATGGGGCCACTCTCAAACTACCACATTTATTCCCTGGTCTTGATAGTCATGTAACCATATTATAGTGCAAAATGCCTTTAGTTAAAAATCAAATGTGACCATATTCTATCACAGTATTGGCATTGTTTAAAATTCAAAGATCAAAGACTTTTCTGAGACTCATGCAATAGATTTTCTGCAATTCTCTTTAAAATCCAAATAAAAAAGCAGATCACATAGTTGCAATATATTATGTCACAATATGTATGTTATCATTCCAAAGGGAGGGAAGAGAGCAGAGGGATAAAATACTAGACTGAAGCAAGACCAAAACTCAGCTCGCCAAACTCCAAACTTTTCATCTCCATTTCTCGTGTCAGAATACTCTTCAGATCTGCAGCTCCTTTGAGCTTTGTTGACTGCAGTCCACTTCTTTCTCCAGGGTAACTTGGAGAGGGGTTCACTCTCTCCTTGTTCCCAACTTTCCTTGGCAGGTGTTCCATGACTCTCTCATATCCAATATTGGGGTCTCCAAGACAATCCAGGATTCATCTTCATAGCTTCAGGTAATACCTTCTCTGAGTCTCCATGCAAGAACACGCCTGTGACACACATGGCCTCGGCAACTTTCTTTAGTATCACAGGGAGATTCCATATCACATTTCTTGTATTCTTGACTCTCAACCTAAAACTAAACAGTCAAAGTTACCAAGTTCTCCTGCTCTCTGTGTCTGGAGCATAGCCCCCTCATTCAAATACATCTTCACCAGACCAATATTGATGGTTTTATTCAGTGCCTAAGTTTGACTCTCCTTGAACTCTCTATATACCCAACTGACCTTGAATTTAGAGATATTCCTGATTCTGCCATCCAAGTGCTAGGATTAAATGCTTGCAGCACCACACCTGACCTTAAAAACCTAAATGTTTCTTCCATTTTTTTCATAAATTGGAATCTCAGCTGGGTGGGACCATGCTCTGAAAATCATGTGATTATGAAAATATCTACATCCTTCTATTTTCAAAGCATATCTGAATAAGAGCATCCTCTCTAGCATCCAAAGAGTACAGAGTACAGAAAATGAATTGCCTCCTCAGAAGTGTGACGTTTGTATATCCAGCTGAAGCACTTTTCAATATTAGGTGCTTAGAATTGAAGCAACATGTTTATAAAAGCATCAGAGATTTTAGCATCAGAGATTTTAACTCTCAGCATGTGTCAGATAAATATAAAATAAGACCCAGGGCTTTGAAGTAAAAGACAATTCTTCTTATCTCTTCAGCATTTTCAGTTTGTGTATGAGAGTACTTAATAAGTAAAATAAAGTATGAGTTAATATCATGGAGGGCATGGTGGAAATTTACATGTTGCTGGTCATTTTAAATCATATAGCAGAAATACAAGGGAGAAATACATTTCTCCCTGCTTTGGTAAACACCTCAACTTCTACTCAATGCTTTGTGAAGCAGCTCTCATGTTTCTCAGGAAATACATATTTCATCTATATTTTCTATGCCATGCTTCTAAATTTTAACCACATATTATGATTCTCATTATTATAAGATTATTTGTTATTCTTTTAAAGTACACTGTCAAGGGCCAATCAGGTGAATCTGAGTCTTTGTCTCTGACCATTCTCTGTTTACTCTATAAATATAAAACATTTTAGACATAACATAGTCAAAATGAGGAAAAGGACTACAAAAATCATGATTAGTTTTATAATCAATGGACTATAGTTTTCTAACAGTAATTAGATAAAGCAAACAATATTTGTGTAAATAATTATATTATCTTCTAACAATAAGAAATTAAATTATTTTACTCTATAAAAGTATACCACACTCTAATAGCAGTATCCAGTGTCAGTGAAGTAGAATTTAACAAATAAGAAAATTGTTTATAGATCATTCTTATTGAGCTATTAAATTGTATTAGGGGTGCATGTGTGTGTGCGTACACGTGCGCATGCACACCACACATGCACAAGCATGCACACATGTACTTTGTGTATCAATGTTTAAGATAACAGATATATTTGTGAGCCACAGCATACATGTAGAGTTTGGAAGAAACCACTCAGGAGTCAGTTTCTTCTGATCACCTTGTGTCTATATGTTATTCTCTGATTTATGTCTCAAGTCGTATCTCAGATATCATTCTTTTTGCATAGTCTCGATAGTTATCTCATTATTTAAGTTGTCAACCTACTGATTGTTTATCTGTAGCTCGAGGAACAAAATTATTTGTTTCTCACAATTTATTCTGTGACTTTTTTATCTAAATAATGTATGACCAAAGACAATGACAGGTGCTGACCAACTAATTTATCCCCAAATAATTCTCCGTTTTTATACTTTTAAGGTATATATTAATTTAATCTCTCATTTATTACATCCTGACTGAAGTTTTCCCCTCCCTCCTCTCTTCCTAGATCCTCAACCAACCTCCCTGCTTCCTATTCACTCTTCCTCCATTTCCTTTCAGTAAAGGGCAGGCCTCTCAAGGGATATCAACCAAATATGGCATATCAAGTTATAATAAGACTAGAAACATCTCCTCACATTAAGGCTGAATGAGTCTATCTAGTAGGAGGAAAAGGCAGGCAAAAGTGTGAGAAACAGCCTCACTTGCTATTTTAGGAAACCCCCTCTCCAAAAAAAAAAAAAGTCACGCAACTGTGGCACACATACAGAGGGTTTAGATTAGGCCCATGCAGGCTCTCAGTTGGTTCAGTGTCACTAAGCCACTATGAGCCTAGATTGTTTGATTCTGTGGGTTTCTTTGTGCTGTTCGTAATCTTTCTGGCTCTTACAATCCTTTCTCCTCCTTTTCTGAATAATTCACCATATTCCTCCTAAATTTTTGACGTTGGGTCTCACATCTGTTTTATTAGTTGTTGGATGGAGCCTCTTTGATTGTGATTATTCTAGGCTCCTCTCTGCAAGTATATCAGAATATCTTTAGGAATCATTTCTCTTTGGTTTTAAAAGACGCTGTTTGTTTGTTTGTTTATTTTTCTCCTTTAGGTCTCTGGGCCATCCAGCCTATAGTTTCTGGTCCTCCAAGTAGTGTCAGGGCTGGCTCCCAGGGCTGGTCAATTCATGATTTGGATACTCTCACAATTTCTGTACTACCTTTACTTCAGCACGTCTTGCTGTCCTGACAAGCTGGAGGTGGAAGGTTTTATGGATGGTTTGGTCTCCCAATCCCTCCACTGAAGAATTGCTTAATTAGAAGAGTGTTTGTTGTTGTTGTTTAATTTTACATTTTTTACTTATTCACTTATATATATCTCACTACTGTCCCACAGTAAGTCCCTTCCACAATCCTTCCCCCCAAGCTCCTCCCTTCTCCTCTGAGCTGATGTCCCTCCCTGGGTTTCCCACTCTCCTCCCCATGACCTGCATTTCAAGTCTCTGAAAGGCTAGGCACTTTCTCTCCCATTGAGGCACGATAAGGCCACCCAGCTACAAGACCATATCCTACATCCATGAAACAGCTTCCGAGAAAGCCTCTATTCTGGTTGTTCGGGACACACATGAAGACCAAGCTGTACATCTGATACATATGTGAAAGGAGGCCTAAGTCCAGACTGTGCATAGTCTTTGGTTGTGGTTCAGACTTTGAGAGTTCCATAGTTCAGGTTAGTTGACTTTGTTGTCCTCTTGTGGAGTTTCTATCACCTTCAGGGCCTACTAATCCTTCCTCCTATTTATCCAAAAGAGTTCCCAAGATGCATCCACTGTTTGGCTATGGCTGTCTGAATCTGTCTGAGTCAGCTGCTGAGTAGAGCCTTTCAGAAGACGATGTGTTCCTGTCTGCAAGCATAACTGACTATTATTAATAGTGTTAGTGATTGGTGCTTGCCCATAGGATGGTCTCATGTTGGACCAGTTAGTGGTTGGCCATCTGCAGTCTCTTCCCTATCAAACAGGATAAATTTGGATTTGAACGTTTTGTGGATGGGTTAGTATTTCTACTGCTCCACCGGGGCTTCTGTCTGGCTAGAGGAGGAGGCCTCTTGCCGTTCTCTATCCCCAGTAGAGTGAATTACAGCTAAGATCACCTGCATTGATTCTTGGGTGCCTCCCTTACCCAAGACCTCTGCCTCATCTTGGTTATGCCTCCTCTCCACACCTCTACAGGAGATTTTTTAAAGCTCTTTATCCCTCAATACAAGATATCATTAATAGGACAAAACAACAGCCTATTGAATGGGAAAAGATTTTTACCAACTTTATATCTGGCAGAGGATCAATTTTAAAAATATATAAAGAAATCAAGAAGTTACATGTCAACAAAATAAATAATCCAATTGAAAATAGGATACAGATATAAACAGGGAATTCTCAACAGAGGAATCACAAATGGCAGAGAAGCCCTACAAGAATGGTCATCATTCTTAGCCAGCAAAGAAATGTGACTCAAAAGGCTTTGAGATTTTATCTTTAGCTGTTACGAAAGCTGAGGTCAAACCCACAAGTGACAACTTGGACTGGCAAAACTCTGCGGCAAAGGAAACATTGCTCCACTGCTGGTAGGCAGGCAAACTCTTATAGCCCATTTAGAAAGAAATATAGTGTTCGCTCAAAACATTAGGAATCAGTCTACCTCAAGACCACTGCTGGGTATATAACCATAGAATGCTCCATCTTACCACAAGTAATCTTGCTTAATTATGTTCATAGAAGCTTTGTGAATAGCAAGAAAGTGGAAACAACTTGGATTCCCTTTAGCTCTTTAAAGATCTTTTTAACATTCATAGTTATTTGACATTTTTCAGAACTTTTCCTATATTAATTAACATTATAATATGATTTTCAGCTGAGGTTATTTTTGCTACTTCTTAGATAAATCCCAGTTGCTTGTGTTGTATAATTTCTTTTATATATTGTCATATTCAAGTTGTTAACATTTTATTAAAAACTTTGTATCTATGTTGGTGTACAGTTTTCCACTTATTGTGCACCAAACTTGAGATATTATCTGTGGGAGTTTATTTCAAGCTCCAACCACCCTGTTTTATTGAGTTAAGAGATCCTGGGGTTGAGGATTTAGCTCAGTGGTAGAGCGCTTGCCTAGGAAGCACAAGGCCCTGGGTTCGGTCCTCAGCTCCGAAAAAAAGAACCAAAAAAAAAAAAAAAGAGAGATCCTTAGATACTTGGCTAAACATTAATTATTCTCATTATTCATCGGAATTTACATCCTTTTCTTTTCTGATGAAGAAGATCTAGCATTTTAGCATTTATGTATCTATCTGTCTTTGTATTTGTCAGAGTTATGTCTAAGAAGATAACAATGAAGATTGACATTTAACTTAGTGAGTTGTAAAGGTAAGATCAGTTCTAAATATATTTGGGCACCATCCAATTCTGAGAAAAATATAAATGTGAACCTTTCCAAACTTGTCCTTCAACGCAGGAGACTATATATTCTAGCTTTTAGACTCAGAGACTTTTTCAAGTGATCTATGAAATTCGTAGGCTTTCAGCCTTAAGTTAAAATTTTACTTCTGCAGCTCCTAGTTAGGGTGTCTTTGAAATGAGACTGAGCAATACCTCACAGGATCCCCAGCCAGCAGGTTTCCCCTCACGAAGTGTAATGTCTCTGCCTCTATAATTGAGTGAACCAATTCACTTGATAAGAGAGGGCAGGAAAACACAGATAGGAAGACAGACAGAAACAGAAAGACAGAAGTAGTTATACATTATATGTTCCTGTAGATTCATCTCAAAATTCTGAACATTATAACTATTACTAAGTAAGCAAATCTGTTGTAATAGGACAAACTGGGAAGTGGCCAAGAGGACAATCTGTCAATTTAACACAAAAGCTTTTAACAATGTATTTATTTGGAAACCTATAATTGCATTCCATCAAACAGGTTTAAACAAATAATATGCTAATAAGTTCTAAAATTCATTTCATAAATTTAGATGACATTAACCTTGTTTTGGATAATATATATCACTTATACCAATTATTCCAGAGGATATTTGGTAGACTCTAATTCATAAAATGAATTTTGATCTAGTTGGAGATCTCAAACTACAATCTTAAATAGTATAAGAATTTTAAGGATGGAAACTATTTTTAAAGTTTTACTTCTTAGATTTGAGATAATCAATTCTAAATTAGATTTTTCATTCCACGAGTTATATTAAACTCTCTTCATCTTGTTAGCCAAATATCAATTTTATTTGTTTGTTTTGTTGTTGTTGTTGTTAAACAGAAATCCATATTCAACATCCCATAGTTAGCAGAACATTTTGAATTTGGAGAAAGGAGAAAGAGAGGAAAAGAGTGAACACACACACACACACACACACACACACACACACCACACACACACACCACACACACACACACAAATCTCAGTGATCTTTGCATTGCTTAGACAAGTGGAAAGCAAGAGGAAACATTCATTTTTAAGCTGACCTACAGTGGTGATTATTAAAAGTGGTGATTGTTAATAAGCAAACAGCTCTCAAAAACTGTAGAATAATTATGAATAGGCAGAAGTAGTATGACTGCCATGTAACCATTCTCACTACTCAGTTTGCTCCCTGGCTCTCATACAGCTTGCTATTCTCAGTTAACACCCTGAAGTGGTAAAAGCAAATGACTTGTGTCTCATGTACTGACTTAGAAATTTACTAGAAGCTAGAGTGCTGAAGATGACTTTGATACAACATAGTGATATTATGACATATATTTAAGGATGAAGTGCTATGAGACAATGATGGTGTGTGTTATAAGAGTTAGAGCGAAGGTCTTGGCGCAAGAATCAGATATGCAAACTCCTAAAATGTTCTGTGACTCTGAAGAGCAAAGTTTTCCACTATGAATTTTAGCAACAGTTGCTAAAATATAAATATGAAGATTAACCTAAAGAAAGTAAGGACTAGAAAGATTTATCAGTCAGTAAATGGTTCTGCTATACAAACTCAGATGTTTTTATTCAGATACTTCAGATCCCCAGAGCTCACATAAGATTCCATTGTGGCTGTGTGTACCTTTAAACTCAATGATGAGAAATCAGAAACAGGAAGAACTCTGGGGCTCGTTAGTTGACTAACTTAGTCAGTTAGCAATCTTCACTTTCTTTGAGAGAATATGTCTCATAAATAAGGTGATAAACAGTTAAGGACAACACAATGATGTCAACATCCACACAAACCTACACACATGTGCTCCTCCATGCAAACATGTACATGAACATGAATGCATTAACGTATACACAAAACCCAAGCACTTATCTATTACTTAATGTGCCAGTCATCAAACTGGCGGATTAAATGGCATTAGTTAATACAATCACTACTACAGCCATATGTGATATTATTGTCTCCCTTTGGTTGGTACAAAATTCAAATCTTTCTGAAGTCATTTGCATTGAAAATCACTTTTACAAGAAAGACATCCTATGGAAATGAAATTCTTGCTCAGACTAATCAATCATGAAGCATATTTTATGAAGGTCCTGCCTTTAATACATTTTTAATAGGTGGTCTTCAAATTTTCAATTATCTATAATAATTTGGAGCAGTTAGAAAGTTTGGGTGATTTTATCCTAATACAAACAGTGTTGCATTGTCTTTTGAATAGTCACTACAGGGAAATTTAACATTTAATCTTTTCATTCAGATTTGGCATTAATGATATTTTTGTATTCTCAGTTAAAAAAATTAACATGTTAATATCTTAAGTAGAAACAAAAGACCAAAGAGCAACAAAACGCTAAATAAGCAGAAAAGGCATCTCCTAATATGCAACTCTCCTTGGTTGTTTAAAGAAATTCCCACCTTAGCCTCTATCCCATTAAACAGGGTAAGTGTTATGACACAGAACAGGTGGTGTGTTAACATCTTTGATCATACTATAAACTAAATTTCCATCACAGGAGAAACTATTGGAAAAGTAATGAAAACATAATGAAGTCAACATTCTTGCTTACCAAATGGGACTCTGCAGCACAGTTAATTGGACGTCAGTGTGAAATGTTGACAGACAGAGAACAGAATGAAGGGAGAGGATTAAGGGGAGAATGATTACATCAAAGCACTATATTTTCAGCAGAAGATTTTACCATCTGGATATTTCTAGCATTTAGCTAAAACATATAGCTGGATAAGCATTTTGGTACTCAAGTAGGTCCTTTATCATTCTCTGTACCATTTGAACGGAACTGGACCCTTGATAAGCACTCACTGATTAATATTTGGCTTTCCATACTGACAATATGGAATTTGAGAATATGGTTACAGATTGGGACATATAATGTCTGTTAATCATGTTTTATTTTCATATCTGAAAGAAACAAGGGTTTTTCAACTTCTAAATTTTATTAAAATTGAAACATTGAGAAACTAATCAATTTTATTTTTTAATTTTTAAAGTTATATTTATTGTGTGAGGATGAGGTGTGCACACAAGTCTGTCACTGTGCATATATATGTCAGAGAATAACTTTCAGAAGTTGAGTCTCTCCTTGCTGTGGGACCAGCACAAATATTTAGGCTTGGTGAGAAGCTCAGTGAGCATCTTTATTCGCTAAGATGTCCCTTTGGTCACTGTTCATCCTAATTATTTGTGCAATAAATATTTGCAAACACCATCACAAACACTGTGGCTTACGAAAAGGAAAGCATGTTGTGGTAGCAATCGATTCTGCTCACCTTCTGTGATGTGTACCTACCTGTCATAAGCAATACCTAATGTATTTTCTGTCAGTATAAATGGATCTATTTTGGCTTTCTTATATAAATAGAATGACAAAATAATATATCTCCCTGTGTGTTTTTCAGGTATCTTTGGTATTATCTCTACTTCCTTTGCATTACTCTTCCTATCCATTTCCAAATTCTTCCCTTTCCCCTTCTCCCTTCACAGCCTTCACAGTATCTGTTTCCTACTATTGTCTCCTCTGGACATTATCAGCATTTCTGCAATCGGAAAGTAGTCAATGTCTCTAGGAATTAAGGAGACACAAATGAAAACTTTGTTGATACTTCATCTTATACAAATCAGAATTGCTGAGATCAAAAGAGCAGCTGACAAAAAATTCTGGCAAGGATAAAGGGATATGTTCAGTTTGGAGTGATTGCAAACTATTATGATCACTATGCAATCAGTGTCAAAAGTTAACATTTGGCTATATGTAGATCTACCATATGACAGAGTTGTATCATTCATTGCTACATCCAAAGGACAAAATATTCTATTACAAAGAAACTTTATCAGCCATGTCCATTACCACTCTAGGAATAATTCTAGAAAATAATCTACATTCTCTCAGCTGGTGAATAGATAGTGGAAGTGTGACTACCAATTCTATTTAACTATAAAGAAAAATGAAATCATGAAATTAGCAGGCAAAGGGTGGGAACTGGCAAGTAGTACATAGTGAGTTAGCTAATCCAGCCCTCACAGTTAAACACTAACCTCTCCTTTATTACTTGTTGATATCAGCCTTGAATTTTTATATTTAGGTAACATTTTTAACATGATGGCATACTATGTTTGTCAAAGGCCATCTCCCCAATTTATTGAAATGGTTGTGCAGTCATTGTCTTTGAGTTTCTTCATGTAATTTATATTTTGTTAGCTATCTTCCTGTGTCTCTGGCTCAAATCATATTGATCGTGTTGAATGTTCATCTTCACATCTTCCTATATCCATCTAAATGAGTTAAATTGACCAGGGACACAGCCCTGTAGTTTTCTTTGTGTGTTTTGTCTTAACTTCATTTGTGTACTAATGTAACACTGGTTTTAAAAAAAAGCTTGAGAATGATCTTTTTTTTTTTAAATACGATTTAAGTTGCCTTAGGATTTTGCTTTGAATCAACCTGAACCTTGGCATTTTTCCCCATCAGAGTGCTATATTTTTACTGTTTCCATCTCCTCATTTGCTATGAGTCTAGTTATGTTATTGATCTCTCTTTGGTTAACCTTTGGTTGTTCAGATGAATCTATAAAATTATCTACCCTAATGAAGTATGAGTTTTTTAAGTATTTACTCACATATTCTGAATTCTTTGGTGTGTCTTCTGAAGCTTTTCTCTCATCTCTCTCCTGTTATCCCGGGCCACTTTCTTCCTTTGAATTAATTAAGCTAAGAATCTCTTAGTCTTCTTTATCATTCAAAGATCAGATATTAGATTCACAGATTACTTCATGTTTGTCTTTGATTATGTTTCACTAATTTTGATTTAGTTTGGTTTGTTTTCCAACATCTTGAATTTCATCATTAAGACATTTAGTTGTTTATTTTCATTTTGTTTTTTTTTCTTTCCTTTCTTTGTAGCTTAGAATTATACATTGCACTCTTAGCCCTGAATTTTATGCATAGAGATTTCTGTGTTCTGTTTCTCTGTATGTATGATGTATATTCATTTTACTTCAGGAACTTTTGTATTTTTAATGATTTCTTCTTTGAGCCAGACATCATTAAGTAATGTGCTGCTTAGGCTCCATAAAATTATACAATTAGTAGACATTTCTTTGCTGTTATTTTTAGGCTTCATGAAATTCTGGACAGAGAGCATACACACACGAACACACACACACACACACGTATACATATATATATATATATATATATATAGAGAGAGAGAGAGAGAGAGAGAGAGAGAGAGTCTATAGACTATTTTAGAGAATTTTGAGTGATCTACTAAGCAGAATGTACATGTTTTGGTTCTTAAGTGGAACATTTTACAAACACAGGTTATTTTGTGTAAGGGCATTTAATTCTGTTACATCTCTACTCATCTTTGTCCAGATATGCTATCTCTTGAGGATGTGTGGCAATGTATGGACATATCATTTCTTAAGTTACAGATATTTTTCAACCAACCTCTTGAAAATTTGGCGTATACTATCAACATGGGTATATGTGTATCTATTAGGTAGGGATATCAGGGTAGAATATTCTTTATAAGTAAAAGGCAGGAAGTATATGTTCCTCTGTGCCTATAATTCCTATAATTTGTTTTATAAGGTGTCCAAACTTACCTGCATATCCCTTACATCATTTATTTTTTCTTTATGATTAAATATTCTTTGATGGACTGGTCTAATTTCTTTAATTTATTTTCCAGCCCTAACACTATGTCTTCCATTTGATCCATTTTATTAATAAAGGCTTTCTCTTAGTTTTCTAATTGAATTTCAGAGACAATTTTATTTCATTTTATTTCAGGATTAGTTTTCTTTAATATTTCTACCTCTATAAAATTCATTTTTAATATTAAATTGCCTGTCTTTTTTAATTCAGTTATATGTTTGTGTTCTTTTGATTTTTGTCTTAGATATTATCATATAATTAGAACATTTTTCTTATTCTTTTTATTCTTCCAAGTCCTCCCATATACCCTTCCTCATTTGCCTTTAAAAGCCTCCTTAGTTAGTTGTTATTAAAGGCCTATATGAATGTGTATATAGATATATCCTAATAAATATAACCTGTTAAGTCTACATAATGTCATTTACATGTATAGTTTAGGGGCTGAGACCTTGTTCAGAAGTTTCTTTCTTTTTTTTTTTTATTAACTTGAGTATTTCTTATTTACATTTCTAGTGTTATTCCCTTTCCCGATTTCCGGGCAAATATCCCCCTAATCCCTCCCCCTCCCCTTCTTTATGGGTGTTCCCCTCCCTAACCTCCCCCATTGCCCCCCTCCCCCCAACAATCTAGTTCACTGGGGGTTCAGTCTTAGCAGGACCCAGGACTTCCTCTTCCACTGGTTCTCTTACGAGGATATTCATTGCTACCTATGAGATCAGAGTCCAGGGTCAGTCCATGTATAGTCTTTAGGTAGTGGCTTAGTCCCTGGAAGCTCTGGTTGCTTGGCATTGTTGTTCATAAGGGGTCTCGAGCCCCTTCGAGCTCTTCCAGTTCTTTCTCTGATTCCTTCAACAGGGGTCCTATTCTCAGTTCAGTGGTCTGCTGCTGGCATTCGCCTTTTAATTTGCTGTATTCTGGCTGTGTCTCTCAGGAGCAATCTACATCCGGCTCCTGTCAGTCTGCACTTCTTTGCTTCATCCATCTTGTCTAATTGGGTGGCTGTATATGTATGGGCCACATGTGAGGCAGGCTCTGAATGGGTGTTCCTTCTGTGTCTGTTTTAATCTTTGCCTCTCTATACCCTGCCAAGGGTATTCTTATTCCCCCTTTTTTTTTAATTTATTTAATACTTAATAATAATTCTTTGGTTTCCGGGCAAACATCCCCCTCCCCCCTCCCCTTCCTTATGGGTGTTCCCCTCTCAACCCTCCCCCCATTGCCGCCCTCCCCCCAACAGTCTAGTTCACTGGGGGTTCAGTCTTAGCAGGACCCAGGGCTTCCCCTTCCACTGGTTCTCTTACGAGGATATTCATTGCTACCTATGAGGTCAGAGTCCAGGGTCAGTCCATGTATAGTCTTTAGGTAGTGGCTTAGTCCCTGGAATCTCTGGTTGCTTGGCATTGTTGTATATATGGGGTCTCGAGCCCCTTCAAGCTCTTCCAGTTCTTTCTTTGATTCCTTCAACGGGGGTCCTATTCTCAGTTCAGTGGTGTGCTGCTGGCATTCGCCTCTGTATTTGCTGTATTCTGGCTGTGTCTCTCAGGAGCGATCTACATCCGGCTCCTGTCGGTCTGCACTTCTTTGCTTCATCCATCTTGTCTAATTGGGTGGCTGTATATGTATGGGCCACATGTGGGGCAGGCTCTGAATGGGTGTTCCTTCAGTCTCTGTTTTAATCTTTGCCTCTCTCTTCCCTGCCAAGGGTATTCTTGTTCCCCTTTTAGAGAAGGAGTGAAGCATTCACATTTTGATCATCCATCTTGAGTTTCATTTGTTCTAGGCATCTAGGGTAATTCAAGCATTTGGGCTAATAGCCACTTATCAGTGAGTGCATACCATGTATGTCTTTCTATAATTGGGTTACCTCACTCAGGATGATATTTTCCAGTTCCAACCATTTGCCTATGAATTTCATAAAGCCGTTGTTTTTGATAGTTGAGTAATATTCCATTGTGTAGATGTACCACATTTTCTGTATCCATTCCTCTGTTGAAGGGCATCTGGGTTCTTTCCAGCTTCTGGCTATTATAAATAAGGCTGCGATGAACATAGTGGAGCACGTGTCTTTTTTATATGTTGGGGCATCTTTTGGGTATATGCTCAAGAGAGGTATAGCTGGATCCTCAGGCAGTTCAATGTCCAATTTTCTGAGGAACATCCAGACTGATTTCCAGAATGGTTGTACCAGTTTGCAATCCCACCAACAATGGAGGAGTGTTCCTCTTTCTCCGCATCCTCGCCAGCATCTGCTGTCACCTGAGTTTCTGATCTTAGCCATTCTCACTGGTGTGAGGTGAAATCTCAGGGTTGTTTTGATTTGCATTTCCCTTATGACTAAAGATGTTGAACATTTCTTTAGGTGTTTCTCAGCCATTCAGCATTCCTCAGCTGTCAATTCTTTGTTTAGCTCTGAACACCATTTTTTAATAGGGTTATTTGTTTCCCTGCGGTCTAACTTCTTGAGTTCTTTGTATATTTTGGATATAAAGCCTCTATCTGTTGTAGGATTGGTAAAGATCTTTTTCCAATCTGTTGGTTGCCGATTTGTCCTAACCACAGTGTCCTTTGCCTTACAGAAGCTTTGCAGTTTTATGAGATCCCATTTGTCGATTCTTGATCTTAGAGCATAAGCCATTGGTGTTTTGTTCAGGAAATTTTTTCCAGTGCCCATATGTTCCAGATGCTTCCCTAGTTTTTCTTCTATTAGTTTGAGTGTATCAGGCTTGATGTGGAGGTCCTTGATCCACTTGGACTTAAGCTTTGTACAGGGTGATAAGCATGGATCCATCTGCATTCTTCTACATGTTGCCCTCCAGTTGAACCAGCACCATTTGCTGAAAATGCTATCTTTTTTCCATTGGATGGTTTTGGCTCCTTTGTCAAAAATCAAGTGCCCATAGGTGTGTAGGTTCATTTCTGGGTCTTCAATTCTATTCCATTGGTCTATCTGTCTGTCTCTGTACCAATACCATGCAGTTTTTATCACTATTGCTCTGTAATACTGCTTGAGTTCAGGGATAGTGATTCCCCCTGAAGTCCTTTTATTGTTGAGGATAGTTTTAGCTATCCTGGGTTTTTTGTTAATCCAGATGAATTTGCAAATTGTTCTGTCCAACTCTTTGAAGAAATGGATTGGCATTTTGATGGGCATTGCATTGAACCTGTAGATCGCTTTTGGTAAAATGGCCATTTTTACTATATTAATCCTGCCAATCCATGAGCATGGGAGATCTTTCCGTCTTCTGAGGTCTTCTTCAGTTTCCTTCTTCAGAGTCTTGACGTTCTTATTGTACAGATCTTTTACTTGCTTGGTTAAAGTCACACCGAGGTCCTTTATATTATTTGGGTCGATTATGAACGGTGTTGTTTCCCTAATTTCTTTCTCGGCTTGTTTCTCTTTTGTGTAGAGGAAGGCTACTGATTTATTTGAGTTAATTTTATACCCAGCCACTTTGCTGAATTTGTTTATCAGCTTTAGTAGTTCTCTGGTGGAACTTTTGGGATCACTTAAATATACTATCATATCATCTGCAAATACTGATATTTTGACTTCTTTTTTCTGATCTGTATCCACTTGACCTCCTTTTATTGTCTGATTGCTCTGGCTAGAAATTCAAGAACTATATTGAATAAGAAGGGAGAGAGTGGGCAGCCTTGTCTAGTCCCTGATTTTAGTGGGATTGCTGCAAGTTTCTCTCTATTTAGTTTAATGTTAGCAACTGGTTTGCTGTATATGACTTTTACTATGTTTAGGTATGGGCCTTGAATTCCTATTCCTTCCAGGACTTTTATCATGAAGGGGTGTTGAATTTTGTCAAATGCTTTCTCAGCATCTAATGAAATGATCATGTGCTTTGTTCTTTCAGTTTGGTTATATAATGGATCACGTTGATGGTTTTCCATATATTAAACCATCCCTGCATGCCTGGGATGAAGCCTACTTGATCACGGTTGATGCTTGTTTTGATGTGCTCTTGGATTCGGTTTGCCAGACTTTTATTGAGTATTTTTGCGTTGATATTCATAAGGGAAATTGGTCTGAAGTTCTCTTTCTTTGTTGTGTCTTTGTGTGGTTTAGGTATAAGTGTAATTGTGGCTTCATAAAAAGAATTCGGTAGTGCTTCATCTGTTTCAATTTTGTGGAATAGTTTGGATAATATTGGTATGAGGTCCTCTATGAAGTTCTGATAGAATTCTGCACTAAACCCGACTGGACCTGGGCTCTTTTTGGTTGGGAGACCTTTAATGACTGCTTCTATTTCCTTAGGAGTTATGGGGTTGTTTAAGTGGTTTATCTGTTCCTGATTTAACTTCGGTACCTGGTATCTGTCTAGGAAATTGTCCATTTCCTACAGATTTTCTACTTTTGTTGAATATAGGTTTTTATAGTAAGATCTGATGATTTTTTGAATTTCCTCTGAATCTGTAGTTATGTCTCCCTTTTCATATCTGATTTTGTTAATTTGGACACACTCTCTGTGTCCTCTCGTTAGTCTGGCTAAGGGTTTATCTATCTTGTTGATTTCTCAAAGAACCAACTTTTGGTTCTGTTGATTCTTTTTAAGGTCCTTTTTGTTTCTACTTGGTTGATTTCAGCTATGAGTTTGATTATTTCCTGCATTCTACTCCTCCTGGGTGTATTTACTTCTTTTTGTTCTAGAGCTTTTAGGTATGCTGTCAAGTTGGTGAGATATGCTCTTTCCTGTTTCTTTCTGCAGGCACTCAGAGCTATGAGTTTTCCTCTTAGCACACCTTTCATTGTGTCCCATAAGTTTGGGTATGTTGTACCTTCATTTTCATTAATTTCTAAAAAGTCTTTAATTTCTTTCTTTATTTCTTCCTTTACCAGGTTATCATTGAGTAGAGCATTGTTCAATTTCCACGTATATGTGGGCATTCTTCCCTTATTGTTATTGAAGACCAGTTTTAGGCCGTGGTGGTCTGATAGCACGCATGGGATTATTTCTATCTTTCTGTACATGTTGAGGCCCGTTTTTTGACCAATTATATGGTCAATTTTGGAGAAAGTACCATGAGGAGCTGAGAAGAAGGTATATCCTTTTGCTTTAGGATAGAATGTTCTATAAATATCCGTTAAGTCCATTTGGCTCATGACTTCTCTTAATCTGTCTACGTCTCTGTTTAATTTCTCTTTCCATGATCTGTCCATTGATGAGAGTGGGGTGCTGAAATCTACTATTATTGTGTGAGGTGCAATGTGTGTTTTGAGCTTTAGTAAGGTTTCTTTTATGTATGTAGGTGCCCTTGTATTTGGGGCATAGATATTTAGGATTGAGAGTTCATCTTGGTGGATTTTTCCTTTGATGAATATGAAGTGTCCTTCTTTATCTTTTTTGATGACTTTTAGTTGAAAATTGATTTTATTTGATATTAGAATGGCAACTCCAGCTTGCTTTTTCTGACCATTTGCTTGGAAAGTTTTTTTCCAGACTTTCACTCTGAGGTAGTGTCTGTCTTTGTCTCTGAGGTGTTTTTCCTGTAGGCGGCAGAATGCAGGGTCCTCGTTATGTATCCAGTTTGTTAATCTATGTCTTTTTATTGGGGAGTTGAGGCCATTGATGTTGAGAGATATTAAGGAATAGTGATTATTGCTTCCTGTTATATTCATATTTCGATATGAGTTTATATTTGTGTGCTTTTCTTCTCTTTGTTTTGCTGCAAAGACAATTAGTTTCTTGCTTCTTCTAGGGTATAGCTTGCCTCCTTATGTTGGGTTTACCATTTATTATCCTTTGTAGTGCTGGATTTGTGGAAAGATATTGTGTAAATTTGGTTTTGTCATGGAATATCTTGGTTTCTCCATCTATGTTAATTGAGAGTTTTGCAGGATACAGTAACCTGGGCTGGCATTTGTGTTCTCTTAGGGTCTATATGACATCTGTCCAAGATCTTCTGTCTTTCATAGTTTCTGGCGAAAATCTGGTGTGATTCTGATAGGTTTGGGAGCAGAGAGCTGCTGCGGGTAGGGATCCGCTGGTTTGGGCCAGAAGTTTATTTCTTTCTTCTTTGAGTTTGCTGAGGTATTTGTCCTTTGTAAACAGCTTTCATTCTTTGATCATATTTGTTCTTTTAAATTCTATGTTTTAGCTTTAATAAAGAAATATTTTATGTAACTACTGGCTTTGAAGAGTAAATTAACTTGAACTTTCATGTTATTTGTATTTTTGTCATGTGATCTGTATATGTGGACTTTTTGTCTTTGTCAATGGGAGATTCCTTTTTAAAATGGATGACTCAAGTGAAATTTGGTCTGAGTTATGCTGTTTCCTAAACTTGGTTGATTACAGAGAGGGTATGAAGAGTGGGTGGGTCAGTTGTGCAGATACCTCAGGTATTTTTTGATAGAAGTGATTATAATTCATTTGCAACAAGGAACTGTGATAATGTGACTACTGGATATGTGTCTCTAGGCAACTTTACAGTTTGTGCTCTGTTAGCAATGCCTGGGAGGGTGAGAACACTGAGATGGGCAGGTCTCTGGAGTACTCACTTGACACTTCTGGTTCACAGTCTGTATTTTCCCAAGTTATGCTTTCTGGAAGTGTCTTGTTCTAAAATTACTAACTTTTGGTTGACTTATATTAAGTGACCAGACTGTGTTCAGTATGTAGTAGAATGCAAATCAATCCATTCTTACTGCCTTGTACAAAGCTTAAGTCTGAGTGTATCAAGGCCCTCCACATATAATCAGATACATTAATAATAGAACAGAAAGTGGAGGACAGCTGAGACACATGAGTACAGGGAAGAATTTCCTAAACAGAATGCCAGTGGCTTATGCTTGAAGATTAAGATTTGATAAATGGTGTTGGTAATTTAGTTAAGTAGGAGAGGGCTTGGCTAGCAAGCACAAGACCCTGGTTTAGGTCTTCAGCTTCAAAAAAAAGACAAAAAAAAAAGAATTGACAAAGGAGACCTCATAAAATTGCAAAGCTTCTGTAAGGCAAAGGACACTACTGTCAATATGACAAAAATGGCAAGCAAGAGATTGGGAAAAATCTTTACCAATCCTATGTCTGATAAAGGGCTAATATCCATTATAGACAAAGAACTCAAGAAGTTAGACTCCAGAGAGACAAATAACCCTATTTAAAAATGGGGTACAGAGCTAAACAAAGAACTCTCAGCTGAGGAATTTTGAATTGCCACGAAGCACCTAAAGAAATGTTCAAAATCCTTAGTCATCAGGGAAATCAAATCAAAACAATCCTGAGATTCCACCTCACACCAGTCAGAATGGCTAAGATGACAAAAAACTCAGGTGACAGTAGATGCTGGCCAGGATAGGGAGAAAGGAAAACACTCCTCCATTGCAAGCTAGTACAACCATGGTGGAACTGATTCTGGTATCTCCTCAGAAAATTGGACGTTGCACTACCAGAGGACCCAACTATATCAATCATTAGCGTACACCCAAAAGATTCTCTAACATATAACAAGGTCACATGCCCCACTAGGTGCATAGCAGCCTTATTTATGACAGTCAAGCTGGAAAGAAGCCAGCTGTCCTTCAACAGAGGAATGGATACAGTAAATATGGTACATTTACAAAATGGAGTTCTATTTAGCTATTAAAACTTCATGAAATTCTTAGACAAATGGATGGAACTAGAAAATATCATCCTGAATTAGGTAACCCAGTCTT
The DNA here is from genome assembly GCF_021556685.1 of Rattus norvegicus. Classification (NCBI taxonomy): domain Eukaryota; kingdom Metazoa; phylum Chordata; class Mammalia; order Rodentia; family Muridae; genus Rattus; species Rattus norvegicus. Next base: position 113,569,248 of record NC_141538.1, read on the forward strand.
AAAAGAATACACATGGTATGCACTCCCCAATGAGTAGATATTAAGCCAAAAACTCAGAATACCCAAGATACAATTCACAGACTATATGAAGCTCAAGAATAAGGAAGAACAAAGCATGAATGAATCAGTTCTTCTTAAAACGGGGAACAGAATACTCAAGAGATGAAATATTGACACAAAGGCTTTAACAGAGACTTGAGAAAAGGCCATCCAGAGACTGCTTCACCTGGGGATCCATCCCATATACATATGCAAAACACAGAGACTATTGTCAATGCCAAGAGGTGCTTGCTGACAGGTTCCTGACATAGCTGTCTCCCAAGAGGCTCAGCCAGAGCCTGACAAATACAGAGGAGAATGCTGTCATCCAACCATTGCACTGAGCACAGGTTCCCCAATTGAGGAGTCAGAGAAAGAACTGTAATTGCTGAAGGGGTTTGCAACCCATAAGAAGAACATTAATATCAAACATCCAGACACCCCAGAGCTCCTAGAAACTAAAACATCAACCAAAGAGTACACATGTAGGGACCCATGGCTCTAGCCGTATATGTACCAGGCCTGTTGACATAATAAGAGGAGAGGCTCTTGGTCTGGGAGGATCAATACACTAGTAAAGGGGAATGCCAAGGCAGGGCGGTGGGAGTGGTGGTTGGGATGGAATAGCACCCTCATAGAAGCAGAGGGAAGGAGAATGGAATAAGGGTTTTCTAGAGGGGAAACCAGGAAAGGTGATACCATTTGAAATGTAATAAAATGAAATATCCATTAAAATATAAAGTGTGGAAGAGAGCTGAACGCACAGGAGTGCATAAATTCTGAGACCACAGGACAGATTGTGACCTCTGCCCACCTTTGTCCACATCTCTGGTCCAAGGGAAAACTGCACAGTGCCTCTGGACACAGGGAAATAGGAACAGACAGCCACCAGTATCCGCGATTCTGGTCTGTGCCCATGACTGAACTAAACTGGCTAAAGAGTTCCTTAGACCAAAATCCCATGAGTGAAAGAGCTGGGCATATCTTCCTGGTTGCTGCCGCTGCAGAGAGCCCGTGGGTAGCACCCCACGAGCGAACTTGAGCCTCGGGACCACAGGTAAGACCAACTTTTCTGCTGCAAGAAAGCTGCCTGGTCAGCTCGGGACACACGGAGGCAGATTTCCTCTAGGACCGGGCACGTCCTGTGTTTACCGGAAGTCCCACACCTGCGGACCCCGGCCTGCAGCAGCTATCTGCTCCCAGACCCCATGAGAGAGAGACCCAACCGTCTGGTCAGGTGGGCACTCCTGAGACTGCAGAGCAGGAGAGACCACCAACACTGCCCACCCCTGCCCACATCCCTGGCCCAAGAGGAATCTGTATAAGGCCTCTGGGCTCCCGTGGGGGAGGGCCCAGGAGCGGCAGGACCCCTGCCTGAGACAGCGCCGGAACCTGAAGGAAACAGACCAGATAAACAGTTCTCTGCACCCATATCCCGTGGGAGAGAGAGCTAAACCTTCAGAGAGGCAGACAAGCCTGGGAAACCAGAAGAGACTGCTCTCTGCACACACATCTCTGACGCCAGAGGAAAACACCAAAGGCCATCTGGAACCCTGGTGCACTGAAGCTCCCGGAAGGGGCGGCGCATATCTTCCTGGTTGCTGCCTCTGCAGAGAGCCCGTGGGCAGCACCCCACGAGCGAACTTGAGCCTCGGGACCACAGGTAAGACCAACTTTTCTGCTGCCAGAAAGCTGCCTGGTGAACTAAAGACACAGGCCCACAGGAACAGCTGAAGACCTGTAGAGAGGAAAAACTACACGCCCGAAAGCAGAACACTCTGTCCCCATAACTGACTGAAAGACAGGAAAACAGGTCTACAGCACTCCTGACACACAGGCTTATAGGACACTCTAGCCACTGTCAGAAATAGCAGAACAAAGTAACACTAGAGATAATCTGATGGCGAGAGGCAAGCACAGGTACCCAAGCAACAGAAACCAAGACTACATGGCATCATCGGAGCCCAATTCTCCCACCAAAACAAACATGGAATATCCAAACAAACCAGAAAAGCAAGATCTAGTTTCAAAATCATATTTGATCATGATGCTGGAGGACTTCAAGAGAGACATGAAGAATTCCCTTAGGGAAACACAGGAAAACATTAATAAACAAGTAGAAGCCTACAGAGAGGAATCGCAAAAATCCCTGAAAGAATTCCAGGAAAACACAATCAAACAGTTGAAGGAATTAAAAATGGAAATAGAAGCAATCAAGAAAGAACACATGGAAACAACCCTGGATATAGAAAACCAAAAGAAGAGACAAGGAGCTGTAGATACAAGCTTCACCAACAGAATATAAGAGATGGAAGAGAGAATCTCAGGAGCAGAAGATTCCATAGAAATCATTGACTCAACTATCAAAGATAATGTAAAGCGGAAAAAGCTACTGGTCCAAAACATACAGGAAATCCAGGACTCAATGAGAAGATCAAACCTAAGGATAATAGGAGAGTGAAGACTCCCAGCTCAAAGGACCAGTAAATATCTTCAACAAAATCATAGAAGAAAAATTCCCTAACCTAAAAAAAGAGATACCCATAGACATACAAGAAGCCTACAGAACTCCAAATAGAATGGACCAGAAAAGAAACACCTCCCGTCACATAATTGTCAAAACACCAAACGCACAAAATAAAGAAAGAATATGAAAAGCAATAAGGGAAAAAGGTCAAGTAACATATAAAGGCAGACCTATCAGAATCACACCAGACTTCTCGCCAGAAACTATGAAGGCCAGAAGATCCTGGACTGATGTCATACAGACCCTAAGAGAACACAAATGCCAGCCCAGGTTACTGTATCCTGCAAAACTCTCAATTAACATAGATGGAGAAACCAAGATATTCCGTGACAAAACCAAATTTACACAATGTCTTTCTACAAATCCAGCACTACAAAGCATAATAAATGGTAAACCCAACATAAGGAGGCAAGCTATACCCTAGAAGAAGCAAGAAACTAATCGTCCTGGCAACAAAACAAAGAGAAGAAAAGCACACAAACATAACCTCATATCCAAATATGAATATAACAGGAAGCAATAATCACTATTCCTTAATATCTCTCAATATCAATGGCCTCAACTCCCCAATAAAAAGAAATAGATTAACAAACTGGATATGCAACGAGGACCCTGCATTCTGCTGCCTACAGGAAACACACCTCAGAGAAAAAGACAGACACTACCTCACAGTGAAAGGATGGAAAACAATTTTCCAAGCAAATGGTCAGAAGAAGCAAGCTGGAGTAGCCATTCTAATATCAAATAAAATCAATGTTAAACTAAAAGTCATCAAAAAAGATAAGGAAGGACACTTCATATTCATCAAAGGAAAAATCCACCAAGATGAACTCTCAATCCTAAATATCTATGCCTCAAATACAAGGGCACCTACATACATAAGACAAACCTTACTAAAGCTCAAAACACACATTGCACCTCACACAATAATAGTGGGAGATTTCAACACCACACCTTCATCAATGGACAGATCATGGAAATAGATATTAAACAGAGATGTAGACAGACTAAGAGAAGTCATGAGCCAAATGGACTTAACGGATATTTATAGAACATTCTATCCTAAAGCAAAAGGATATACCTTCTTCTCAGCTCCTCATGGTACTTTCTCCAAAATTGACCATATAATTGGTCAAAAAACGGGCCTCCACAGGTACAGAAAGATAGAAATACTCCCATGCGTGCTATCGGACCACCACGGCCTAAAACTGGTCTTCAATAACAATAAGGGAAGAATGCCCACATATACGTGGAAATTGAACAATGCTCTACTCAATGATAACCTGGTCAAGGAAGAAATAAAGAAAGAAATTAAAGACTTTTTAGAATTTAATGAAAATGAAGGTACAACATACCCAAACTTATGGGACACAATGAAAGCTGTGCTAAGAGGAAAACTCATAATGCTGAGTGCCTGCAGAAAGAAACAGGAAAGAGTATATGTCAGCAGCTTGACAGCACACCTAAAAGCTCTAGAACAAAAAGGAGCAAATACACCCAGGACGAGTAGAATGCAGGATATAATCAAACTCAGAGCTGAATTCAACCAAGTAGAAACAAAAAGGACCATAGAAAGAATCAACAGAACCAAAAGTTGGTTCTTTGAGAAAATCAACAAGATAGATAAACCCTTAGCCAGACTAACGAGAGGACACAGAGAGTGCGTCCAAATTAACAAAATCAGATATGAAAAGGGAGACATAACTACAGATTCAGAGGAAATTCAAAAAATCATCAGATCTTACTATAAAAACCTATATTCAACAAAAGTAGAAAATCTGTAGGAAATGGACAATTTCCTAGACAGATACCAGGTACCGAAGTTAAATCAGGAACAGGTAAACCACTTAAACAACCCGATAACTCCTAAGGAAATAGAAGCAGTCATTAAAGGTCTCCCAACCAAAAAGAGCCCAGGTCCAGGCGGGTTTAGTGCAGAATTCTATCAAAACTTCATAGAAGACTTCATACCAATATTATCCAAACTATTCCACAAAATTGAAACAGATGGATCACTACCGAATACCTTCTACGAAGCCACAATTACTCTTTAACCTAAACCACACAAAGACACAACAAAGAAAGAGAACTTCAGACCAATTTCCCTTATGAATATCGACGCAAAAATACTCAATAAAATTCTGGCAAACCGAATTCAAGAGCACATCAAAACAATCATCCACCATGATCGAGTAGGCTTCATCCCAGGCATGCAGGGATGGTTTAATATAAGGAAAACCATCAACGTGATCCATTATATAAACAAACTGAAAGAACAGAACCACATGATCATTTCATTAGATGCTGAGAAAGCATTTGACAAAATTCAACACCCCTTCATGATAAAAGTCCTGGAAAGAATAGGAATTCAAGGCCCATACCTAAACATAGTAAAAGCCATATACAGCAAACCAGTTGCTAACATTAAACTAAATGGAGAGAAACTTGAAGCAATCCCACTAAAATCAGGGACTAGACAAGGCTGCCCACTCTCTCCCTACTTATTCAATATAGTTCTTGAAGTTCTAGCCAGAGCAATCAGACAACAAAAGGAGGTCAAGGGGATACAGATCGGAAAAGAAGAGGTCAAAATATCAGTATTTGCAGATGATATGATAGTATATTTAAGTGATCCCAAAAGTTCCACCAGAGAACTACTAAAGCTGATAAACAACTTCAGCAAAGTGGCTGGGTATAAAATTAACTCAAATAAATCAGTTGCCTTCCTCTACACAAAAGAGAAACAAGCCGAGAAAGAAATTAGTGAAACGACACCCTTCATAATAGACCCAAATAATATAAAGTACCTCGGTGTGACTTTAACCAAGCAAGTAAAAGATCTGTACAATAAGAACTTCAAGACACTGAGGAAAGAAATTGAAGAAGACCTCAGAAGATGGAAAGATCTCCCATGCTCATGGATTGGCAGGATTAATAGAGTAAAAATGTCCATTTTACGAAAGGCAATCTACAGATTCAATGCAATCCCCATCAAAATACCAGTCCAATTCTTCAAAGAATTAGACAGAACAATTTGCAAATTCATCTGGAATAACAAAAAAACCCAGGATAGCTAAAGCTATCCTCAACAATAAAAGGACTTCAGGGGGAATCACTATCCCTGAACTCAAGCAGTGTTACAGAGCAATAGTGATAAAAACTGCATGGTATTGGTACAGAGACAGACAGATAGACCAATGGAATAGAATTGAAGACCCAGAAATAAACCCACACACCTATGGTCACTTGATTTTTGACAAAGGAGCCAAAACCATCCAATGGAAAAAAGATAGCTTTTTCAGCAAATGGTGCTGGTTCAACTGGAGGGCAACATGTAGAAGAATGCAGATCGATCCGTGCTTATCACCCTGTACAAAGCTTAAGTCCAAGTGGATCAAGGAACTCCACATCAAACCAGACACACTCAAACTAATAGAAGAAAAACTAGGGAAGCATCTGGAACACATGGGCACTGGAAAAAATTTCCTGAACAAAACACCAATGGCTTACGCTCTAAGATCAAGAATCGACAATGGGATCTCATAAAACTGCAAAGCTTCTGTAAGGCTAAGGACACCGTGGTTAGGACAAAACGGCAACCAACAGATTGGGAAAAGATCTTTACCAATCCTACAACAGATAGAGGCCTTATATCCAAAATATACAAAGAACTCAAGAAGTTAGACCGCAGGGAAACAAATAACCCTATTAAAAAATGGGGTTCAGAGCTAAACAAAGAATTCACAGCTGAGGAATGCTGAATAGCTGAGAAACACCTAAAGAAATGTTCAACATCTTTAGTCATAAGGGAAATGCAAATCAAAACAACCCTGAGATTTCACCTCATACCAGTGAGAATGGCTAAGATCAAAAACTCAGGTGACAGCAGATGCTGGCGAGGATGTGGAGAAAGAGGAACACTCCACCATTGTTGGTGGGATTGCAGACTGGTAAAACCATTCTGGAAATCAGTCTGGACGTTCCTCAGAAAATTGGACGTTGAACTGCCTGAGGATCCAGCTATACCTCTCTTGGGCATATACCCAAAAGATGCCTCAACATATAAAAGAGACACGTGCTCCACTATGTTCATTGCAGCCTTATTTATAATAGCCAGAAACTGGAAAGTACCCAGATGCCCTTCAACGTAGGAATGGATACAGAAAATGTGGTACATCTACACAATGGAATATTACTCAGCTATCAAAAACAACGAATTTATGAAATTCGTAGGCAAATGGTTGGAACTGGAAAATATCATCCTGAGTGGGCTAACCCAATCACAGAAAGACATACATGGTATGCACTCATTGATAAGTGGCTATTAGCCCAAATGCTTGAATTACCCTAGATCCCTAGAACAAACGAAACTCAAGATGGATGATCAAAATGTGAATGCTTCACTCCTTCTTTAAATGAGGAAAAAGAATACCCTTGGCAGGGAAGGGAGAGGCAAAGATTAAAACAGAGACTGAAGGAACACCCATTCAGAGCCTGCCCCACATGTGGCCCATACATATACAGCCACCCAATTAGACAAGATGGATGAAGCAAAGAAGTGTAGATCGACAGGAGCCGGATGTAGATTGCTCCTGAGAGACACAGGCAGAATACAGCAAATACAGAGGCGAATTCCAGCAGCAAACCACTGAACTGAGAATAGGTCCCCCGTTGAAGGATTCAGAGAAAGAACTGGAAGAGCTTGAAGGGGTTCAAGACCCCATATGTACAACAATGTCAAGCAACCAGAGCTTCCAGGGACTAAGCCACTATCTAAAGACTATACATGGACTGACTCTGGACTCTGACCTCATAGGTAGCAATGAATATCCTAGTAAGAGCACCAGTGGAAGGGGAAGCCCTGGGTCCTACTAAGACTGAACCCCCAGTGAACTAGACTGTTGGGGGGAGGGCGGCAATGGGGGGAGGGTTGGGAGGGGAACACCCATAAGGAAGGGGAGGGGGGAGGGGAATGTTTGCCCGGAAACCGGGAAAGGGAATAACACTCGAAATGTACATAAGAAATACTCAAGTTAATAAAAAAAAATAATGGAATAGAATAATTAGAAGAGTACATATATTAATAAAATTATAAAAATCTTAAAAAGAAATAAAAAAAAAGAAAGAGCTGTTCCCTCAGGAGTGTGTATACTCCTGAGAAGTCAGGGGAGACTTCCCTCTGTCCACATTCTAGACCCAAGAGGGAATTGCATAGTGCCAAATGTGCCCTCTAGGTGCAAGAAACTAGGAGCAGTTAGGGGCAGGAACCTTTGACTCCTGCCCATGACGAGAGCTGAAAAACAGTCTCTAGGAGTGCTGATACACCTGAAATCAGAGCACCTATTCTGAGAAAAGGCTGAAAGAAAATGGGAAAAATGATCTACAGGAGTGCTGACATAGAGGCCTAAAGCAGGATCAAGTCACTCTCAGAAAAAGCAATACAAGCAAACAACAGAGACAACCCAATGGCTGGAGGCAAACACTTAAGCTCTAAGATCAAGAATCGACAAATGGGATCTCATAAAACTGCAAAGCTTCTGTAAGGCAAAGGACACTGTCATTAGGACAAAACTGCAACCAACAGATTGGGAAAAGATCTTTACCAATCCTACATCTAATAGAGAGCTAATATCCAAAATATACAAAGAACTCAAGAAGTTAGACTCCAGAGAGTCAAATAAGCCTATTATAAATGGAGTACAGAGCTAAACAAAACATTCTCAGCTAAGGATTATCAAATGGCCAAAAAGCACCTAAGCAAATGTTTAAGATCCTTAGTCATCAGGGAAATACAAGTCAAAACAACCCTGAGATTTCACCTCACACCAGTGAGAATGGCTAAGATCAAAAACTCAGGTGACAGCATATGCTGGCGAGGATGTGGAGAAAGAGGAACACTCCTCCATTGTTGGTGGGATTGCAAACAGGTACAACCATTCTGGAAATCAGTCTGGAGGTTCCTCAGAAAATTGGACATTCCACTACCTGAGGACCCAGCTATACCTCTCCTGGTCATATACCCAAAAGATGCTCCAACATACAACAAAGTCACATGCTACACTATGTTCATAGCAGCCTTATTTATAATAGCCAGAAGCTGGAAAGAACCCAGATGTCCTTCAACAGAGGAATGGATACAGAAAACGTGGTACATCTACACAATGGAATATTACTCAGCTATCAAAACAATGACTTTATGAAATTCATAGGCAAATGGAATGAACTAAAAAATATCATCTTGAGTGAGGTAACTCAATCACAGAATAACACACTTGGTATGCACTCATTGATAAGTGGATATTAGCCAAAAAATCCTCAAATTACCCAAGATGCAATTCACAGACCACAGGAAGCTCAGGAAGAAGGATGACCAAAATGCTGATGCTCCCACTCCTTCTTAAAAGGGGAAAAATATCCATAGGAGGGGATATGGAAGCAAAGTTTATAGCAGCGACTTAAGGATTGGCCATACAGAACCTTGCCCCATATGTGGCTCATATATTACAACCACCAAAACTAGATAAGGTTGATGAAGCAAAAAATGCATGCTGAAAGGGACTGGATATAGATCTCTCAAAACACACATCCAGAGCATGTCCAATACAGAGGTCAATGCTATCAGCAAACCACTGAACTGAGAACAGGACACCCCCCCCCGGGGGAATTAGAGGAAGGATTGAAAGAGCTGAAGGAGCTTGCAACCCCATAAGAACAACAATGCCAATGAACCAGAGCTTTCAGGGACTGAAGCACTATTGAAAGACTATACAAGGACTGACCCAGGGCTCCAACTCCACATGTAGCAGAGAATAGCCTTGTTGCGACACCAGGGAAAAAGGAAGTCCTTGGGCAAGGGAATATGGGGGGCAGCAAGGGGGATGTATGGAGGGAATACCTGTATGGGGAGGGGTAGGGGAGGGTATGGGGGCTTATGAACAGGTAACTGTGAAGGGGAATAACATTTGAAATGTAAGTAAAGAAATACGTCTAATAAAAATTTAAAAAAAATATATAAAGTGCACATAATAAAGTTTCTTCCTCGCCTCCTGTCTTTACTCCATAGTACATGGTTCCTCCAATTTCAGTTCAATTCTGCTTGGTTTTCTTTGTGTCTCATGTTTATTTCATAATTCAAATATAATTCACTTTTAAAGTAGTCCACATCTTTAAAAATCCCAGTGCTTGCTTGAAAAGTTACAAGTCTTTTTAAAATATAAATACAATTATTTTCTTCTCTCCCTCTCCCCCTCCCCCTCCCCTTCTCCCTCTCCCTCTCCCCCTCTCCTGATTGCAGTTTTCCCTCCCTCCTCTTCTCCTGCATACCACAGAAAGAAAATTTACAGTTAACAAAGCATTATTGAATGTATCCCTAATGGGCTTTTTCTCTTCTTTTTGTTTAATAAACATTTCTTTTAAGTTACGATTGGCTCTTTCTATATCTGCCTGTCCTGTGGGATTGTGTGATATACCATTAATATGCTTTATTTTGTAATATGTAAAGAATTGCTTTATCTTATTTGATGCGTATTCAGGAGCATTATCAGTTTTAATTTGCACAGGTTTCTCCATAATTGCCATTATTTCCAATATATGTGTAATTATCCAATTTCCCTTTTCAAAACTTAAAGCAGTTTCCCAATAAAACCCTGAGTATATATCAATGGTATTGTACTTAAACCTTTATTTTCCAAATTTTGCACAATGAAAAAACGTTCATCTGCCACATGTCATGTCTTGAAATTCTAGGGTTACTAAAAGTAGGAAGCAGAATTTGGTTGTAGAAAGAACACATAGGACATTTTTATTATTATTTGTTTTGGCTTATTGTTAAGTGATAGAAGTTTTTCTTTAAAATTTCCCATTAATATGTTTCTGATGAAGTTTTCAGGCTTCTAACACATTTTGTATTAATAATTGGTCAGTTTTGTTGTTTCTTTGAGCTTGTGGACTTGTTAAACCTATAAAAGACAGAATATAAGTAATATATAATGGATGGTTTCTACATTTGATGGCTTGTTGCAATTGCACAAATAAAAAAGTTACTTCTGAGTAATCATGTATCCAGCACTCTATAACAAAAAAAATACATCTATGTATAAAAAAATCAATAATTGTTTTAAGAGAGTCAGGGTCATCTCATGAGACCGATCTCTTCCAATCTTGCAGAGTAACTCTATGCTATATAGACAAGTTACCTAACATTTTTTTAACAAATGGAGAATGCAAGCTATATAATACGGCAACCTCTTTAAAATGCTTTAAATCTAACATTTTTATTGGATGCCTTGTCAACTTATTGTAAGCATAATTAGCAGGCATATACTACACAAAGAATGGAAAGGCTGAAGTTGCCTGTCTATCTCTGAAAATCTTCCAAGGCACACTTGGCTGAACACTACTAACCTGTTGTCCCTATACTACCTCCAGTCTTTCTGGCCCCTTGTCTCAATGAGTTTCTCCTGGCACCTGGCAGTGAAAGTTCATGGAGCAGCACAGGGCATTGGTTTGTCTTCTAGCATAGCTTGCTTCCCTCTTTCATTGTGTGTTAAATTCAGTGATCAAGCCTGAACCCTGGTGTTTTTCTCTCACTGGCTCTTTCTGCCTTCTAAGTACTTCGGCATCTATTCAAAAACACTCTAAATAGTATAGGCAACTCTGTAATCTTCCTGAACCCAAGAGAAGTGAACCTTCTGAATTTTCTGCTCCTCCACCCAATCCTATCCAAAATGGTATATATGAAGACTGGGATCAAGACAGGATACCTCCTAGAGACATCAGCTGCTATTTGGCCAATTTTCTTAAACATTTCCAACCCACGAGAACCTGCTTTTTCTTCAACTACATTAGAAGAGTTACCCATTAGGCCTAAGACACATTGAGCAAAACTTATAGTCTCAGATCTTTTAAAACTTACTTTTTAATTAGAGTTTTTAAATGTTCAACCTCCCTTTTAGTCCACCAACCAAAGGTAGGGGAGAAATATAGTTAATGGGACAAGAGGGGTGTAAACCTCTTTAGAAGTAGACCTTGGAGTGATTATATTTTTTTGTTGTCAGGATATCAGCAGTCCAGTTAAAACATTAAACACAATCAGGTGTGCCAGGCAAATACAATTGGCAAACATCAAGCATATATTAGTGGCAGTGGCTTGACCAGAAGAAACCACGTGGCTCTGCTGAACTGGCATGAATCCATGGAAGTTGCAAGAAGCAGCTAAAATACTATGTGAAAGTATTTGGCTGTTTCTCTCTAGGAAACCATGACAAGCAAAGATCAGTGAGAACCAGTGAAGGGTGGCAAGGTGAGCCAATACGCAAGAGCATTGTTCACTGCCTACTGGGCTCTACTTAGTCTTTTCAAATAACATGTGTCCTCTCAAGTGTGCTTCTGCTTCAGAAAAACATCCTCCAATAAGGCAGTTTTCAGAAAACTATCACATGACACAACTGAAGGTGCCTGTGTAGCCCCAAGCAAATCTTGGAGGTTCACTTTGCTGAACACTAACCCAAAGAAATCAGAAATTTCCACTTCATAGGTTTCTCAACCTCCAGAATATATTGTATATAAAACTCTCTGTCTTTCCAGTTCACTTTGTAGCTGAGGGGGAGCAATCTGCCTACATCAGCCTCTTAAGCAACAGGATTACAGACGTGAGCTACTGTACTTTCCTCTTTTTCCTGACTTACATGGACTTTTACTAACTCTTATGTCATTTTTCGTCAACATTTTGTGATGTTAAATTCATTTAACAGTTAAATCTTACCTTTAAAATAGCCTTTTAATTTAGTAAGTCTAAAATATTTGGAAATAAAGCTTCTACTTATATCATGTACATATGACTAGCTAAATATCTGTTATAAAGAAAAAGTACTGCAGTGATGTTTTACTATACTTTTATTATTCTATTTTAGTGAGATGTATAGTGCTTGGAGTAAATTATTGTGAAAATACAGAGACTTCCATAAAACTCCAGTGTAGTTTATTCATATCTACAATAATAATAAATCTTTCCAAACCATAGCCATAATAATCTGATTGGAGAAAAAAAAAGGATTTCAGAAGAATGGTGTTTGCAGATCTGCCACAGTTTTATTGCAACATGTATAAGGCAAATATAATTGTGCAGTAAAATAAACTTAAAGAATTATGAGCCTGGTTTACAGATTAAGACATTAATTCCTTCAATATATGAGCAGTCACTGGTAATTTTACTTACCTAGGGCCATTACTCAATTCAATGTGAGAACTGCATTAACTCAGCAGTTAGCACAGATCTACAAATGCCCAAATATTTGGGTGGGGTGTGATTATTTATTTTGTTATGTCTTTTAAAAAGTCCTTCCTTCACATGAAAGAATCAGTTGTATGATCGTAATTCTCCACAACTGAGATTTCTTTTACTAGTCTATAGTTTGGATTAACAAAATCTCCACTGATAAACTCCTACAGGTTGGCAACTTTCATCAATCTCTCTCCTCAGGATTTAATGGACTGAGCAATTAACTTGATCACAAAATTTGCTAGTACTCCCTTGAGGTTCCTTCTTTCTAAACATGAATCTTCCTCTATCCTGAATGATGTTTCTTCTTTTAAAAATCTCTGCCATTCGAGGTTGGGGATTTAGCTCAGTGGTAGAGCGCTTGCCTAGGAAGCGCAAGGCCCTGGGTTCGATCCCCAGCTCCGAAAAAAAGAAAAAAAAAAGGAAAAAAATCTCTGCCATTCTTTTCCCTCTCTGTCTCTTCCTGTGTGTGTGTGTGTGTGTGTGTGTGTGTGTGTGTGTGTGTGTGTGTGTGTTGTGATATATATGTATATATCACAGCCTTGAGTATTGGTGCTCCTTACACATAAGGGCTCTTGTTTTTTTCTGCTATGCTTGCACCAGCTTACATAGTCTACAACTTTTGGAGAATTTTTATATGTCCAACTAATATCTTTCCATAAGAGACCTGGGATCAAAATTTGTGCTTTCTGTTTGTATATGGGATCCAAATCCAATTTTCCATACTTGTAGAGTAAATGTTTTACCCACTGAGTCATCTGTTGAGGCCCAGATGAAGTTCGAGTGTATTAATTTCTGTGTAGTGCACCATTCCATGAACTAGTGGCTCAGACTAAATACAAATGAAGAATGTGAGCTAAAACCACCAATTAATGTAGCAAATATGATTTTATACTGCTTTTAAGCTAAATCATCACAGAGTTTTTGATTTCTGTTGTCTTTAAGACAACAAGGGTTAGTTGATCCAGTCTATATTTACTCTCAGTATTTTTCTACTTTCTTTCTGTCTCTGTCTATGCCTCTGTCTCTTTATTTCTCACACACATACCATGCAGAGAGAGAGAGAGAGAGAGAGAGAGAGAGAGAGAGAGAGAGAGAGAGAGAGAGAGTGTTAAGTGATAAACCCATAGTAGAAATGTATGGGTGATTATTCTAGGAATAACAAAATGCAATTTGCCCTGTATTTAACTCTTACCCTCATTACTGTAGCTGTTGGTGGGTCACCTATACTCTTGTAACTCTTATATATGATTTTAAATAATTCCAATAAAATCACTTTTGTGAGAGGCCTAAAGTATAGCATATTTATATTAAGTGTTACATGAGTTCTTCCACTCAGAGGATGTGGAAGTTGTTTTTCAACTACCATTCTTTTCAGTGCTCTGTTTTATATGTGCAAATGTTCAATGTATTATTAATAGAAAGGAAATGATGCTATTGGAAAATGTAAAAGAAAAATCTTTCTTAGCTTTGAAGAGATCTATGGCATTAAATCAAACATAAAGAACTTGTATTCAGATGCAAATAAAAATGCTATTAGCCTAATTTCTGTCAATTATGAATAAATAAATTAAATCGGAATTCTGCCAAAGTGCATGAGATTATCCCAAAGATACTCAAGACTAATATAATACTTCTTGAGCATGTATCCTGGTGTCATTTTGTCAAAAATGTCAAGTGGCTGTGTTTCTGTTTTCAAATGGCACCTTGAAGAAAACTAAGCTAACGATAACAAATGATGACATGAGTGAACGTATTAAGCAAAATAAAAATTTTTTGGAAATGGGTATTGAAGCCATTATTTTGCAGTTCATTCTGTCCCAAATCTATGTGGCTATGTAAAAACCACAATTTGTAATATGTACACAGCAAGCCTAGAGATTAGTAAGGTAGCTGACAAAATCTAAAGATCTTCAGGGGAAATGATTGGATCAGGTTTAACTTCTGCTGCTTCATTGTTCACATGAGTCTGGGAAATGTATTTTTGCTACTTTTATAGCTTATGTAGTTTGACTGGAATCTACCTATATTACACAGTGTGGAAAAGTCTATGAAATTTCCATGAAAGCCCTTCATAAGACATAAAAATTACATAGCAGATAAAAGTTTCCAGAAAACCATAGAATATACAAATGAGTATGTGTTTACTGTTCCTAAAAGAAGAGAAGAACAACACATAGACACACACACACACACACACACACACACACACAAACACAAACACAAATATACACAAACAGGGAGACAGACACAGAAACAGAGACAAAGAGAGACAGACACAGAAATAGTGATGGCTATTGTTTCTTTTAACTTGTATTAGTAAAATAAATTTTTCAGACAAAAAGCAGTTTTGGAGAGATTGGCAATGAAAAAGGATCATATTAATAAGAGTTGATTATGGCTATGTAGCTGATCATCAAATCAAATTCAATGATTTTGTCAATGGAATAAAGATATTATATACAGTTTCTGAGCCAGTGCTTGGCCTCAGTTCATACTTGAAAATTCCAGACTCTGATTTGAAAGAAAAATGTGATTTTAAAAAATTGATGAAAAGGAAATTATCAATTTTATTTATCATGGACTTATCTACTATTTAGCTCCTGAAAAATTATTCAAAGTAATCTTCCTATGAAACTGTGCACATAACCTGTTGAGGTTGGAGGGCTCCCTACAAACACCCAGTCATGATTCCTTCTGTCCATATGGTTACAGAAACACCTGAGGAGTAACTACATGATGCTCTCAAGAGAACAGTTTAAAAACCATTAGCTTATTGAAAACAAAACACTTTAAAGTAATTTGAAATAATCTTGAATCATTCACAACATTGCCAAATGTTGCCTTTGGCACAAACAAGAACCTGTATGTTTCTGTTGATTAATTAGGTATATGGTTTTATGAAAATAAGTAATGCAAATTTTAGTTCTCATTCCAAAATCTTGCATTTATTATTACCTCATTGATATTAAATATTCTTTAGTGATACCACTATTTTTGATAAGTAGTTAGAAACTGTCTTGTTTAATAAATAATAGTCTTATTTATAGTTATCTTTCATTCATTTTAATAAGTTGTGTAAATACTCTGTTGTATAAAGATATAATCTCCCAGCTTTATAGATCAAGGAAGAGATGTTTTTTAAAGTATATATTGAACAATATTATAGGAGAAAATATACAATGAACAGTCTTCTAGAAACATCTTGATACCATAGCTATTTAAGCTGTTGAACTATTTCTAGCACTCTTTTTAATATGGCAAAATTGAAAATATATGTCTATGCAATAGACTCGGTTTCCATGGACTCTCATGTCCATTTAAGAGCATTTTCCAAAGTAAATTAAAAATTCTTCATTGGAGAACCTAGAGCTACCCACAAAACACTGGAAAATAACAACTCCAGGGATAACCTGATGACATACAAATGGCCACAGAGCAAGCTTTTCTTCAGAATCCAGGTCTGTCTCTGGTTCAGCTCATTCCAATGAGCCTTTCAACACCTATTGCGTCAAATTCTACACAAGTAGAAAGAAGCAAGAAAATCACTAAGTGTTATCTCGCAATTCCCCTTATTTCTCTGTATCTACCACAGATTATTGGAACTTCTTAATTGATGAATGAGAACTTTATCAAGTCTGGCAGGAGTCATAATGTCTCTGATTTTCCTTGAAATGTATCTGTCATGCAACTCAAAATTGAATAGCCAGTTTGGACCTTAACCAGAGACATGGCACTGACTTAAGACACTCTGAAGGGAATGAATGATTAATGCAGTTTATAGACAGGATAGTGTTTTTTTCTGTCTCATGTGCTTTTTGTATGTAATCTCCAATGGTTCAAGTTCAGATGGATCTAATGAAAAAGGACTAGATGTTTTCCACCTTCCCTTCAGAGCATGCTGTACGATTTATCCACTGACAAAATGTGCTAATGAAATGTCACCTTGGACAGCTTGCTAAAGGATTGATGGGCTGAAAGTTTTGCACTTTATTTAACTTTTACAGGAAAAATGAATAAGTCCTCCAAACTCTGTATGATATAGAGATCTATTACAGTTTTCTAACTCAAGAAGCAGCTATGCCACTGATAGGATACAGAATATAGAGAGATACTGATGGGGCAGAGTTTATAAATAAGCAAATTCAAAGTGTTTGTGGTTTTACTAGGATCCAGTTCTAAATCATTGTCAAGTTTACTAATTTTACAGACACATTTTTCTCTATATACTTCATTGTTATCATTCTATTGCTCTACCCATGAATACTGAACATTGGACCTTCAAAGCCCATCACAGAATCCTATTTCCTTTGTATCATCATTACCAAATTCTTAAGTAAACAGCACGTAGTGGGAATAATTTCAAATTCTTTTCACTGATAGTGTCTAACTAACTCAATCAATTAAAGCATTAGACATTTTATCCATCCCCATCATTGTTTTGTAATCAATGCTGCTATAATTCTTTACAGAAATTCAAGGTTATAGACCAAAAATTAAGATATTGGAGGACCTAACACTATAAAATTATTAAAGTCTGTTGATCTACATACAAGTCAAAGTAAACTATAGGTGATAAACCCAGAGGTGAAAATGGAAGTTTTATAAAACAAAAAACTGAGATGAAGATAATGACATTTTTGTGGTTTTTATAAATACATGTTTAAATAAATAAACAAACAAATAAATAGTGTTAGATGCTCTTTCTCTGTTTTTTTGCCTCATTCTGTTCCTCTTGTTGTCTCTCTTTCTATCTCCATCTCTCTGCCATTTCTCTCTCTGTGTCTCTCTCTCTTTCTCACTCTCTCTCTGTGTCTCTGTCTCTGTCTCTGTCTCTTGTCTCTTTCTCTCTCTTTCTCTCTCTCTCTCTCTCTCACACACACACACACACACACACACACACACACACACACACACACACACCAGACACACACACTTAAAGCAATGAGTCAATAGATATCATCTATGAACAAATGTCTTTATTCAGAATGGTGAATGAAAAATTAATATGTTATTGCTTATTCTAGGGAAAAAGGCTGATCAGAATAAAAAATAACCCCTAATCTATTCTTCATATTCCTTCACTGTGAAAATTTGAACAATGGTATCACTCGGGTAACAGCGGTTAAGTAAGTCTCCAAATCTCAGTTGCATATAGAATAGAAACCTCAGTCAAACTTGAGGAGGAAAGGAAGACTATCAAGAGGTGCTGAAATGTTCCGACTTAAACTGACAGTGACCTCTCCATGATTATGAAATATGGAAGGATTAATCCATAGAAGTACAGACAGAAGCTGTTACAGGAGAGGAGTAACTAAGCAACTTTGAGCCAACTAAATTTCTAAAACATTTCAATGTACTTCTATACCCAGCCCTGTTCTCACAGGGGAGGATGCCCAGTGAAGGAGAAGATTTCAGAAAATGCTGAGAGTTTAGGTTTGAAAGTCACATGAGAGATCAAAACAGTTCTAGCTCATTATTTTCAGGAACTCCAAATTGAGAAATCACTCTGTTGAGAAACAAATCTACATTTCCCTTAACATTAGCACACCATATCAGGGTATTTCTCCTTTTGGGAGTCCATAGACAAAATAAGAAAAAGCAACTGCTATGTAGCAGTCTCTATTCTACCCTGGTGAGTTTTACTAAGATATTAGGCCCAAGCTTTCATCTGTTGAGTGATGACTACTTAACATTCTCTCAGTACTAGATGTTGGCAAGTATGTAGAGAAAGAGGAGCATTCTCCATTGCTGGTGGGATAAAAAACTAGTTAAACCAGTTAGGGAAACAATCTGTCAGTTCCTCAGATAATTGGAAATAGTTCTACCTGAAGACCCACTTCTGGGCTTATACCCAAAAGGTGTTCCAATATATAAAAATTTCACATGTTCCACTATGTTCATAGCAGCCTTATTCATAAGAGCCGGAATTTGGAAACAACACAGATGTCCCTCAATGGAAGGATGGATACAGAAATTGCAGTACATTTGCACAATGGTATACTGCTCAGCTATTAAAAACAATGACTTCATGAATTAGCAGGCAAATGGATGGAACTAGAAAATATCATCCTGAGTGAGGTAACCCAGACACAAAAGAACACACATGGTATTTACATACTGATAAGTTGATATTAGTTCAAAAGCAGATGTAGATACTCATAGTGAACCATTGGAGTGAGCTCTTTGACCCCAGTGGAAGAGTTAGGGGAAGGACTGAAGGAGCTGAAGGGATTGCAACCTCATAGGAAGAACAATATCAACTGACTGGACCCTTCAGAGCTCCCAGAGACTAAACCAGGAACCAAAGAGTATACACAAGTTAGTCTATAGCTTCCCCTGCACTTGCAGCCTTGTCTGCAATCAATAGGAGGGGAGGCATTTGGTGTGTATAGAGGCTGGTTGCTTCAGTGAGGGGTGATACTAGAGGAGTGAGTTGGGAGTGGGTGGGTGGATGGGTGGATAGAGGAGCACCCTCTTAGAGACAAAGGGGAGGGGGAAGATGTTAGAGGATTTATGGAAGGAAGACCAAAGAGGGGGACAACATTTGAAATGTAAATAAATAAGTTATATATATATATATATATATATATATATATATATATATGTATATATATATATATATATATCAAGAGAATGGAAGGAGAATTATTATATTTTCATGATAAAAACAGAAAAACAGACTGAAGCTGTTCATAATTATTTCCTGCTAGGAGAGAGAAATCAGTTTTCTGTTTGTCACTGGATATATCAACCACATTCAAGGGACAAACCCTCTGCTCAGGAGTAGATGATCAACACAAAATGGATCCCATTTTTTCTATGTGGTTTATTTTGTACTTGTGCTGTTTTGGTGAGTTTCTGTTTTTGCTGTGGCTTTAGGCTTTGTTTTGTGAGAGAGAAAGACGTGAAATTCAATGACAAAGAAGGGTGGAGTATCTGGAACTGGGAATGTCTTAGTTGGGATTTTATTGTTGTGAAGAAACACTATGACCTCAGCAAATGTTATAAAGATAAACATTTAATTAAAGCAACTTAGAGTTTCAGAGGTTTAGTCTATGATTGGCATGGTGAAAGGCATGTTATCAAGCAAGCAGATGTGATGCTGGGGAAGGAGTTCTACATCTTGCTCATCAGGGAACATGGAGTGAGTCTGTATCACACTAAGCGTGGTAGAGCAAGTAAGATTACAAAGCCCACTTCTACAGGGACACACTTCCCCAAATAAGGTCACACCTCCTAGTACTAACCGCTCTTTTTGACAAACATTGAATAAACATGAGTCTTTGGCAGCCATTCCTATTAATACCACCACAAGGAAGAAAGAAAGAATATAATCAAAATACATTGCAAGAAAAAAAAAGTAGGAAAGCATCATTCTGTTTCCCTATCTCCTTAACATATTCACAATTGGAAGCCACTCCAAAGTATACGATTTTAGATTTGCTTGTATAACATCTTCTCCTCAAAGAATATCAATATCCTAAAGGTCCAGGGTTTTTTATTTGTTTGCTTGTTACCGTTTTGGGGTTTTTATGTTTTGTTTCATTTTTATTTTCAAAATTAGTCTCTCTCTCTCTCTCTCTCTCTCTCTCTCTCTCTCTCTCTCTCTCTCTCTCTCTCTCTCTCCGTGTGTGTGTGTGTGTGTGTGTATGTGTGTAGTGTGTGTGTGTGTGTGTGTGTGTGTGTGTGTGTGTGTGTATGGTGTGGGTGTGTGTATATGTGTGTGCATATTCTTGTTTGTTTGGAGGCCATAGCTTACCTCTTGGTGTCTTCCCCAATTATTGTCCACTTTCTGCTTTGAAACAGAATAGGGTGTCTGAATTTGGAGCTTCTAGTTGGCCAAACTATCTAGCTTCCTGCTTTGCTTCCTACAGGCTGTGTTTGCAGACACACGGTGCTGTAGTAACTATTCTTTCTTTGTAATGTGGATCCTAGAGCAACACATTATTGACTTAACTATCTCTCCATCCAATAATTTTAAATAAAGTCTTGTTTTTCTGCTGGATGCTGGTATATCTTTTTTATTGACAGTCCAATGAGAAGTAGATACACACAAGTGTTCTTTGTGTTATAGTAAGTTATGACTTCTGAACAAAGACCAATCAAGGTTATGACTGCAAAAATTTTTGCTATATCCTCCAGAATGATTAAGAACCAACCCTCATACATTTTTAAAGCAAAATGAGGTGGGTATTAAGAAACCTAAGAGTGAATATATTGCTATGAAATCTCAAAATTGACAAAGACAGTATGTGCTAGCATCCTCATTCTTCCAATTAGAAATGTGATGGCCATGGTTACACTCTCTGTTTCACCTTTGCTGAGTGAGGAAGACAACTGTATGTCATAGTCAGAGGTAGCGAAGGTCACATATATTTTGGATATTTTTGGAAGAATGAGGAAATGTTTCATGCTTGGACTTAGATTAAATATTTGCAATCAAAAGAAAAACTGTAATTGGGGCCCATACTGTCTCATGATTATAGTGAAGCTGTGATGCTTAAATGATGGTGTGAAGCACTTGAAATGGGTGACAGCCTAGAGATGTCATATATCCCCAACTTAGGAGTTCAGTGAAATTAGGGACTTGCTGTTTGTAAATGTCTTGCATTCAAGAATATCAATTATGAAAAATTTAACTTATAACATTCACCAAATATTTAAATATAATTATTAATAAATTATTATAAATGTTATGATATTTAATTACAATGTATTTTAATTGGGTTTAAATTACTTATCAATTTGCACATCTAAATAAAATTTATTCTACTAGAAATCCTTAAGTTTTTATTTTTAAAAAGTGAAAGTGTTTAGGTTTATTCTTTTGCATTTGAAGAAATATGTCTTAACCTGTAAGGGTGGAGTAAATACTAGATCTTATTGTATGTGGTTAACACATGTAAGGAGAGAAAGAATCATATATGCAATTTACCTCTACTGTGCTCTAGAATACTTACTTAATTTTTTAAGTATCAGAATCATTTTCTATAAATAATATAGGGGTACAAAATTCTCTATAGATTTAGTATGAAATTAACTTCTATGGTATATGTATTGTTAATTATATTCAAAAATTTATCTACATCTCATCCCCTATGAATATTTGTATATATTTTCATATCAGTACCTAGGAAATTGTTTGGTTTTTGTTTTATAAATTTATTTATTTTTTTTAAACTTTTTTTACAGTCCAGTTATTATCCACCTCTTGGTCTCCCCTCTGACTCTTCTTCATCCCATTCTTCCTCTCCCATCTCCAAGAGTATGTCACCACCCATCATCCACCCCTACCTCACCAGACCTCCCCATTCCCTACAGCCTCAAGTCTCTCAAGGTTTAGGTGCATCTTCTCTCACTAGGGCCAGACCAGGCAGTCCTCTGCTGAATATGTGTCAGAGGCCACATATCAGCTGGTGTATGCTGTATGGTTAAGTGTCTGAGAGATCTTGGGGGTCCAGATTTGTGGAGACCACTGGTTTCCCTATGGGGTTGCCCACCTCTTCAGCTTCTTCCAGCTTTCCCCTAATTCAACCACAAGGGTCACCAGCTTTTGTCCATAGGTTTGGTGTATGTATCACCATGTCACTCTTTCAGCTGCTTGTTGGACCTGTCAGAACGCAGCCATGTTAGGCTCCTGTCTGTAAACACACCATAGCATCAGTAATAGTGTCATGCGTTGGGGCCTCCCATTGAGCTGGATCTTAATTTGGGCCTATCAGTGGACCTCCTTTCCCTCAGGCTCTTCTCCTGCAGTTTTTGTCCTTTTAGACAGGAGCAAATCTGGGTCAGAGTCTTTGACTATTGGTTGGCAACCCATTCCTCCCCTAGATCCTTGTCTTTCTACTGGAGGTGGACAGAAAAATTTCCCTCTTTCCACTAGAGAGCATTTCAAAAAATGATCCTCCCTTTGAGTCCTGAGAGTCTCTCACCTCTTAGGTCTCTGGTATATTATAGCGTGTACCACCATATCCTACCTCTTGAGGTTGCCTGTTTCTGTTCTTTCTGCTGTCCTTCAGGTCTTCAGTCCTTTTTCTCCCTGACTCCCAATACCTGATCATGATCCCCTTTGCCCACCTAGGTCCCTCCCTCCTTCTACTCTCCATCCCCCTGTGATTGCTTTTCTTCTCCCTCCCAAGTGGGATTGAGGCATCCTCACTTGGGCCTTTTATTGTGTTAACCGTGATTTCTGAGGATGGTATCCTGGGTATTCTGCACATTTTTGGCTAATATCCACTTCTTAGTAAGAACATACCATGCACATCTTTAGGTTCTGAGTTACCTCACTCAGGATGATATTTTCTAGTTCTACCCATTTGCTTGCAAAACTCATAATGTCCTCATTTTTAATAGCTGAGTACTATTCCATTGTGTAAATGAACCAGATTTTCTGTATTCATTCTTCCCTTGTGAAACATCTGGGTTTTTTCCAGTTTCTGGCTATCATAAATGATGTCACTATGAAGATAGTGGAACATGTACTCCTGTGGCATTGTGGGGTATCTTTTGGATTTACGCCCAAGAGTAGTATAGCTGGATCTTCAGGTGAATCTATTTCCGAATTTCTGAGGAACCACCAAATTGATTTCCAGAATGGTTGTACTAGTTTGCAATGCAAGCAGCAATGGAGGAGTGTTCTTCTTTCTCTACATCCTTGCCAACATGTGCTGTCACCTGAGGATTTAATCTTAGCCATTCTGATTGGTATAAGGTGGAATCTCAGGGTTGTTTTAATTTGTATTGCTCCGATCACTAAGGAAGTTGAACATTACTTTAAGTGCTTATCGGTCATTAAAAATTCCTCTATTGTGAATTCTGTTTGGATTTATACCCCATTTTTTGATTCTGCTATGTGAATTTTTTGATGATAAGCTTCTCTAGTTCTTTATATATTTGGATATTAGCTCTCTATCAGATGTGAGACTAATGAAGGTTTTTTTTTTCCCAATCGATAATTTGCTGATTTTTTCCTATTGCCTATAGTCTTTGCCTTACAGAAACTTTTCTGTTTCTTGATGTCCCATTTATCAATTCTTGATCCTTAGAGCCTGAGCTATTAGAGTTCTGTTTAGGGAATTTCTCCCCAATGCCAATGAGTTTGAGATCTTTTCCATGTTCTCTTCTGTTAGAGTCAGTGTATCTGGTTTTATGTTGAGGTCCATGAGCCACTTGAACTAGAGTTTTTGCAAGGTGAAAAATATAGATCTATTTTTATTTTTCTACATACCAACTCCCATTAGTCCAGTACCATTTATTGGAGATGGTTTCTTTTTCTAATGAATATTATTGGCGTCATTGTCAAAGATCAAGTGTACATAGCTGTGTGGTTTTATTTCTGGGTCTCCAATTCTACTTCATTGATCAACCCATCTCTCTGTACCCATATCATGCAGTTTTTATCAGTATTTTTCTGTAGTACAAATTCATGAGGTTAGAATTTGAAATGAATTTATGAGTTTTAGGCATGTTTGGACGACTGCATTGATTGTTATTTTTAGGCTTTCCTTTACTGACTGATAATGGCTGTCAGAACTTACTCACCTTGATGTTTGCTTTTCCCTTATATATCCTGGGGGCTTGTTATAGTAAGGTATAAGAAAATACAGGTAGCTGAGATTGGTATGCAATGTTAAGGTATGTAGGCTTACATAGGATTGAATTGAACTTGTAAAGGATAGAAGTTATGGCACAGCAGAGATGTAAACCTGAGTTGTTTGCCTAATGTGTAGAGGCCACATGAGAAATGAGAATGTTATGGAAATGAGGAGTGTTTTTCTAGAAGTGAGGTAATTTCAGCCTTGCTGTATCTGACAGTAACTGAAGGTATTACTTTTGTGATTTCTGTAAGTCTTTCCAAACTTTTGAGGCTTTCAACTCAACTGTCTGTCATACTTACTATTAACTGTCAACTTGACATGATCTAGTATCACCTCAGAGGCAATGTGTTGCTTTTGGTATTTTTGAAAGAAGGTTTAGATTGGGTCAACAGAAATAGATAGTCCCACCTTAGATGGGTGTGGCACAATTCCAAGGGCTGAGAACATAGAGGGGAAAAGCAAGTTGAGCACCAGTAATTTTCACTCTAATTCCGGTCTTGAGATACAATATGAATACTGCTACCATGATTTCCACACCCATGTGACTTGTGATGTCAAATTGTGAGGCATAATAAATCCTTTGTTCAGCTTGCTTTTCAGGTGTTTGGTCACAACATCAAGACAAGTAACTAAATTCCTTTCAGTGGGTATTCTCTATTCCCGGGGATGCTCCTATCCCATCTCCCTTTCCTTGGTTTACATGAACTGATTTACAGAGAATAATAGTTATATATGAAAAGAAAACACAGATACTGCTCCAGAGGTTAAGTTCCCAGATCCGAGTAACTCTCAAGAATAAGACAAAGACTATTCGGGAGAGAAAGGCTGTCATTAATTAAAATGTTTCACTAGTTAGCACAGTGCTTCCTTATACAGACCCTATTAGCATGTCTATCACCACCCCTTCAAGATAGTATTTGAAAGTAACCTGTCTCCTCTATTTTCCTTAGCACCAGCCTTCAATAAACCTACTGACTATCAATAACTTTTGTCTCTTAAGTTTTAACAGAGCGTATGGCTTAAGGAACCTTGGATTTGGTAAATAGAGTTGTTCTTCCTGCACTACAACCTATATGCATTAGGTAGATCTAAAGGCTACTACCATTGAGTTTTTTGTGCCTCATTTTCATAGAAGATGGGAATAGGAAAAACATGTAATATAAATATGACATAATGATGTCTAGAAAATGAAATTGAAAGTGAAATTATGAAATTATTCAGTACCAAAGATAATATTACTTCTGTTAAAGAAGCTCATAGCTCTTAATTGGTTACAATCTGGATTGTACTACCTGCTCCGTTTATTGCGGGAGAAGTCTCCTAGCCCCTTAGTCACTTGAGACAAATGAATTCTTTTCTCTATCACTTTATTGGTCCATAGAAGAAGTGACTCTCTTTCCAAAGTGTCTTCTTGTTTCTGCTTCTCTACTTGTCTATAAATTTTCTTGTTCACACCCAACTCATAACATAGCAATATCATGCCTCCATCAGGCTAAACCCTGTGATGGTTAGTATGGTCTAGATACCTGAAAACATTTCTCTACACCATGATTTTCCAATAGCACCAGCCTGGGCTTTACCCTCCTCATAACAGTATTAATGGATGGCTCTCTGATGTTAGGCATCTGTCTTTTTTATTTGTAAAATAGAGAAAAAGTTGCTGCATGAGTCATTTGAAATGAAACTTTTCCTAATATTTCTTCAACTGTCTCATTACCTCAGAGCCAAAATGAACAACAGATCAAAATTAATAATAATTCTACCAAAATCCGTATTAGTGAGCCAATGAGTTGAAGTTGTGTACAGGAATATGAGCTGGAGTTAATTACAGGTAATTAAAAAGTAGATGTATCATCCAAAGTTTATCCCACTATGGCTGTTGTGACCTTGGAACTCTCTGAAACATTTAAAGGCAGCAGGACAAGACAATCCCTTCTCCCAGCAGCTGATTAGTGCAGCTATAACTTTGGGGCAGGACACTGTGAATCTTGCAAGTTTCAGCATTTTCTTCTTTCTGAGTTGCAGGCGCTTTCCTCCAGAGACAATATTTCAATTGAGGAAGTTGCTGTACGACACTGAACTAAGTGAAATGATGTGCTTAAATATTCAAGTTTTGCTCTCAGATTTTGTGATGCAAACCTTTGGTTCTTTCTAGGTATTTCTCGAAAGCTCTATTATCAGAGAGATGGGACCCTATATTAGCTGAATTTCAGCCTCCATGAAATGCTCATGTGGACATATGTGAATAGATGGTTCCCCAGTCATAGAAGTGACCTATTTCACTAATCACCTTCCCCCAAATCAAGAAAATTGACTTGAAATCAATTAAGAGGTGAGAATTTATATAGCTGGAAATATGTTTTAATCCATCATCATTTTTATCATTATCTTTTCTATTAATTATATTTTTCTTGTGGTACAATACAAAATTAGAAGTCTGCCTTTGCAGATCTTTTATCATTTCTTGTTTTGAGATTATAATTAAATCATTTCTCTCTTCCCTTTCCTCCATCCAAACCCTCCCAAAAAGTGAGTCCCCTAGCTATTTCCAAATTCATGGCCTATTTTTCATTAATTGCTGTTACTACATATGTAAATCATAATATTTAAATTCTGGAATTGAATAGTATATTGCGCGCGCGCACAGACACACACACACACACACACACACACACACACACATATACACACACACACACACTCCCTCCACTCCCTCACATCCAGCACAAAAGCAGAAAATATAGAATTGTGTTATGGAGGAAGTACAGCAAAGAAAAGTCTAATTTGTTACAGCTCTTGTGTGTTTTATTTGAATAAAGTCTGAACAGCTGTCTGCTTTTGATTTGCATAGATGTGGCACTTGTTTCAAGAATAAGCTGACGTATATAGCCCCATCAAGTCAAGTCACACTTCACTATCTACAAGGAAAAAAAGAAAAACAATAACATAAAACAAGCAAACAAACAAACAAACACTGCTTGGCTTAGGGACTGTCACTATTTGGAGGTGTGACCTTGTTAGAGTAGGTATGGCTTTGATAGAGGAAGTGTGTCACTGTGGAGGTGGGCAATGAGATCTTCCTCCTAAACAGGTGGAAACAGTCTTCTAATGGCCTTCAGAAGATAAAGAATTTTCAGTTCTTCCTGAAATGCCTACCTGAATGCTGCCTTGCTCCTACCTTAATGATAATGGACTGGACCTCTGAACCTATAAGCCAGCCAAATGAATGTTGCCTTTATAAGAGTTGCCTTGGTCATGGTGTCTGTTCACAGCTGTAAAGCCCTAAGACACACACCTAGCCAAACTTAAAGTGATAAAGAGACAGTGTTCAACCAAACTTAACAAATACTGATTGATTAGTGGATTAGTATTATATTGGATAAGAGAAATTATAGAAACTAAATAAGTGCAAGTTTTAAAATGTATCAAACTGATAAAATCATTGCATTCATTTAATAAACTAAATAAATGGTTGAAGAAATTTTATAATTTGTATTTGAAAATTATGAAAATAATTAAAACTAGAGTATGTATGTGAGATAATCAGCATTCTTTAATATCTTCCAATTATTAAAACATCGTTTACTGGATTTAGTTCTTAATTCAATTTAATAATGAGTTGTCATGAAAGAGTAACCATCACATCTGTTCAGATAAAAAAATAGCTCACAATTTCCTTCTCCATGCACAGTGTTTGGAAAGTAAGGTCTCAATTCAGTGTTCACAGTTTGCCTATAACAGATAAAAATATGTTTTGAGACAGTATTATAATTTGTTCTGATAAACATTTGATTATGGAGGTGAAAATATTTTAATTCAAATTCCCAATTTACTATTTAAATAGCATGTAAATTTATATAAGGTCTCTAAAATCTCAGGGTTTCCTTTCCTTACATACACGCACAAACATACACACACACGTGCGTGCACACACACACACACACACATATACATATATATGTATATATAAAACTTTACAGAAATATATATACAATTTTATTTACTATATATATATAATTTTTTTGTTTTGCTTGTATTTTGTTTCTTTGTATCAAGTCTACAAATACCCCTAGATGAAGTAAAACAACTTAAGCCTGTCCTATACATAGGAAGCAACCTTGTTTGTCACTTGGCACAGTGTAGCTAATATTAATTTACATGGACTCAGCTACTATTTTAAATGTCATATTGAGACATGAGGCAACTATATTGAGATTTTTATATAGAAGCTTTATCAGATATTCTTTGGGGAGGAGCAGCAGGGCGAAATTCTTACCTGACAAAGATATCATCTGATTATTGTCCATGGGAACAGCGGAAATTAATTCCTTCATAGAAGTAGTTTACAAGGAGCTCACTACCACTGCAAGTGCGGTCCTCAGAATTGGTTATTGGTAATAAAATGGATTTCCTTCTATAATTCTGCTTTAAACTCCTATTACACTTTATCTGAATGTGTTAAAGAAGAAACTGTTTCTGGTGACATTCTAAGTAGAAAGAGATATGATTCCTTTATAAAAATCTATTCTGTACTATAGAGAAAATATGTCAGAATCAATTTTTTTAAGTTAGAGCTGCAAGATGTTACATAGAAAATTACCTTAACTATTGCATTTAAAATGGCCTAGAAATGTCTTGCAAAATGAAGTTTATGGTGAATCTATAAAGGAGAAGAGATGCATGGGCTGATATTTTTTCCCCAGAAAATGACTGAGAATATTTAGTGGCACTAAGAAAAATTTTCCTGAGAATAGCACAAAGCTGTGATCAATGCACAGTGGTAATAATTATGTTTGGAAAAATGGTAAAGAAAGAACTTATAAAGAGGAAGCAAACTTGACTGTTGAATGAGAAATAGCTAAAAGACCAGAGTTGGGAAGAGATCTTAACCCTGATAAGGCACCGATAACCATGATAAGAGGCATCGATTGCCTTGTAAAAGTGTCCATCACTTGGAGTTGGTAGGCGGGACTTCGAACAAAGCCTGCTAGGCCCCTAGATGCCAATCAGTTCCAAAGTACTCGAATATTTAAGATGTTCAAAACCAAAACATTTTCAAAACTTTGTTCTTTTAAATTACTACTTACACAAAACGATATATTTGGATCTAGTCTATCAATTAATATAAAGTACATAGATTAAACAATGCCAATGACTGCAGAGGCAAATGTGCAGACAAAATGTCATAACTGTGTCAATAACTAGTGCCAAGGTTGAATCCACATTGGTGATAAAATGAGCGTAACTCTTTGTGCCCATCTGAGGTACAGAGTTTATTCAGGGGGCTATAAAATCATGAACTGAAAGAAATCAAGAATTTGACATGTTTAAAATATTCACATGCCCAGAAGACCAGCTATGATCATCAATATACCTTGAGATTCTGATTTGTAGGAATAATCTGATTTGCCAAAGTTACCATGTGGGTAGAGGTGTGGGATAAAGCATTTGGTAGAACCACAACTTCAGCACCTACACATTTCTCTTGACTCTGAGATGGTAGAATACGGTGAGGATAAACATACTCCCCTGTAAACAAACAAACAAACAAACAAATAAACAAACAACAAGCCATATATGGATCCTTAATGGTTTCAAACTTTCAAACATAAGCTTTGGGCAACATTCAAATCCATGTTATGATATCAAATCCCTTGTTATTACCAAAGTACATATTAAACTGAGAGTATTCACTTTAGGCCAAGTAATTATAATAAATCATTCTTACTCCCATAATTCAAATAAAAGTTTAAAATGTTCTGTCAGATTAGTTATATAAAAATTTTGAATTTTTTGACCAATTCATAGTTTTCTTTACAATTGTTTCTATTTTTAATTTTGGTAAAATAAAAATTTCTGACATATTACAATTTGTACATTGTACAATTAAGCACATTCAAAATTCTTCTCAAGTTACAAAATACAAATTTTCCATCCAAAAAATATGTATTCCATATTTACTCTAGCATTCCAAAATTTACTTTACACCTCTGAATTAGATCTTCATGTTTATGACCTGTGAAAATATCATAGCATTTGTCATTTTTCAATTGGTTTCTTTCTTACAATATAACGTCCTCAAACTTCATCTACGTTATCGATTGTGACAAGCTCTCCTGCTTGGCTAACATTCATTCATGTATACCTCAGCTTTTAAATCTGAGCTTAAGATCTGATATAGGAGTAATACAACAGAATATGGGTATCACGTTGCCCCAAAGAGATGATGGTCACACATGATGATAATAATTAATTCAAAGCCAAATGAATAAGAAGTGTTTTTTATACTGTTTCCTTTGGTGCACTACAAGGTATCTTCAGCCTTCTCTCTGAGCTTTGCATTGACTGTAGAATGCGATGGGCAACACTGACACATGCTAAAACACTACATCTCATACCCAAACCTAATATGTGTTATGAAATGCAGTGTATTTTTTTTATTTTTATTTATTTATTTATTTATTTTTTATTAACTTGAGTATTTCTTATATACATTTCGAGTGTTATTCCCTTTCCCGGTTTCCGGGCAAACATCCCCCTCCCCCCTCCCCTTCCTTATGGGTGTTCCCCTCCCAACCCTCCCCCCATTGCCGCCCTCCCCCCATAGACTAGTTCACTGGGGGTTCAGTCTTAGCAGGACCCAGGGCTTCCCCTTCCACTGGTGCTCTTACTAGGATATTCATTGCTACCTATGGGGTCAGAGTCCAGGGTCAGTCCATGTATAGTCTTTAGGTAGTGGCTTAGTCCCTGGAAGCTCTGGTTGCTTGGCATTGTTGTACTTTTGGGGTCTCGAGCCCCTTCAAGCTCTTCCAGTTCTTTCTCTGATTCCTTCAATAGGGGACCTATTCTCAGTTCAGTGGTTTGCTGCTGGATTCGCCTCTATATTTGCGGTATTCTGGCTGTGTCTCTCAGGAGCGATCTACATCCGGCTCCTGTCGGTCTGCACTTCTTTGCTTCATCCATCTTGTCTAATTGGGTGGCTGTATATGTATGGGCCACATGTGGGGCAGGCTCTGAATGGGTGTTCCTTCAGTCTCTGTTTTAATCTTTGCCTCTCCCTTCCCTGCCAAGGGTATTCTTTTTCCTCATTTAAAGAAGGAGTGAAGCATTCACATTTTGATCATCTGTCTTGAGTTTCGTTTGTTCTAGGGATCTAGGGTAATTCAAGCATTTGGGCTAATAGCCACTTATCAATGAGTGCATACCATGTATGTCTTTCTGTGATTGGGTTAGCTCACTCAGGATGATATTTTCCAGTTCCAACCATTTGCCTACGAATTTCATAAACTCGTTGTTTTTGATAGCTGAGTAATATTCCATTGTGTAGATGTACCACATTTTCTGTATCCATTCCTCTGTTGAAGGGCATCTGGGTTCTTTCCATTTTCTGGCTATTATAAATAAGGCTGCGATGAACATAGTGGAGCACGTGTCTCTTTTATATGTTGAGGCATCTTTTGGGTATATGCCCAAGAGAGGTATAGCTGGATCCTCAGGCAGTTCAATGTCCAATTTTCTGAGGAACCTCCAGACTGATTTCCAGAATGGTTTTACCAGTCTGCAATCCCACCAACAATGGAGGAGTGTTCCTCTTTCTCCACATCCTCGCCAGCATCTGCTGTCACCTGAGTTTTTGATCTTAGCCAATCGCACTGGTGTGAGGTGAAATCTCAGGGTTGTTTTGATTTGCATTTCCCTTATGACTAAAGATGTTGAACATTTCTTTAGGTGTTTCTCAGCCATTCGGCATTCCTCAGCTGTGAATTCTTTGTTTAGCTCTGAACCCCATTTTTAATAGGGTTATTTGTTTCCCTGCGGTCTAACTTCTTGAGTTCTTTGTATATTTTGGATATAAGGCCTCTATCTGTTGTAGGATTGGTAAAGATCTTTTCCCAATCTGTTGGTTGCCGTTTTGTCCTAACCACAGTGTCCTTTGCCTTACAGAAGCTTTGCAGTTTTATGAGATCCCATTTGTCGATTCTTGATCTTAGAGCATAAGCCATTGGTGTTTTGTTCAGGAAATTTTTTCCAGTGCCCATGTGTTCCAGATGCTTCCCTAGTTTTTCTTCTATTAGTTTGAGTGTGTCTGGTTTGATGTGGAGGTCCTTGATCCACTTGGACTTAAGCTTTGTACAGGGTGATAAGCATGGATCGATCTGTATTCTTTTACATGTTGCCCTCCAGTTGAACCAGCACCATTTGCTGAAAATGCTATCTTTTTTCCATTGGATGGTTTTGGCTCCTTTGTCAAAAATCAAGTGACCATAGGTGTGTAGGTTCATTTCTGGGTCTTCAATTCTATTCCATTGGTCTATCTGTCTGTCTCTGTACCAATACCATGCAGTTTTTATCACTATTGCTCTGTAATACTGCTTGAGTTCAGGGGTAGTGATTCCCCCTGAAGTCCTTTTATTGTTGAGGATAGTTTTAGCTATCCTGGGTTTTTTGTTATTCCAGATGAATTTGCAAATTGTTCTGTCTAACTCTTTGAAGAATTGGATTGGTATTTTGATGGGGATTGCATTGAATCTGTAGATTGCTTTTGGTAAAATGGCCATTTTTACTATATTAATCCTGCCAATCCATGAGCATGGGAGATCTTTCCATCTTCTGAGGTCTTCTTCAATTTCTTTCCTCAGTGTCTTGAAGTTCTTATTGTACAGATCTTTTACTTGCTTGGTTAAAGTCACACCGAGGTACTTTATATTATTTGGGTCTATTATGAAGGGTGTCGTTTCCCTAATTTCTTTCTCGGCTTGTTTCTCTTTTGTATAGAGGAAGGCAACTGATTTATTTGAGTTAATTTTATACCCAGCCACTTTGCTGAAGTTGTTTATCAGCTTTTGTAGTTCTCTGGTGGAACTTTTGGGATCACTTAAATATACTATCATGTCATCTGCAAATAGTGATATTTTGACCTCTTCTTTTCCGATCTGTATCCCTGTGATCTCCTTTTGTTGTCTGATTGCTCTGGCTAGAACTTCAAGAACTATATTGAATAAGTAGGGAGAGAGTGGGCAGCCTTGTCTAGTACCTGATTTTAGTGGGATTGCTTCAAGTTTCTCTCCATTTAGTTTAATGTTAGCAACTGGTTTGCTGTATATGGCTTTTACTATGTTTAGGTATGGGCCTTGAATTCCTATTCTTTCCAGGACTTTTATCATGAAGGGGTGTTGAATTTTGTCAAATGCTTTCTCAGCATCTAATGAAATGATCATGTGGTTCTGTTCTTTCAGTTTGTTTATATGATGGATCACGTTGATGGTTTTCCGTATATTAAACCATCCCTGCATGCCTGGGATGAAGCCTACTTGATCATGGTGGATGATTGTTTTGATGTGCTCTTGAATTCGGTTTGCCAGAATTTTATTGAGTATTTTTGCGTCGATATTCATAAGGGAAATTGGTCTGAAGTTCTCTTTCTTTGTTGTGTCTTTGTGTGGTTTAGGTATAAGAGTAATTGTGGCTTCGTAGAAGGAATTCGGTAGGGCTCCATCTGTTTCAATTTTGTGGAATAGTTTGGATAATATTGGTATGAGGTCTTCTATGAAGGTTTGATAGAATTCTGCACTAAACCCGTCTGGACCTGGGCTCTTTTTGGTTGGGAGACCTTTAATGACTGCTTCTATTTCCTTAGGAGTTATGGGGTTGTTTAACTGGTTTATCTGTTCCTGATTTAACTTCGATACCTGGTATCTGTCTAGGAAATTGTCCATTTCCTGAAGATTTTCAAATTTTGTTGAATATAGGTTTTTATAGTAAGATCTGATGATTTTTTGAATTTCCTCCGAATCTGTAGTTATGTCTCCCTTTTCATTTCTGATTTTGTTAATTTGGACACACTCTCTGTGTCCTCTCGTTAGTCTGGCTAAGGGTTTATCTATCTTGTTGATTTTCTCAAAGAACCAACTTTTGGTTCTGTTGATTCTTTCTATGGTCCTTTTTGTTTCTACTTGGTTGATTTCAGCTCTGAGTTTGATTATTTCCTGCCTTCTACTCCTCCTGGGTGTATTTGCTTCTTTTTGTTCTAGAGCTTTTAGGTGTGCTGTCAAGCTGCTGACATATGCTCTTTCCTGTTTCTTTCTGCAGGCACTCAGCGCTATGAGTTTTCCTCTTAGCACAGCTTTCATTGTGTCCCATAAGTTTGAGTATGTTGTACCTTCATTTTCATTAAATTCTAAAAAGTTTTTAATTTCTTTCTTTATTTCTTCCTTGACCAGGTTATCATTGAGTAGATCATTGTTCAATTCCCACGTATATGTGGGCATTCTTCCCTTATTGTTATTGAAGACCAGTTTTAGGCCGTGGTGGTCCGATAGCACGCATGGGATTATTTCTATCTTTCTGTACCTGTTGAGGCCCGTTTTTTGACCAATTATATGGTCAATTTTGGAGAAAGTACCATGAGGAGCTGAGAAGAAGGTATATCCTTTTGCTTTAGGATAGAATGTTCTATAAATATCCGTTAAGTCCATTTGGCTCATGACTTCTCTTAGTCTGTCTACATCACTGTTTAATTTCTGTTTCCATGATCTCTCCATTGATGAGAGTGGGGTGTTGAAATCTCCCACTATT
The DNA here is from genome assembly GCF_021556685.1 of Rattus norvegicus. Classification (NCBI taxonomy): domain Eukaryota; kingdom Metazoa; phylum Chordata; class Mammalia; order Rodentia; family Muridae; genus Rattus; species Rattus norvegicus. The sequence goes on from NC_141538.1 coordinate 113,604,268, forward strand.
ATTGTGTGAGGTGCAATGTGTGTTTTGAGCTTTAGTAAGGTTTCTTTTACGTATGTAGGTGCCCTTGTATTTGGGGCATAGATATTTAGGATTGAGAGTTCATCTTGGTTGATTTTTCCTTTGATGAATATGAAGTGTCCTTCCTTATCTTTTTTGATGACTTTTAGTTGGAAATTGATTTTATTTGATATTAGAATGGCTACTCCAGCTTGCTTCTTCTGACCATTTGCTTGGAAAGTTGTTTTCCAGCCTTTCACTCTGAGGTAGTGTCTGTCTTTGTCTCTGAGGTGTGTTTCCTGTAGGCAGCAGAATGCAGGGTCCTCATTGCGTATCCAGTTTGTTAATCTATGTCTTTTTATTGGGGAGTTGAGGCCATTGATATTGAGAGATATTAAGGAATAGTGATTATTGCTTCCCGTTATATTCATATTTGGATGTGAGGTTATGTTTGTGTGCTTTCATTCTCTTTGTTTTGTTGCCAAGACGATTAGTTTCTTGCTTCTTCTAGGGTATAGCTTGCCTCCTTATGTTGGGCTTTACCATTTATTATCCTTTGTAGTGCTGGATTTGTAGAAAGATATTGTGTAAATTTGGTTTTGTCATGGAATATCTTGGTTTCTCCATCAATGTTAATTGAGAGTTTTGCTGGATACAGTAACCTGGGCTGGCATTTGTGTTCTCTTAGGGTCTGTATAACATCAATCCAGGATCTTCTGGCCTTCATAGTTTCTGGCGAGAAGTCTGGTGTGATTCTGATAGGTCTGCCTTTATATGTTACTTGACCTTTTTCCCTTACTGCTTTTAATATTCTTTCTTTATTTTGTGCGTTTGGTGTTTTGACAATTATGTGACGGGAGGTGTTTCTTTTCTGGTCCAATCTATTTGGAGTTCTGTAGGCTTCTTGTATGTCTATGGGTATCTCTTTTTTTAGGTTAGGGAAGTTTTCTTCTATGATTTTGTTGAAGATATTTACTGGTCCTTTGAGCTGGGAGTCTTCACTCTCTTCTATACCTATTATCCTTAGGTTTGATCTTCTCATTGAGTCCTGGATTTCCTGTATGTTTTGGACCAGTAGCTTTTTCCGCTTTACATTATCTTTGACAGTTGAGTCAATGATTTCTATGGAATCTTCTGCTCCTGAGATTCTCTCTTCCATCTCTTGTATTCTGTTGGTGAAGTTTGTATCTACAGCTCCTTGTCTCTTCTTTTGGTTTTCTATATCCAGGGTTGTTTCCATGTGTTCTTTCTTGATTGCTTCTATTTCCATTTTTAATTCCTTCAACTGTTTGATTGTGTTTTCCTGGAATTCTTTCAGGGATTTTTGCGATTCCTCTCTGTAGGCTTTTACTTGTTTATTAATGTTTTCCTGTGCTTCCCTAAGTGTGTTCATGTCTTTCTTGAAGTCCTCCAGCATCATGATCAAATATGATTTTGAAACTAGATCTTTCTTTTCTGGTTTGTTTGGATATTCCATGTTTGTTTTGGTGGGAGAATTGGGCTCCGATGATGGCATGTAGTCTTGGTTTCTGTTGCTTGGGTTCCTGCGCTTGCCTCTCGCCATCAGATTATCTCTAGTGTTACTTTGTTCTGCTATTTCTGACAGTGGCTAGACTGTCCTATAAGCCTGTGTGTCAGGAGTGCTGTAGACCTGTTTTCCTCTCTTTCAGTCAGTTATGGGGACAGAGTGTTCTGCTTTCTGGCGTGTAGTTTTTCCTCTCTACAGGTCTTCAGCTGTTCCTGTGGGCCTGTGTCTTGAGTTCACCAGGCAGCTTTCTCGCAGCAGAAAATTTGGTCTTACCTGTGGTCCCGAGGCTCAGGTTTGCTCGTGGGGTGCTGCCCAGGGGCTCTCTGCAGCGGCAGCAACCAGGAAGACCTGTGCCGCCCCTTCCGGGAGCTTCAGTGCACCAGGGTTCCAGATGGTCTTTGGCTTTTTCCTCTGGCGTCCGAGATGTGTGTGCAGGGAGCAGTCTCTTCTGGTTTCCCAGGCTTGTCTGCCTCTCTGAAGGTTTAGCTCTCCCTCCCACGGGATTTGGGTGCAGAGAACTGTTTATCCGGTCTGTTTCCTTCAGGGTCCGGCGGTGTCTCTGGCAGGGGTCCTGCCGCTCCTGGGCCCTCCCCCACGGGAGCCCAGAGGCCTTATACAGTTTCCTCTTGGGCCAGGGATGTGGGCAGGGGTGAGCAGTGTTGGTGGTCTCTTCCGCTCTGCAGCCTCAGGAGTGCCCACCTGACCAGGCGGTTGGGTCTCTCTCTCACCGGGTCTCAATGCAGTGTATTTTAATGTACATGCAAAATTTTCTGCACTGATAAAAAATATAAATATAATATAAATATACCTTTTACAGTATATATTAATTTATATAAATGTATAATACACAATAATTCTATAAAATATATAGTATATACTATATGATACATACTATATGATGTGTAATATATGATATACACTATATAAGGTATAATGTATAATAAGCAGTATATAACATAATTTGTAACATATAGCATATAATATAAAATATATAAATATGCTAGATAATATCTAACATAAAGTATAAATATATAACATAAAATATATAATTTATGACATTTAATATATAGTATATAATATATCATCTATTATTATGATCCATAATCCATGATCCATTAAGTATGATCTGTCCATTAAGTATTATATATCATATAATATATAAGTTACTTACATTTCTGACTCATATTGGTCTAAATTGTAGATTTTTGAGAGGTTTTATTGCTATTTCTGGAGTGCCTAGGAGACTTAATCTTGTTCTCAGTAGAAACATTTTTCTAGAGTAAAAGAATACAACATAATATAATGAGAAATGGAAAAATTACCTTGTTCAAAATTTGGGCTAAAACTGTTGACTAAACTTTTCAATATATCTCTGCCTTCCTCATAGTAGTCTCATACTTTACATAAAACAACATGGACAAAAATTTCTCAGGTCATGCTTTTTCCTAGGGCCAGGACCCTGTAGATGGGTGATTCTCACTTACAGATGGATGTAGTGGAGCCCTAACTTCCACATCTCCCACCCTTCTGGTCCAATAGCATTTTTCTTAATACTGAAAGAATTATAGATGAAAAATCATACATTTTACCTACATTGTTCAGCTTCTTAAAATTTCTGAAGCTCTCCATAATAAAGTTTAAATGAATGAGCAGACCCAAATACACAGTTAACTGTTTTCTTCTCAAATTATATATATATATATATATATATATATATATACATATATATATATGATATATGATATATATATGATATATATATATATCCTTTAAAATATAAGATATTGCATTTTCAAGAATATATGGCCTTGTTACTTTTTTGGGTGATTTTTAAATGACTGGAAAATGGGATAAAAATGGATGAAAAGGAGTTATTAAGATTGTTGTGAAACATGGGACATAGTGGAGCCTTCTCTATCACTATCAACATTTTTATCATAAAATGTAGATTATGTTCTTCAAAAAAAGGAAGATGAAATCAATGTTTCAGCCTTGCTACCTTCAAGCATGATTGTCTCTTTTCTCACCTTTTAAGAAGTGAACTACTGCACAATGTAAGAAATGGTAGGCCTGAATTTATATTGCTCTGGAAGGAGGCTAAGCACCACCTTGTTACTAGACTACCCTACACTTGGACTTTTTTTAGAGGATCTAAATTCTGTCATTGGGATGATGAGGGAAAAATGTATGGAAAAGTAAAAACATACTTCTTAAACATATGTGATGCAATCATAACTATAAGTTATTTAGTAGAATCCAGAATCAGATAAAAGATTAGACTCTGTACTTGTCTTGTATTAATCATGTAGATTAACCAAGTCCAGGTGACAAGTTTCATAGTAAAAATGGATGGCACCTTTACCCAGGTTGATCTTTCAGAATAAATATAATGGAAACCCTAGCACGATCCTTTGTCCCTCTGTGGTTTATGACTGTAAATGCAGTGCAATTAGCTGCTTCATGTTGGTGCCACCGTGTCTTCCCTACCATGGTGGACTGTATCTACACACTATGAACCCTTTAAATTGACTTTTTCACTACAGCATTAAATGAAATTACTCTAACACAAGAGATTGTTTAGGAAGGATCGGAATATGTTTTGATACCAACAGAGTTACACAAGTGGCCTCCAAAAATGGAACATGATTTTACCAATAAGACTTTATAGAAAGTAATCTGAATTACAAATTCAGCTACACAAATTAAAATTGTACTAATTCATTACAGACTTGGAATAATAATTGACATAAAGACCATTCCTACCTCTAGAACAGTTGGTCCCATTGGTAATATAATGAAAGCTAATATTTCTCACAAAAATTTTAATTAAAATTAACAGACTTAAATACTACAGCAGCAAAACCTTTCTTTATGTTCTTAAAATATTACCTTTCTCTAGATTTCTGTTTCCTTACATTTAATAATAATACTACATGAATGAACTTCTTAACTTCTCATTTACCTCTTTGTATGTGTATGTATGTGTGTACACACACACACACACACACACACACACACACACATATATATAACATATATATATACATATATATATATATTAAGTAAAGTGGTGTACATGGGAAAATTAGACCAGTTGATGGAAACGGGATTATGTGACTTCCTAAATATCACAACAAAATTTATATCATTTATATTTCAAAGCAAATTATAAGCAAGAAGTTAGTTATATCCTTCAGTTAATCCACTGTGCTAAAATGTATATAAAGTATTGTAAAGTGGAAGTGTCCCAAAGTAAATATATTAAGTCTAGCTTTCTTATACAGCAAATGTGTCATGGCATTTAAAGTTTTAAAGCAGAAAGTATGCATATCATGTTTAGCTGTGAATGTCAAAACACTTTTCCTGTTGTTCTAGCTGGAATGAAAGCTTGGGCTCATATTTTCTATACAATAAGGCATACGCTGCTCTTCTTTCATAGTCTTAGCCATGTCACTAATTCACATTACCTATCAAAATATTTGAATGAAAATATTAGATTTGCGGTGCTCAGCAAATTTGCGGAGATCAGTCTAGGGTTAGTAAGATGTAATGGAATGTGTAATATGATACATGTGTTTTGAAGTTTACTTAATAATAGTTCTCAACAGTAATTAAATTATATAAAACTTAGAAATTATGAAATCCATAAATACTGTAGAGTAATAATGTTATGTGGTATCATCCAGGCAGTCTCACACAGGACTCCTAACGTTGGGCTTGCTCTGTAGAGTAATGAATGAAGCTGCAGTCTCTGTTTACTTGTTGCTACTTGTTTTTCATGGATGTTTTGTTTCTCATTATAACTATACCTTGCTATTCAGCAAGTCATTATAAATGACAAAGCATTGTACTAATTGTGTCATGAATAACTGAAGGATTTGCTGGCAGAGACATAAGTATCACTCAAAGTTATTCACTCAATCATCCCATGCAACATTACTCTTAATTCATTCGAGAATTATGCAGACATTAGCAAGATATGAAATTGTGGTAGCAATTTTCTATAATATTAGAAAGTCTTACAAGTGTTAGCAATGCTATTCCAAATGAAGAAATATAGAAGTACCCACCCATTCTACCAAACTTAGTCATCAAAGAATTATGCATTTCAGTTGTTGACCCCAAAGTGTACCTAGACAGTCTACCTTAGAAAATACCATACCCTGGTATGTTGTGAGTAGTGAGATGTATATTTTCCTCGTACTCCATTTTATGCTCCACAAATCTGCCTGCATTCCTGAGGCCTATTGAAGCAGGTGGGTTTCCTTCTCTCTTATCACTTACCTGTGGTGTCCTCTTGGAAGAACACTCAGGATGTGAGTATAGCTTGTCCTCTGAGCTCCATTTTCTGTCCCAAGGTTCTTCATCCCTTCTTGGAGACTTAACCAGAACTTAATCATGTAGAACCCACTCAGAGGCCCCTTGCCAACCATTTCCCCTGGTAAACTGAACCCTGATCTTTGCACTCTATTTTATACCATTTTACACCCTTGAACTCTGACTACATTCCCAAGGCCTACCCAGTTCAGGGACAAGCAAATGGCTAGAGTCCAGCATAAGAACACAATCAACAAAAGCCAGGCCAGTATAGTACCGGCTAGACTAATTCAGCAAGCCTTGAATATACTAATATAGCTGTAGCACAAGAAAATGATCTTGAGTCCAATGTTATGAAGATGATGGAAGTATTAAAAGAGGAACTTAATAAACCCCTTAGATAATACAGTAAAATACAATTAAACAGGCAAATGAAACAAATAAGACAAGCCAGACATGAATATGGAAATAGAAGCAATAAAGAAAACATAAAATGAGGGAATCCTAGAGATAGAAACTCTAGGGGAAAGAACAGGAAATACAGATGCAACCAACATCATTCTGAGAAAGAGAGAATCTCAGGCATAGAAGATAACATAAGAGACATTGATAAATCAGACAAAAATATTAAATCTAAAACATTTCAGAAACAAAATATCCAGGAAATCTGGGACACTATGAAGAGCATAAACCTAAGATAATAGGAATAGAAGAAGAAGGTTGTGGAGGAGGAAGGAAAGGAGGAGGAAGAGATTACCAGCTCAAAGATCCTGAATTATTTTCAACAAAATCATAGAAGAAATTTTCTCCAACCTAAAGAAAGAGATGCCTATAAACATACAAGAAGCTTATAGAACATGAAACAGATTGATGCTTGTCCTACCACATACTTATCAAAATACTAAATGTACAGAACAAAAATAGAATATGAAAAACAACAAAGAAAAAAGAGCAAGTAACATATACAGACAGACCTATCGCAAGTATACCACATTACTCAACAGAGAATCTAAAAGCCAGAAGGGCCTGGGCAGAAGGGTCTCTCTAAGAGACCACAAATACAGCTCCAGATTACTACACCTAGAAAAACTTGTCATCACCATAGATGGTGAAAACAAGATATTTCATGACAAAAACAAAGTTTAAAGAATATCTATCCATTAATTCAACTCTCTAGAAAATGCTAGAAGGAAGACCACAAACCAAGGATAGTAAGTACATCTGGGAAGACACCAGAAATAAATAATGCCAAACTAGCAAACCAAAAGAAATAAAACACACAACACACACACACACACACACACACACACACACTCACACACACACCACTACCACCACCATCACCACCAATGTCAAAAATATGAATTGAAAATCATTGTTTATTAATATTGCTTTGCATTAATGAACTCAATTCCCCAATAAAAAAACACAGGCCAACATAGCAGATGAGATCCACCATTCTGGTACATACAAGAAACATACCTCAGCAACATTATCTCAGATATTATGTCAGAATAAAAACCTGAGAAAATATTTTCCAAGCAAATGGGCCCAAGAAACAAGCTGGAGTAGTCATTAATACCTAATAAAATAGATGTTCTACCCAAATTAATCAAAAGAGATGAGGAGGGATATTTCATACTCTTCAGAGGAACTAAGAAGATGGCTCAATTATGAGTATTTATGCCTCCAAAGGCAAGGACAAACACAAATGTAAAAGAAACATTGAAGCTTAAATCACACATGAAACCCCAAACATTAAGAGTGGAAGATGTTAACTCCCTAGTCTCAGCAATAGACAGGACATCCAGACAGAAACTGAACAGAGTAATAATAAAGCTAGCAATGGTAATAAATCAAATGGACCTAATGATATCTACAGAACATTTCACCCAGCCACAAAAAATTATACACTCATCTCAGCCACTCACAGAACATTTTCCAATATTAACTATATACTTGATCATAAAGCAAGATTCACCAGATACAAGAACATTGAAATAACCTCCTGTATCCTATCAGACCCTGATGAATTAAAGCTGGACATGAACAACAACCAAAATAACAGAAATTCTACAAACTCATAAAAACTAAATAACTCTCTACTCAGTGATAACTGGGTCAGGAAAGAAATTAAAGACCTTTTAGAAATCTGAAATGAAGGAACAACATACCTAAACTTATGGTACACAATGAAAGTAGTAATAAGCAGAAAGTTCCTAGCACTGAGTGCCTTCATAAAGAAATCGGATAAATCATGTACTAGTACCTTTAAAAAACTCAGCAACAACAGATACTGGTGAGGATGTGGACAAAGAACACTCCTCCATTGTTGGTGAGACTGCGGAAATCAGTCTGGCAGTTTCTCAGAAAATTGGACCGAGTACTACCTGAGGACCCAGCTACACCACTCCCGGGCATATACCCAAATGATGTTCCAACAAATAACAAGGAAACATGCTCCATTATGTCCATAACAGCCTTATTCATAATAGCCAGAAGCTGGAAAGAACCCAGATGCCCTTCAACAGAGGAATGGATACAGAAAATGTGGTACATTCACACAAGGGAATACTACTCAGCTATTAATGACTACACGAAACTCTTAGGCAATGGATGCAACTTGAAAATAACATCCTGAGTGAGGAAACCCAGTCACAAAAGAACACATATGATATGTACTCACTGGTAAGTGGATATTAGCCCAAATGCTCAGAAAACCCAACATACAATTTACACATGAAGCTCAAGAAAAAGAAAAACCAAAGTGAGGATGCTTCAGTACTTCTTAGACATGGAAACAAAATACTCACAGGAGGAAATAGGGAGGCAAAGTGTGGAGCAGAGCCTGAAGGAAAGGTCATCAAAAGACTGACAAACCTGACAAATACAGAGGCAGATGCTTGTAGCCAACCATTGGACTGAGAACGGGGTGCCCAACAGAGAAGTTAGAGAAAGGACCGAGGTAGCTGAGGTGGGTTGCAACCCCATAGGATGAACAACAGTATCAACCAACTAGACATGCCTGAGTTCCCAACCACAGAGTACACATGGAGTGACCCTTGGTTCCAACCACACATGTAGCAGAGGATTGCCTTGTGGGGTATCAATGGGAGGAGAGGCCCTTGGTCCTGTGAAGGCTTGATGCCCCAGTGTAGGGGAATGCCAGGGAGAAGAGGCAGGAAGGAGTGGGTGGGTAGGAGAACACCCCCCATGGTGAAAGAGGGTATGGAGATGGGATAGGAGGTTTCCACAGCAGAAACTGGAAAGGGGGATAATATTTGAAATGTAGATAAAGAAAATATTCAATAAAAAGTGAAAAAGAAAAAAAAATCCCTAGAACAAAAAGAAGGAAACATACTGATGGGGAGTATACGGCAGGAAAAAATCAAACTCAGTTCTGAACAGTCATTTAGAAACTAGGAGTACAATACTAAGAATTTAAAAAACCAAGAACTGGGTCTTTGAGAAAATCAGCAAGATAGACAAACTCTTATCCAAACTAAATAAAAGGCAGAGGGAGAATATCTTGATGCTTCTGACCTAAACCAAGACCCTTGAGACCTGGTTAAGAAGGCACAGTCAGTGACACAAACTCTGAGAGGCAGGCAAGTGGCAAATAGACTCGTTTATTGCAGGAACTGAGCAAATATTTGTAGCCCTCTCCCAGCATCTCATTGGCTGTCAAGTCACTAGATATGGCTCTCTCTCTTTTGCATTGCCTCACTCCATCTCCTGATGCAGCATCAGCCATCTCCAGTCATGTAAGCAGATTCTAGGTTGGCTTGGGCAGAAATATCAGTGATACATGCACCAGCCTTGTTGCTCCACTTCCAAATTTCTCCTACAATATGCAAATTTACAAAATCATAAATAAAAAGAGACCATAACAGCAGACAAGGAAGAAAGTCACAAAACCTTTTGGGCTTACTTCAAGATCATACATGCCACAATATTGGAAATGTAACTGAAACAGATTATTCTCTTGATAGATAACCCTCCCATGCTCATGGATGATTAGGATTAACATAGTAAAAACAGCCATTTTTTTCAAAAGTACTCTACAAATTCAACAAAATTCCCATGAAAATCCAGCACAATTCTTCACAGACATTAAAAAAGCAATATTCAACTTCATGTGGAAAGACAAAAAAAAATTCTAGCATGGCTAAAACAATTCTGTTCAATAAAATAACTTCTGGAGGTATCACCATTCCTAATTTCAAGCTGTAGTACAGAACAATAGAAATAAAAACTGCATGTATTGCCCTAAACCAGACAGGTTGATCAATTGAATAAAATTGAAGAACTGGAAGTAAACCTACACACTTATGGATGCTTTGTTTTTTACAAAGAAGTCCAACAATGGGGGAAAAAGAAAGCATCTTCAACAAACAATGCTGCTCTAGTTGGATGTCTGTGTGTAGAAAAATGTGAATAGATGTTTATCTATCATCCTGACCAAAACTTGAGTTCGTGTGCATCAAAGACCTCAACAGAAAACCGAATACACTATCTCAATTCTCTGGGATTGCTGAGAGATTGATTGGGACTTCCTAGAGATTGAATGGGGGCTCCCCAACTCAATGGGTGTGATTTTAGCTGAAATATCCAACAGTGCTGATATGGAACTTGAAGAGACCACCTCCAGACATAGCAATGAAGATATAGGGATACAAACCCACCTACAAAACATTTAACCCAAAAGTCTAGAAGAAATTCAGGGACAAAGCTAGAGCAGAGACTGAAAGAGTGACCTTTCTGTAGGTTGATGTCTAAATGCAGATGAGGGCTGGCACCAGTAAATCCAAGGCCTGTAATTGGACAGTGAGCAAGTGGGGCAGACACAGAGTTTTCATCAGGAAAAAGAGAGAAAAAAGGGAAGAGAAGAACCAAGGTGGAGGCAGAGAAGGATGACCCAGATCTGTATGGCCTTAAATGGCCATAGGTAGTTATGAATATATCTTAAGGGATGGATTTCTATAGGTCAATTTAACTTCTTTAGGTGAACAGTTTATATCCTTATCAATTGGTTTTGAATTTATTGTGTGGTTGTATTGTGGATTAAGAATTTAACATATAAATCTAATTACTAAATTACAGCGTATTGAGTCTTGATTTTAACCAGTTGTTGGGAGTTTATATCATAACTATTATGGGGTGGATGCTGGGAATGTAAGCAGAGTTCACAGTAAGAGAGCTGCAAGAAAGGTAGTCTTTCTATGAAACTGGCGTGGCAGTGACCAGCTTCAGAAACTAGATATATAGAAAGATTGCTGCCGGGATCAGAGAACAGATAATGGCAGCATGAGAAGAGATGGATCTTAGCAGTTAAGACATTTTGCTGACTAAGATGAAAATATCCCACAGATGCCAAGTGGTCCTATGGTGCAGGGACTAGCACGGGATAAAAGAAATCATTTTTTAATAATTACCACAACACTTATCAGAAACTAACCCAACTTGAGAACCATCCCATGGGTAGACACCAATGCCTGACACTATTGGTGATGCAATATTGTGCTGGCAGACAGAAGTCTAACATAGCTGTCCTCTGAGAGGCTCCACCTAGAAGCTGACAGAGATAGATCCACATACCTACATCCAATCTTTGGTCAGAGGTCAGGGACCCATATGGAAGAGCTAGCAGAAGGGACAGAAGGCCAAGCAGACTGTGTGAACCCCAGAGGAAGACCATCAGTGTCAACTAACCTGAACCCCTGACACCTCTCAGAGACTGAGTTGTCAACCAGAGAACATACATGGGCTGGTACAAGGCCTCCAGCACACATACAGTAGAGGGCTGCTTTGTCTGGCCCCAATACAGATGATGTATGTAATCTTGCAGAGACTTGATGTACCATTCTGGAAGAGTATGGGGTAGGGGTGCACTGTCTCAGAGGTTAAGGGGTGGATGGATGGAAGAAGAAATGTGAGGAGTGACTGGGAGGATAATAACATTTGGGATGTAAATACATTAAAGGAAACCATAAACCAAACCAAACTAACAAAAAAAAGAGTTATACACTAAATTTTATAGAAGAGAAAATGGGCAATAGCCTTGAACACATTGGTCTAGGAGATAATTTCCAGAAGAGAATAGACATGGCTCAGGTATTAAGATCAACAACTAATAAATGGGACCTCATGAAGCTGAAAAGCTTCTGTAAGACAAAAGACACTGTCAGTAGAACAAATCAGCAGCCTACAGAATAGGAAACAATCTTCACTAACTCTACACTGGATAGAAGGCTGATATCCAAAACATATAAAGAATTCAAGAAATTAGACAACAACAAACAAAGTAATCCAATTAAAATGGTATACAGATCTAAACAGAATTATCAATAGAGGAATCTTGAATGAATGAGACAGTTAAGCAAATATTCAATGTTCTCAGTCATGAGGAAAATGCAAATCAAAACAACTCTGAGAATGCATCTTACACCTATCAGCATAGTCCAGATCAAAAACTCAAGCAACAGCTCATGCTCGTGAGGATATGGAGCAAGGAGAGCACTCTCCATATCTGATCATGAGAGTACAAAGCACTTTAAAAATAAATTTGGTGTTTTCTTAGAAGACTGGGAATAGTTCTACTCCAAGACACAACTATACCATTCCTGGGCATATACAGAAGATATTCGCCTTACCCTAGGACAGGATTCACTATATTCATACCAGCTTTATTTGTAATATCCAGAAAATGGGAACAACCTAGATGTCCCTCAGTTGAAGAGTGGGTAAAAAAAATGTGGTACATTTACACAATGTAATATTACTCAACTGTTAAAAACAATGGCATCATGGAATTTGCATGCACATAGATAGAACTAGAAAAGCTCATTCTGAATGAGGTAACCCAACCCAGAAAGTCAAAGTTAAAGTGGATATTAGCCATAAAGTTCAGGATAACCATGCTACAATCCACAGACTCAAGGACACTAAATAAGAAGGGTTTCGGGGAGGATACTTGAAACTTACCCAGAAGGGGAAATAGACATCAGAAATGGAGGGAGGGAGGGAGAGAGGGAGGGAGCAGAGTGGGAGAGGGAGTGGAGAAGGGACAAGAATGTTCAAGTCTGAGAAAGATGGAGAGAGAAATAGCTGGAATAGATGTTGGGGCACATCTCTGGGAAGAAACCCGGGATAATGGAAACTCTCTGGAATCCATGAGGGTGACCCATCAAATACTTCTAGCAATAGGGAATATGGATCCCGAAACAGCCAACTCTTGTACCCAGGCAAGAATTCCAATGAAGGGAATAGGGACACCAGTCACAAAGCCTTTGACTAACAATTTGTTTTGCCTACAAGATACACACAGATAAATATGGAACATAAAATGATGGATTAGCCAACCAGTTACTGGCTTAATTTAACACCCATGGCATGGGAGAGACCCCAACCCTGACACCATTAGTGATATTCTGGTATACTTTCAGATAGGAGCCTAGCATAACTGTCATCTGAAAGGCTTCACCCAGAAACTTTTGGGAACAGATGCAGAGACCCAGAGTCAAACATTAGGTGGAGATTGGGGAATCTTGAGACAGAGGAGAAAGAAGGATTGAAGGAGGCAGAGAAGTCAATAACAACATAGGAAAACCTACGTAATCTACTTACCTGTACCCATAGAGATGTACAGAGCCTGAACCACCAACCAGAGAGCATTCATAGGACGGATCTAGGTCCCTTATACATAGGTTACAGATATACAACTTGGTCTTCATTTGGGCTCTATAACAACAAGAGAATGGACTTTTACTCTGCTACTCTGCTGATTGCCACTCTTGGATCCCTTTCCTGTAATTGGCCTACTTTGTTGAGCCTCAATAGAAGAAGATACACCTAATCCTACTGCAACCTGATATCCGAGACATGTTGATATGCATGGGAGGCATCCTCTTCCCTAAAGAGAAAGGAGAAAGGATGGGAGGGAGTAGAGAAGAGGATGGGTCTGAGAGGAGAAGCTGGGATCAGGGATATAAAGTAAACAAGTAAGTTAATTAATGATAAAGAAAAGAATCACTACTAACAGTGTATATTGTTAAGCTTTTCCTAACTCGACCATTGAAATCATGTTGACCCTCTGGTTCTGTTTTAAAATAAAAAAAATCTATGTTTGAGTCAAACACACGAAAAAGTCAATAGTTATTTTAAATGAGGCAAACTGGTAAAAAAAAATTTCAACCTAAATTATCATGTTTTCACTTAATACTTATGTTCATACTTCAACATGGTGCTATCTTTTGTTATAACAGGGCACATGCATGGAAAATCTAAATTGAAAAACTGAAATAAATGAATATTTAATGTACTACTGATTAGTTCTTTTTTCATTGGATTAACCATTGTTTATTATATAGTCATCATACATATACTTAACATCTATTTCATTAGGACTAAGCAAAATCATCCTAATGTGAAGGGATTCTAACAACAAAAATGGACAGCTTACACTCAAATTCTGTGAAGGTGAGAGAATTATTGAGAAATATGCTTGTCATGATGCTACCTTCCCTCGTGGAAACCAAACTGATGAAACAGTCATTATGGCAAGAGAGAAAAAAATTGCATGATGAAAAGTGTATTGACTTCCTGTCTATACATTCAGGAATATCTAAGTGAAATAATATTGAAGTGTACATAAAAATATTGTGTTGGTAGCTATAGAATTATTTGTCTATCCGAGATATAACTTCTTATAAAATAAAAAACTCAAAACTATCAGTTCTGAAAACTGACATCAAGATTCTCACTGTGGTGCATACACAAACCCAAGATATGTCAGAAACCTATCTGATCGCAACTAACTCTCCCTCTTCAATATTTACTCTTAGGTCACACAGGTTGTATTATAAACCCTACAAATTTTGCTTCATCCTTCCAGTACACTGATGATGTTTTACTAGAGCAATACTCACTCTTATTACACTTAGAGTAACTTGTTTTTTCTTGATCACTAAGTATTTCCATTGATCATTTTGAGAATAGTCTCTGAACACAAACCAGCTTTATTTGTGTAATGTGACAGTAGTCTAATTACAACTGAATGACACTAATGACAATCATCAAATTAAAATATCATTATTTGGTAAATATTACAATATAAAGTTGAGAAGAGTTTAACTTTTGGTATACAGTATTTGCTTCAGAACAGTTGTTAAATGAAGGTGATTTGGTTACTTTTCTATTATGATAAAGCACCATGACCAAAATTATAACTCAAAGCACTTAATTGTGGTTTATGGTTTCATGATCATTGTGGAGAGAATGGTAGCAAGAAAGCATGTTTAATGCTGGACCTGGAAACTTACATACTAATCCACAACTTGGAGTCAGAGATAGGGAGAGAGCTAATTGAAAAGTAGTGTGGACTACTTAACTTCAAACCTAGCCCCCAGTAACACACCTCATCCAGCATGGTCAGACCTCATAATACTCCCCAAAACCATTCAACCAACTGTAGAACAAGTATTCAAACATATGAATTTATGGGGGAACACAATAAATGCTCTGCAGCTATGGTGAAACATCATGATAAAATGCCATTTATTAAAGAACGGCTGTATTTTGTCTTATAAGAGCATTGGGATATAAATCTTTGTTAGCAGGGGGCACAGCAACAAGCTACAGGTGTGGCAGCCAGAGAGTGGATATGAAAACTCACATCTTCAGAAACATGGAGAAAGCAGAGAGTAAACAAGAAGTGAGGAGGGACTATTAGTTTTCACAGACTTCCCCAGGTCATATTTCCTCCATTAAGTTCTATCTCCTAAAGATTCCCTAGCAATGAACCATTTATCCAAAAAATCTAGCCTGTGGGGAAAATTTGTTTATCCAAATGGCCACAAGGTGACATAGAAAAGAAGTATAGCATATGTAAACATCTTGATGCATTGTCCAGAAATGATACGAAGAGAAATGAGAACAGATCTATGAAACATCAGTGCTAGTCAATCCAATATTTCAACCACACCCTGATAAATTGAGTATCCTCACTTGACTTCTAACTAGGAGCGCAAATGTACCCACAAATTGGCTGGTAATTTGTCTTTAAGATCATTGATGGAAATGACATGTCATAAGCACTGAGAACTACTGTGGTTACTGCACAATAACTTGTTATTGCTTCTCTTCTAAGGTTCTCACTTCCACATCTTTACATACATGCAGTCATTGTGTTCATACTACCTATCAGTTAACAAAGGATAGATGTACAGTAAAGATTATTGAGAAATGAGTGATATCAAGCACCCATTTGTTTTTATGTGCTAAGTTCTGCTCATCCTGTATGCAAGCTTTATTGTGATGATGTAAATCCATCAGTGAATAATATAGAGACAAATCAGAGATAAATGAATAAAATACAAATTAATGAAAGAACCATAGTGACACACAGACTGTAGCACATATCTTTACCCTCTTCTAGCATAAGTATATTTCCTAAAGAAATAATTCTGTTTACCCTTGGCAGGGAATAGAGAGGAGTAGATTAAAACAGACACAGAAGGAACACCCATTCAGAGCCTGCCCCACATGTGGCCCATACATATACAGCCATCCAATTAGACAAGATGGAGGAAGCAAAGAAGGGCAGGCTGACAGGAACCGGATATAGATCTCTCCTGAGAGACACAGCCAGAATACAGCAAATACAGAGGCTAATGCCAGCAGCAAACCACTGAACTGAGAATAGGACCCCATTGAAGGAATCAGAGAAAGAACTGGAAGAGCTTGAAGGGGCTCGAGACCCCATATGTACAACAATGCCAAGCAACCAGAGCTTCCAGGGACTAAGCCACTACCTAAAGACTATACAAGGACTGACCCTGGACTCGGACCTCATAGGAAGCAATGAATATCCTAGTAAGAGCACCAGTGGAAGGGGAAGCCCTGGGTCCTGCTAAAATTGAACCCCCAGTGAACTAGATTGTTGGGGGGAGGGCGGCAATGGGGTGAGGATGGGGAGGGGAACACCCATAAAAAAGGAGAAGGGGAGGGATTAGGGGGATGTTTGCCCGGAAACCAGGAAAGGGAATAACACTCGAAATGTAAATAAGAAATACTCAAGTTAATAAAAAAAAAAAGAAATAATTCTGTTAAGCAAAGGGGTGCAATGAAAAAAACTGTGAGGAAGAAAATGGTTCTGATGTCATTCCTTGAATTTGATTGAACTTGATATGAAATTTAAAAAGTCCATGTGTGTACCAAGTTTATATTCTTATTCTATAAAATAAAGTTGCTATTTTTATTATAAGTGATATTATGAATATACAACATAAAATATTTGCAAAGTAATATTATATCATGTGTGTTTCCACATAGCAAAGCGTACATGTGTGATAATGACAGTGGAAGCTTCAGAGTGAATTTTCCTAAATGTCTTTGTTGATAGGATTCACTGGTTACTTATTAAATATGTAACCTGGCGACTGGGAAGAAGGTTTAGTAAGTAAAGTTGCTAGTGAAAGGTCTGATTTCAGATTCCAAGACACATATTAAACTGCTAATAGCAGCACCACACATTTGTAACTTCAGTGTTTCTTTAGTAAGATGAGAGGTGGAGACAAAATACACCGAAGCTGCCTGGCCAGCTAGCTAGGTGACTATAGCTGTGAACAAGAGAAGACCTGTTTCATAGAAGGTGGGAGGAGAGTAGACACCCGAAGCTGTCCTCTGACAACCACATGCACACCATTAACTCACATACACTTTTAGACATATACACAGAGGTTCAAATATATTTGCATAGCTTTCCCTCCATATTGAGTGACTGTTCCTACATTTAGTTTGGGGCATCTCAAGAAAATTTGTATTATTGTTTAAATGGCCATGCTCTTGTGCAGTATGCAACACTGGGTACTTAGTAAACACTAATCTAAGAGATAAAATTGTAATTACTATTTTAGAAAACCATATTAATACTTACTAGACAAAATTAATCTGTTCCACTAATCATTAAATGAATTTTTAAGTACCGAGTAATTTACTTAATAAAACTTCTAAGTCCTTACCTCTAGTTTCAAGAAGTATAAATCCAAGCTACAGAGATGCTAAAGAATTTACCTAGATGGTAGTGGATTCCTAGCTGGCTATCAGTTCTTTCAACCTTGTTCTTGATTATACCTGAGTACCTCTCTAATAATAAAATCCTGATTTCATCTGGTACTACATGTTTCAAACACTCTCTATTCATTCCTACCTAGATCAAATGATGTTTACAAATATATAGAAACAATAGCTCCAAGGTGACCACCAGCTCTGGCATAGTACATACTATAGATCTTGCAGATACTAAGCATGATCTCATAAAATTTAACTTCCTGTTCCTGCTGAAACAAATTTGTTACTTCAGAACAAAATAGATTTGTTATTTGTAACAAATCTGGGAAATGTCAACACCTTCTTCTTGGCTGCACCCAACATGAACTAAGAAACACAAAGCCTAGAGAAAAGTGTTCTAAAATGTTGGTTATATAGCTGTTACTAATCTGTTACCAGGCCTGTTATTCATTTGTTATTTGTTACAAATCTAATTGCCATAACATTAAAGACTATGTCCAAATAAAATGAAAATCCACTTAATCTTCTGGGAGTCAAAATTCTGAATATGTCAGCAGGGCTTATTTAGTCTGATGACTTCAAAGCTAAATAAAAAAAAATTACTCATTCCCCTATGTGTTGAGGCTGTTGAAATGTTGACATATCCCATCTTGCTGTCACAGAACTTCAATTTCTGATGTATCTTTCATAATGTTTCTTTGTTTTTTCTTTCTGCTCAGACAATTCAGGAAAGTATCCCCATTATGAAAACAAACCAAAATCCTTAACTAATCCCACTTCCATAGGGTCTCTTAATATACATTAAGACACGTTCTTGAGTTCTGGGATGTGGATGTCTTTGCTAACCTCTTTGCTTACTATACCAAGAGCATTTTAAGGATCCACTGTAAAAAATTTTTAACTCAGTTGCCACCAAACTGAGCTGTGTTGAAAGAATGGAGATAAAATAAAATGTGTATATATATATATATATATATATATATGTGTGTGTGTGTGTGTGTGTGTGTGTGTGTGTGTGTGTATGAGTGCATGCATATGTATGTATATGCATATATATGCAAAAATAAAAGTATTAGTACTGATAACTTACAATCCCGTCATCAAATGTTTCTTTCTTATTAGATAGCAACCATATTGCTAAAAGTTTAAAAACTCTCTAAGAATGATCCAACAGATGATTCTTGTCTATTAATGAAATATATTTCTATTGTTTTTACAAAATTTGGAGAGAATAATGTCTGGGTGAGCTGGGAATTATGACCATAAGCTAGACATCTGGGTCCTGACAAAGTATATCAGAAGGCTCATTAGTTCAACACTTGTCTGGGTTATAGAGCCTAGAAGCCTAATGAAACAAACTTATATATTCCAGAAAAGTTTAATGAGACTGCACCTGGGAAGTGAAAGATCCTAATGAACAACTTAAAAGGTTGAGGAAGAAACTGACCCATAAGTAGATAGTGGGGCTGCTGGAGGCCAGAGGGCTAAAATCTTAATGATGTCCCCTCTATGGGATAACAGGAAAGAAAGTTAGCTGAGGCCCTTATGCTTTGAAATGATCCCAGTGATGCAGATCAAATGAAGAGCAAAAGCGTTTCTTGTTAACTCTCAGATTGCCAGTCTCCTTTAGCACATTTCAATTAATGCATGGACAAGCAAAGATTACTTAGTAGTTGAAACAAACATGAATTGCCTAAATAGTTAAAGAGTCAGCTTCATAACCATCATTTTAGGACAGACTCTTCTAGGTTTTCTGTTTATTAGTTCATATTCGGTGCAGCCAAGAAGAAGGTGTTGACATTTTCCAGACCTAAGGACTGTTAAAAGTTTCCAGAACAACTATTACCTTAGAGTTTGGGTTTGTCAGCGTATTTGAGACAGTTATATATTTCCTAAGAATGGACTGTAAACAATGAAGTCAAGCTGTTTGCAAAAGCCATCCTGTGGACTAAGGCGAATGAACTGATTTCAAATTAGTGGACACTTAGAGTTCACCTTGGAACATCAACCTGAAAGACTCCAGGGTATCACTTCAAACAAATCATTGAAATATTCTACACTTGGGAGTCTCCATTTGTACAAGACAGATACTGTACATTTGCTATGTCCTTGCTTTTTAAGGCCACTTCTTCATAAGCACAAAGTTTCCTAATACTTTTGTAATAAAATTGAATGGGCATAAAATTAACATAATTTCACCATAGACTTAAAATATCCCTCCACTTGCTTTGACTAATATCAACTCTGATCAATTTGCTTTAAAGTAATCATTCAAAAGTGTTTGTAATGAGAAGCACCTGGATGGTTGATACTGTTTTTCTTCCTATGGGGTTGCAAACCCCTTCAGCTCCTTCAGCCCTTTCTCTAACTCCTCCATTGGGTACCCCATGCTCAGTCCAATGGTTGACTGCAACCAGAACCCCAGAGCTCCCAGGGACGAAACAACAAACCAAAGGGTACACATGATGGGACCCATGGCTTTAGCCACATATGTTGCAGAGGATGGCCTTGCCGGACATCAACGGGAGGAGAGGACCTGGGTCCTGTGAAGGCTGGATGCCCCAATGTAGAGGAATGACAGGGAAGAAGGAGGGATTGGGGAGGGAGCACTCTCATAGAAGCAGGAGGAAGGAGGATTGGATAGGGTGGAAGGGAAACTGGGAAAGGGGATAACATTGAAATGAAAATAAAGAAAATATCCAATAAAAAATAAAAAAGAGAAGCACCTGGAAAGAAATTATCCAGAAATTGGTATTTGACTATCAGTGAAATATATTTCAATTATTTATCAAATATATTTTGAGCTATAAAAGATATGAATTCTGGGCATAGTGATAGTTGCACTTAGGTGTGAGTCCCAGTGCATAAGAAGTATGTAGTACATAAGAAGTAAGTGGGGGCTGGAATGCCAGCCAGGGCTGCTACCTAAGGAGACCTTGAATCACAACAAACACAAAGTAACACTAATGAAATTCATGTGGCACAAATAGAAACCATAGACTTAAAAGAAGTAACCATGAACTCTATTATCAAAGAGTTCTAATATCTAATATCTAAGCTATCTTTTCTAGAAATGCAAAATGAAAACAGATGTGTGTCTGGGTCAAAAATTGAATATTGTTTATGTCATACATTTCTCCAAAACTTTAGATGTTATATAATCCTAAAATTTCCAAATTTTATTCATTAGAAATTCATAATAAAATCCCCAATATGAACATTCTGGAATCTTGACTGACTTTTGCTATCCTTTCTTTCATCTCTCAGACTCATCCAACGCCAGTGTCTACACTGGAAACTCTCTTTCTCTGTCTCTGTCTCTTTCAATCTCTATCTGTTTCTGTCTCTCTCAATTTCTTCCTGTCTGTGTCTCTGTGTCTCTGTGTCTCTCTCTGTGTCTCCCTCTCCCTCTCCCTCTCCCTCTCCCTCTCCCTCTCCCTCTCCCTCTCCCTCTCCCTCTACCTCTCCCTCTACCTCTCCCTCTACCTCTACCTCTACCTCTCTCTATCCCTCCCTGTAACTCACAGTGCTATTTAAAAGTTTTGGCATCTACTGTACTCTGATTGAGTATTTTACAGAGGCCTTCGGGCTCTGTCTAGCTGACTTTCTTCCTGACTGCCTTTGGGTCATCCACACCACTGGCTGTAAAATGCCAACAAAAAGATTAATGGAGCATCTGCGTACACCCTGATATCTTCCTGAGGGAGTTTGCCTCCCAGGAGTCACCAAAGGGGCAGGGAAAATATGCAGAAACCTCCTGGGAACAAGATGTGAAGACAGCTGGTAGATTTGGCAAACATATCTCTGAAGAAACTTGTCGTGCAGAAATAATGTGACCTGATTCTCAATTCGCAGTGAATAAACATTTTTGACTGAAGTAAAAAGAACATCTTACTCTTTGAGAGCTGCTATTTTCAAAACAATGAGCCAGATGCACTCAGAAGCAGGTGTAGGTACAATCTCATTTAATTCTTGCATCAACCTCAGTGAGGAAATGTCCATTTTAGTAATAAAGAGTACAGAGCCCCGAAAGTTAACATCTTTCCAATTATACAGCCTTATGCACAAAATTCTTGAGCATTCATGAATGGAAGAGAATAACCTTCAAGAATTGAAGAGAATGAGAAGAGTATAAATGTGCTGATATCCAAAATATAGCCAGGCAAGAAGGCTTGTTTCCCTTGTACTTCAGGAGAACAACAGTCATGCCCGGAAACAATCCTGAAAATGACTGGATCACACAGGACTCCTATTTTAGCTGCTCTGGCTTGCCAGCTAGATCTCTTCCCTTTAAGAAAACAGCTTTTCTATCTAAACCAAGCTCAAACTATTACTGCCTTAATTCTGAGGTGGCTGCCTTTCCAGTTCACATCTTCCTTGGTGTGTGTTCTTCCTAAGTCTTAAGGGGGTCAGAGAGCCTAACTGGGTTATTCCTTGTCACATCCTCACTATGGTGATAGGCACACTGCAACAGGAAGCAAAGCCTCTGGTCACTCTGAGCTTCTGTCACTGCAATTGACCCTAGCTGCCTCTCACCAAAACTCAGAGATCATCACCTGCTTCCCTTTTGCTACAGACAACGGTCAAGGGCATATCTGGGCTTCAATTTCTCATTCTTCTGACTTACACGTCTATAGATTTCATTTGAAAATACAAATAGAATAACATAAAGAGGCTAACACCTTCCCATCAATGGGCCCATCCCTTTGAGTCTGCTATTTAATATTATAACGTCAAGAAAAGATCAAAGTTGCAAAGATAAGCTATAGAAGGGTAAAGCCATTAATTCAGATTCAACTGTAAAAAGAGACTCCCCAAGAGAAGAACTGGAGGGAGGGAAAGCCTTTGTTGTTGCTCATTTGTCTGTTTTGCAGAGCTGGGAATTCATAGTGGGAATGACTTGACAGGAAAAAGGACCATTGTGACTAGAGGTCCCGTAAATGACAAACGGTCATGCGAATGTATGAGCCAACACACATGAGAAGGCTGTCAGGGACAGCACTAGTTCTGGAGACACTAGAGAATATACTGTGGCTCCATTCTTCATCAGCTGGCGTTTGTCACCTACGAGATGCTCAGAAGCTCACAGACATTTCCCTGTCGGGAGCTAATTCTCGGGAAAGCAGACCTGCTCCTTTGCTTCTCACATATCTACCTGGCATGAAAAGAAACTAGACTGCACTGGTTCAAACAGTGTTTAATATTCTGAAATCATAATTTGCGCCATAAACTCTGTTCCCTTCAAGTGATTGCTGTCTGGGGATTCTCATAGCAGCCTTGGTTTGGAAACGCTCGGATCCCTTCCCTGGCTGTCACTGGCTTGTTTAAGTGACCCCAAGCAAATGAGTTAAGCATCTCTGGGACTCAATTTTTTTTTCATCTCCAAAGGAGGGATATAAATACCAGCCACCTGTTGTGAAGATCAGGGAGCTAATGTCTCCAAAGCTTTCAAACCTCTGGCTCTAAGCCTTTAGCTATCAACATATTTAGAACAAAGACACATCCCCATTGCTTTCACCCAAATGCTGCGTTGAAACGAGGAGGAATACACACACACACACACACACACACACACACACACACACACACACACAGAGAGAGAGAGAGAGAGAGAGAGAGAGAGAGAATATTTGCGTTCTAAAAGCCTTGAAGGTTATTGTATTAGTTTGAATTTCAAACTGTTTTTCTCTGTTGTACTCTTGGCACTGCCATTTTTTTAAGTACAGCACTTCATTTGCATAGTAATTACGAAGTTTAACAAATAGCATTAATGTCTGAAAGAAAGAGGTGCACTCCATTTAAATCACTGACAGTATTACATTACACATTTTTAACTGCAAGTTAAAAAAATAAATAAAGAAAGCAAGCTATTGTATCCTAATGTGCCGTACAGATTCCCAGGACTCAGCAATATTTGTGCTTTAAGAAGGTAAAATCTCTTCCTGTGCTCTTTAGCGACTTCTAAAACCCTATTCATAAATACTGATTAGGCACTATTTCACCGTAGGACAGAGCGCTGCTGGCACAACTCCCTACTCAGAGCCAAATTGGAAACGTTAGTACAGTAAATTAGGCCAAACGCTCTAGCTGTACTGTACATGAAAGATCATCTTTAATAAAACCGATGCTAATGTGGCACTTGGATCGCTTAGAGCTGTAAATGTCAGTCCTTCGTCCTGATTCCAGGAGGCTGAGAAACAAAAGACATTTCAGCATTGTGTGCTGTTTCAACGCAAATAAAAGGAATAGCAAGCAAATGTGAAAAATACCATTTGTTTTGAGAGTTCTATTGAAACAGAAACTTGTTCACTCCTTACTAGGAGTATAAAGTTGGAATCATCTGTAACAGCATCCTCAGGACAGCATGATAAAGGTTTTTGGGGTATGTAATAAGTTAAGTATGTAATGTATGTAATACAGACATTAGAAATATTATTAGGCAGAATTGAAACTTCTAACAGAGACGTCTCTACCTTTTGTAAGTCACCTTTTGGATATTTTCATCAAAGCTTCTGAGAAATGACTTGATATGTACTTTTCTGTATTCATATTTCTGTATTAGATATGTTATGTGAAGTAACCAGAATCCATATTCACTGGGCACATTTGCTCATATTTGGTTCAAAAATAAAGAATATCATACATATTCTGGATAAGAGTTATATTTTTACATAGATGTTCTCCATCTTTAGTCCCCCCCCCCCCCCGGAGCTGGGGACCAAACCCAGGGCCTTGCGCTTCCTAGGTAAGCGCTCTACCACTGAGCTAAATCCCCAGCCCTCCATCTTTAGTTTTTGTATTGAAGCAAAACACATGAGGGTAGAATAGAGGGAGGGATAAAGAAACAGATAAGGTCAGAGATGAATAAATTGAGCAAATTGAGCATATATATATATATATATATATATATCTCCAGATTAAAACACTTACTCAAGTAAAGAATTTTTTTAATTTTATCATTATAATTATACCTGGACTAGGTTAAAATACCCTCCTTTCAATTATAGAACTTTTCATTGGAATAACTAATGATATATGCATATATATGAATTTCAAATAAAGAGACTAAACATGGGTGATACAAAGCAAATAATATAAAAGACATTTGTCCTGGCTAGATTGCTTCTTCAAACATCTCAATTCACTTACTGATCTCCCTGGAGGCTGAATCCATTGGAGTAATATCAGAAAACAGGTAGAATTAATTTAGCATGCTTGCTAATGTAAAAAGCTGCTGTAAGCTTCCCACATTAAGTGCGTTGTACTTTGTTCACCATTTCAGTTTGAAACATACCTTTTCTGATTACTGATGACTGTTTAAATGAAAATTTAGAATATGCCTTGGATATCTGTATTGTCTGGAGTTTTGTCAACTGGACACAAGGAAGATTAAAACAATATCTCCATCAGATTGGCCTGTCAATGGGCAAATCTATGACATTTTCTTGATTGATAATTGAAGTATCAAAGTCTATCCCCCTTAGGGAAGTGCCACTTCTAGGAGGTGTATAAGGAACACACCAAACGAACTATGTGAAGAATGCAGCATTTTTCTATGGCTTCTGCTTCAGGTCCTACCTCCAGGCTCTAGAGTTCCTGCCTTGGCTTCCCTCACTAGGCTATCACCTGAGTAGGGTATGCAAGTCAAATAAACCATTTCCTTCCCAGGCTGCTTTTGGTCATGGCTTTTTAGCACAATGGAAACCTAAGCAAGACAATATCCTTACTCTTTTATTTTATATATATACAATGGCAATACAGTATTTTTGATGTTTTTGTGTTTGTGGTCTACCATTCTATTACAGCTTGAACATTTTAGGAAGGTGTTTTCTTTATAGCAAACTTTATTTTCTAAAATGTAAAATACACTAGAGTTGTTTCCTCTCTCAGATTCATACTGTTTTGACTAAAAATAAGACATGTGTTATATCATGTATTTATCCAGACATGGGTGGATGATGGAATCAGAGTCAGACAAACTCCCTGATAGGCAGAAAGATTGGAACAGGAGCCATAACTAGGTAATAAAGATGAACACCTTTAAAGATGGCCAAAGTCTTTCTCACCCTCCTGATATGAGACAGTTTAAAACATGGTACTTGTAGTTTATTTCACTACTGCCAGGAAGGGCTCTGCTGATAGATTGGCTCAACAAGTTCCAGACCAGATCAGGACACATTATACAACATATTATGGACCAATTAACCATCCTATTTCTCTTCAAACTTATCAAACCTGAATTATCCGAGGAAAATGCTTCAGATGCTTGAAAGCTCCAGATTTCCAACTCACCCTCTAGTAAATGACCTTTTCCAACTACAGATTCTGTTTGCTCCTGTTTGCAGTGTTTAAGCCTCCCCAGCACCTACTTGCTGGGCTCCAGATTGGCCCTCCCATTTAAATACTTTAACTGGCAGAAAAAATAAATTAATTTAAACAAGACCCCCCTAGACTGTATCACTGAGGAGACATTCGCAATAAGGATTCCAGTATTCTCCTCAATTACTTCTCTGTTATACTCAAGAAAGCCTTTGAACTTGATGAAATCAAAATAAAACTCTAGTAAGAGTTCAGCCTTAAAATTGTTTTTGATCTTCCTACTGTGGGCTATACACTGTTTCTGTCTTCTCTAAGATTTATTTCTAGTCCTTAGCATAGCCAAATCAATGGTCTTGATTTTATATGAGATTCAATACCTCACTCATGCACATAGAGAACAGAAGCCATTATGTATTTTGGGCTCAAGCACTTTTGTGTCTCACTGTAATGTTCTGTGTTATAATATTGATTGACACACACCTTAGTAATATTGATGGTTTGTGAACAATCAACATTCCCTTTCAGAATACTATTTCAAAGATAATTCAGAGTGTATTTTAGAATGTCAAAATAAAAATAACAAGTCATTTGTAGGTCACATAGACACAGATAAGCATGGGATTAATTTTATTTTATTTCAGATGTAAATGTCACAAAAGGACAGACTGGTCATTTCATTTGTGATTGACTGCAAGTGATCAGATGTATTATATAGGTGAATTGAAAGAAGGAATCGCAAAGAAGCACACCAATTGTTTAATTATAAGAAAGCTGTGTTATCTTGAGATGTGCATTTACGTCAGGGAAAAAAACACAAGACCAGGGAGTTATATAGACATAATGAAAATGAAAAATATTCCAGATCCTGATGACAAGGTAATATGTATCTGAATGCGGACAAGACCTCCAAAAACACAAAGTTAGTAGCAGCAGAGTCTATGATCTTCAAGGCATTTTCATGGACAGGATATATTTCTTTTGAGAGAATAAAGATATCTTGCTACAGTGAATTTAAGGATGGTATTACAAGATTTTCATGATACTCCATAGTGAGGTGTCACTGGATACTAAGAGTACTGTTCAAACTCCATACATGGGTTCAGAGACCGACAATGTTTTAAGTAGATCTCAAATTCCTGAAAAAGGACAAAGTAAGTTGTAAAATCTTTAATTTGGGGATGGGATGATGAGTGGTTCTTAAAAAAAATCAGAAAAAATATAATGTAATATTAAAATAATCTATACCAGTTTCCAAAAGATAACTGAAAACACTTATAAAGAGATTGTTTCAACGATGCTCTTGTGCATTATCAATATTCTTGGTTAATTTCTACAAGTCTCGACTTGAATATTTACAAGCTTTTGAGAATGAGGAGCATTCAACGAGCATTCATCCAACTAATAGATCTGAAGCCACAGTATGCTGTGTGAGCACGGTAGACTGCTTAACTAATGTTGATTGTTCGAGCATTCATCATTGTTTTTTTTTCTTTCGTGATTACCAATTCTTCCATATTATTATATCATATCCATCTGCTGGAAATATACTGATCAGATAGATTGTGGTACCTCCTTTAGTCCAAGAATATTACTGTGATTTAAGTTAACCAACCACAGAGAAGGTATGGATATATTTTTCTTTCTCCCATGAACAGAAAGATGTCACTTGTGCTTTGTTTTGTTTATCTTTCTGTTTGCTATTACAGGTAGCTCTTTTACTTAGAGAACAAGGCCAAAGAACTTCATTAGTCTAAATATGATTCTAAGTACTGTGCCAATTGGGATATTAGTCAGCTTCATCATATGGCTGCTCTGTAACAAAGAATATTCAAGAAAACCCCACATATTTATGAGGACAAGACATTATATATCCACTTAATTTTACTGATTCACTTTTATGTTTTCTGTCACATGAGCTGAACTATCCCTAACTGATACACACACTTGCTTATACATTAGCTAGTTTTGCAACAAATAATGTCTGCCATGCAGGAAAAGCCTCTGTATGTATTATCAACTATAAGTAGATGTTATAGGATACTATATACATAAATATATATAAATAATGGCATAAACAATAGAATGCTTAATAGCCTTAAATGGCTACTACTATCCTACTTTGGTTTTCCCAATTAAGAAAGAGAATAAGAGAATCCAAAATATAATGTTAAGTTAGACCACTGCTTGTACAGTTTCAGATATGAAATGCACATTCAGTCCCCTGTAAAAACAGCATCAACAGTGAACATGAAGACAGCCTTGTGTGAGCATCACATCTGCTCCGCAGGCTCTGACACAGGAGATCATTTCAGGGGAAAACATGTTGTTATCCCTGTGTAGTGCTATTGTGGAAGACATAGAGAAATTCTTCAGCAATTATGTATGATTTTACACTTCCTTTACAAATGAACCTTAATAATTTCCTTGCAAAAATATTGAAATATCAATTATCCTGAGAGTACAGTGTTTATATGCTTTGGCTGGCAAAAGACAATATATTATTAGGTATTTGTGCCAAGTAGTTAACATGCATATAGGAAAACTAGTCACTAGTAATTTTGAGGCTACATTGTATATGGCAAGCACATTTCTAGACTCCTGCTCTCGGGTTACAATCAGTTAAAAATGAAAAGCATGTCTTGTTTAGAAAACAAGTAAGTTCAAATTGCTACAGGGTACGATGAATATGCTCCAGAGGTTGCTAATCTGGCAAAGGAGATAAGTGCTAATACTGCTGGATTTTGTGTAGATGATCATTGTTAAACCCAAGGATATGATAGCATTTGAATTTACAAAAGTATAGTCCCCACTAAAGTATCTCTATTCTGGATAGAAATAAGAATCAAATAACAGGCTTTGAATTGTACAGCTTAGTTAAGCTACAAATGAAGAATCATGCACATGTAATTTTAATGTAATCATGTTTAAATATTTTCGGTCTAGGCCATTGAATTGCCTGAGGAACTGGCAATGACTCAGAATCTTCTATGTTGTTGCTTTACCACCTTAAGCTCTAAGGCTTTTTATGATATAAAATAGTTGTTTCATTGACATCCCTTTCGCTTGTATTCTAAACGGAAGAAAGACATGAAGAAAGGAAGGAAGGGAGAGAAAGAAAAAGAGAGAAAAGATGGGAGCTAGACAAAGAGAGGAGAGACAGAGATAATGAAGTGAAGTAAAATGAAGAAAGCCAGGCAATTCAATTCAATTTGAAGAGTATATTCTCTACCTCATAGAATTGCTGATTTGATTTTATTACCGACAAAACTGGCCTCAAGAATTTGGCCTCACTCAGTGCTAAAGAAGTTGGGATATACAGCTTTTATTCTTCAGTGCCTGACACTTAGCCAAAATTCACAATATCTGTTATTGGTTCTGAAAAGAAAAAAATATATATCAAGGAAATTGATCCCAAAGCAGAGGCCAGTAGCATACCCTAACTGCAGTTGCTGAGTTTTAGCCTCAATAGGAAAACCCTGCAAAGTGGATGGATGTAGCAATGAAAGGGAAGGCAAAGATGTACAAGTGGGCCTGTAGCATTACGATGAACCACATGATCTCTGACTTCTTACATGGAAATTCATTTTCTGATATTGTGTTAATATCTTATCCCATGAGGATGAGTGTAACAAAAAAAAATAAGATTGGATGGTTTATAAACAATTTTGTTTCTCCCAGGTTCAAAAACTGGGATGCCCAGAATGACTCTGGCAGATATGTGTCTATCAAGGTCTTGCTTCTTCTTGATAGCTCTTATTGTCATAAGATCAATGGTAGTATGCGAACAAAGAAAGCAAGGCTTTTAATCTCAATAAAGGGGTATCTTGTGCTCTAACCACCTTCCAGGACTCCAGAGGAAAGGATGTCAATAAACCCAAATATTCTCTATCTAGACCCAAATATTCTCTGTCTAGACCCAAATATTCTCTGTCTAGACCCAAATATTCTCTGTCTAGACCCAAATATTCTCTGTCTAGACCCAAATATTCTCTGTCTAGACCCAAATATTCTCTGTCTAGACCCAAATATTCTCTGTCTAGACCCAAATATTCTCTGTCTAGACCCAAATATTCTCTGTCTAGACCCAAATATTCTCTGTCTAGACCCAAATATTCTCTGTCTAGGTCTTAGAGATTCCTAGAGAAGAAACAACGATGTGTGAAGTACAGCTGCTTTCTGACAAAAATTTTTATTTTGTATTTTGTTCTCTTTTAAAGGACTATAAATTATACTGCACATATTCTTTAATATACAAAAATACTCTCTGTGTTATTGAGATCGTTTGTCCTTCAACCCTGGAAAATGCTCCAGGAAATACGTAATTTGTATTAACGTGCTACCTGTAATTTTCCTGCTGACCCTGCTGCCAGAGAAGCAGAGGTTACTCATCACTTGGACTTGTCTTATTTTCTTTTAGAGAGGAATGGCAACAAAATTCCTTAAGGTCTGCCCTCTGTACGTTCACATACTTGGTGGTAATGATTCATTCAGAAGACCATTCTGCCAGACTAGGCCAAGAAAGGCAATTGTGGATAGGCATAACTGGTATTCGTCTGCCCCTGAAGTTGCTGAAATGATAAAAATGAGTATCATGTCAGAAGTAGGGAAACCCTCTTGTAAGGAGAATTGAACAAGTAAAAAGTGGTGTTCACCCAAAGTCTTTACCTCTTAATTTATCCTCACAGGCTCCATCATTCTAGACATTCGTTCAGGGAACACTGAAAGGAAGAAAATTGGGAAATGCAGAAACGCCAATGTGCTGTTATCTTAAGTAGCAAAAACCAAGCACTAAAAGATAAACGGCATGTGATACAGGAAATATTCGGACTTAAAACGCACAAGTGCAATGTTGGAAATGGTGAGTGAAAGGAATATCTTGTAAGATTTTGCAAAGGATAGAAAACTTCAGTTAAATGAAAGAAACAAATTCAAGAGACTTATTGTACAACCTGGTGACTAGTAAAGTTGTATTATACATTTGATTATTGCTAAGTATAGATTTAAAGCACTCTCCCCACAAAGAATATACAGCACATGTTAAGTCACTTGAATTATGTACTCACTGTACATACACATAAATGTATATTTATACATTATGTTGTGCATCACAAATACTCATACTTTCACTTGTGATTTAAAAGTAAAATTTAGCCAAGAGTCGAAGTAAAGATCCATACCCCTATTTCTGCAAACCTCAGGAGGCAGAAGGGTAGAAGTGAATCCCCAGCAAATCAAGACAATATAGAAAGTTGGAGGCCAATCAGTTCTCTATTAAGAGGACCCATCTCAACAAAAACAATAAGGTAAAATAAATGAAAATAAATTTTAAAACTGTGCTTTTTGCAGAATAGTTTTACATAAAAAGCACAAAAGTGCAATCTAAGCTAAAATCATTAAAAATTACAAAACAGTAGGCAAGTTTGAAATGAGTAGTTAAACCAACCTTTCATGTCATTAGATCTCACTGGGAACACTGAGTGACTGTTACTGATGGAATCTTGTTTCAGAGGCAAACATTCTGGAGTGCCTCAGTTACTTTTCTATTGCTGTGCAGAGGTTGCATGAGCAAAGCAATATATAGAAGCAAGAGTTTATTAGGAGACTGTTTATAGTTTAAGCGAGATAGAGTCCATGACCATTATGATACGAAACATGGAGACAGGCATGCATGGTTCTGAAGAAGGAGTTGAGATCTCATATCCTTATCCTCAAGCATTTGGCAAAGAAAGCCAACTAGTAATGACATCCAGTTTTTAATACCTCAAAGCCTATCCCAGTGAAGCACCTCTTCGAATGAGTATACCTCTAATCCTTCCAAAACAGCTTCTCCAATTGTGAGGGAAATGTTGAAACATATAAGTCTATGAGGTCATTCTCATTCAAACAACCATATGGAGTAAACACTTTTTGCTTAAAAAGCTGAGGAGACAATAAATTTCATAGTTTTTCTTAATACAACAGTAAGGTCTGAGGCTGTGACTTGGTAAAATGCCTATTTCTGTATAGTCAAGTCCTGGAATTCAATTCTCAGCACAACATAAACCTGAGTTTAAGGAACAAACCAATTCCTTAAATAAAATGTTATCACAGTTGCTTAATATAAAACTAAAATATTTACTATGTGTATAACTATTTAATAATGTTAATTAATAGTTCCTCAAGTAGAAATCTATCCAGATAGTGTCATCGCAATTAGTAACAAATACTTATTAAACTATTGTTATAAATCCCACATATTTATTCTCTACAGCAAAGGGGAGATTTCTGATTTCTGAACATAAAACTCTCTACACAGCAAACTAAAAACAAGATCATAATAAAGCCATTTTAAGAATCTAAAGAGAAGCATCACGGAGGAAAACATGTTTTTATATTTAATATCTGTTAAACTCAGAAAAGTGACACTAGAAGCAACTCCATCAATTTATTAATGAATACAACACCCCAACTATCCTTGAGACTGGTAAAAGCCTGAAGCTTTTCCATGTGAAATTAGACTGGACACTAAGAATATGTCTTCTCCACACTTTTATTCATTCTAACACTAGAATGTATTGGCCATATAATAAGCCAAGAATATTACAAGCTGTTGCAAATGATACTGGCTATCCTTTATTACTTGACAATCAACACCTGTTCTCGAGATACTGCATAGTCTAGTCATGGACCATGGAGGCATCAAGCTAGTGCACATCTACAAGCTTCAATTTTACTGGCTAGTAGTGTTGGAAGATGTTTCGCATGCTACAAGTGGGTGGGGGGAGCAGGAGAAAATCAACAATTCTGCTGAGTTTGCAACCTGCCTGATATGTTGAGTAAACTGGGAAGACACATCCCTGGTGCTATAGCAGCATAAACATCATGGGAGAAACCAACAACTTATGGGGTAGATTTAAGTTCCAATCAACAAGATGAAGCCCATATCTGGCACAATTATTAAGCCAATTGTCAACCAGTTATTGTCATAGGCCCTAGGGGAGAATTTACTGCTGTTATTTGATTAAATGTATGTGGTATTATTGTTATACTAAAATGCACTTCTCAATCCTTCCTGCAATAGAAAGTGGTTTACACAGAAACCCATTATTATTAAAGGTACAGAGACTAAGAGACTGTATAGAGTGGCCCAGGTCCAAATTAGATATAAAATATAAATATCATAACCTTCCCCCTATAGCTAATGGATTATTACAGAAAGGGGATAGAAAGATTGCAAGAGCCAGGGCTGGAAACATAGCTCGTGGTTAAGAGAACTGATTGTTTTCCAGAGTACAGGGTTCTCATGGTAGCCCCCATCACCTGTAACTCATGGAATCAGATGCCCTCTTCTGACTTCCACAAGCATATGATACACACATATACATTGAGGCAAATACTCATACATATAAAATAAAATAAATAAACCTGATCTCTGCTCCAGAGACAGCTTCATCTGCTCTTTCAGTGCCAGCCTCCTGGTTACGAAGGCTGCTTTCTTATCTACATCTGGCAAATTAAAGATTATTGCCATCAATGACTCCTTCATTGACCTCAACTCCATTCTCTACATACTCCAGTATGACTCTCCCCAAGGCAACTTCAATAGCACAGTTAAGGCTGAGAATAGAAAGCTTGTCATCAACCAGAAGCCTATTTCTATCTTCCAGGAGCAAGATCCTGCTAGCATCAAATGCTCTGAAACTGGTGCTGAGTACGTCATGGAGTCTTCTAGCATCTTCACCAACAAGGAAAAGGATGAGGTCCACTTGAGGAATGGTACCAAAAGGCTATCATTTCCTCTGCTTCTGCTGATGTCCCCATGTTTGTGATACGTGTGAGCTACAAGAAGTATAACAATTTGCTCAAGATTGTCAGCAATACTTCCTGAAACAACTGCTTAGCCCCCTTGGTCATGTTCATCCATGACAACTTTGGTATCTTGCAAGGACTCATGCCCATAGTCCATGCCATCACTATGATCCAGAAGACTGTGGATGACCCCTTTGGAAAGCAGTGGTGTGATGGCTTTGGGCTACCTAGAACATCATCCCCGCATACACTGATGCTGCCAAAGCTGTGAGCAAGCCTCTCAGAGATGAATATGAAGCTCGCTGGCATGGCATCTGTGTTCCTATCCCCAATGAATTCATGGTGGATCTGACACGCTAACTGAAGAAACCTGCCAAATATGGTGGGATCAGAAGGCACTTGTGAAGCAGCCATCTGAGGGCTCAATAAAGAGCAACTGAGGACCAGGTTGTCTCCTGTGACTTCAACAGCAACTCCCGCTCTTTCACGATTGATGCTGGGATGGCATTGCTCTCAATAACAACTTTGTAAAGCCCATTTCCTGGTATGACAATGAATACAGCTACAGCAACATGATAGTGGATCTCATGGCCTACATGGCTTCCAAGGAATAATAAGTTCTGGACCACCCACCCCAGCATGGACAGGAAAGCAAGAGAAGACCCACTGATGCTGAGGAGTCCCTGTCCCAACTATGCTCCCAACACTGGGCATCTCCCTTATAGTTTCCATCCCAGAAACCCACAATAATGGGAGGGACCCAGGGAGCCCTATTCTCTTGAATAGCATCAAGAAAGTTCCCTGTACCCTCAAAATAAAAGTAAATAAGTAAATAATCCCCCCAAAAGAATCTAAGACAAAGAGTCAGAGGATGACTGAAAAGAAATCATGCCTTTCAGATACAACAGAGAAGCATATGAAGTCACAGTTGTTATAATAGCATAAGCTTACGTCAGACAACATTTTCTCCTAAAAGGTGGTGGGATTAACAAAAGCCCCAACCCTGGCCTAGAGGCTATTGTTAATAGCTGCTGGGATTGATATGTAAACACAGTTAATTTAGCAGACAATTACACTGACACCAAATCATTTATACCAGTGAAATGAAAATTTAGGTTCACCTCACAACATGGACATTGGTGCCTTTGTTAATGACACCCCATCCAATCTGAAAATAATAATAACAATAATAATAATAATAATAATAACAATAACTCCCAATAAGTGGTTAGGCAAAATGTGAATATTACAACATATGTTACTACTTAATAAAAGAGAAGTGAAGGAGACACAGGAGAATTATTCACAGTAAAAATTACACTCCTAAAATGCTGCATCCTTGATGTTCCATTGTATTTATAAGCTTTCATAACATTCACAAGATTATTAAGTAGAAGACATACTAATAGCATATGTTAATATTAAGAAGAGAAAGATGGGGAGAATATGAATGTCACTATGAAACGGTAGTACCACATTGCTGAATTTCAGCTGACATTCTCCCATCTGACTCTGGGTATCATCTGCTAGGATTCTCAGACACATCAACTGATTGACCATTGTTTACTCCACCGCTGCTCTCAGGGTCAAGCTCTTCACAGATCTTCAATCTTGTTCTCTGAACCCTGCAGATTCCTGGCATGAATGTACTGAGGATAGTCAATCACTGCTTGGGGTCATTATTCCCTTTTAACCACTTCCTTAGTGCAAGTAAAGGTCACAGGTGAGATGAGCAACTAAAATCCATAGCAATTTCCTCTCTTGGAACAAACTGGGAGACAGAGTTCAGAATGGATGGAATACGGAATGTGAAACATTGTAAGGAATGGGGGTGATGTCAATAGAGTGCATATGCATGCAATTAAAACAAGAATAACAAACATGAAAATAAAAATAAAATTAAAATATTAAAAACATAATGCTTTAAAGGAATTATGGTCAAGATGGATGGATTCTTGGCAGATGAGATCCCTAACTCCTTACTGGCTGCTGGAAGAGTGGTGACCTTGACTCTCTTTGAGGCTCATCATGGAACAAATCCTACTTTAGCTTTTAATCCTATCTCCCCACACATCCTTCTTTCTCATTGCTGCCCTGAAATTAAATCTTTAAAAGATTATTTCAGCATGCACAGGGCTGGCACAAGACTGAGTCAGTAAACACTCAGTCATAGATGGGAGAGAGGCTCATGGAACCCCAGCACCATGGGATGTAGATTGCGGTCAAGAGCTGCAGAGATGCAGTCATTGTCTACAGCCATGTCTCTTAACCTGTGGGTGGGACCCCCATTGGAAGTCACATATTAAATGTCCTGAGTACCATATATTCACATTATAATACATAACTGTAGCAAAACTACAATTATGAAGTAGAAACAAAATAATTAACCATTGGGGGTCACCACAGCATGAGGAAGTATATTAAAGAGTTAAAGCATTAAGAAGGTTGACAACCGGGGCTGGAAGATGGCTCAGAGGTTAAGAGCACCCGACTACTCTTCCAGAGGTCCTGAGTTCAATTCCCAGCAACCACATGGTGGCTCACAACCATCTGTAAAGAAATCTGATACCCTCTTCTGGTGTGTCTGAAGACAGCTACAGTGTACTTATATATAATAAATGAATAAATCTTTTTAAAAAAGGTTGACAACCACTGGTCTATAGTGATGTAGCCCCTGGTACCTGGTAGGTTACCCATTGTGGTGATTTGAATACGTTTGCCCCCCATAAACTCATGTATGTGAATTTTTGACCCTTGGGGGATGCTGCTATTAGGAAATGTTTCCTTATTGAAGTAGATGTGGCCTTGTTAGAGAAAGTGTGTCACTGTGGGGGTGGGCTTTGAGGTCTCTATGCTCATTTTTCTAGTGTGATTTAGATCCTACTTCTAGATGCCTAAAGAAGACAGTCTCCTCCTGTCTGCCTCTGGATCAAGATGTTGTACTTTTAGCTCCTCCAAGGATAATTCTATCTGCATGATGCCACGCTACTCACCATAATGATAATGGACTGAACCTTTGAAATTAAAACCCAGCCCCAATGAAATGTTTACCTTTGCAAAAGATGCCTTCACCATGGTGTCTCTGTGTAGCAAAAGAAATCTTAATTAAGACACCTATGATCTGGTGGATATCTTCACATTCATGCTCTTCTCAGAAACCATGCTTAAATTCAATACGTCTCAAAGTACACACAGAAACACACACACACACACACACACACACACACACACACACACACACACACACCATACAGTGAGATGGGAACAATGGAATAGGGGCTCAATAGGAGTAGCAAGTGAGTGGGTGGTAGGAATGGCAGAAAGATAAGAGAGGGCAAAGGGATCATTGTTACAGTGTTGTATTATATGCAGGTAAGAAATTGTCCTAGCATAAATTAATTTAAATTCTTAAATACTCTGTGTTGTTCCTCTTTGTTTTCATATCAACTGTTTATGTTGGCTGGAATAGAAATCACTACTTATGATTCTAAAATTGAAATTAGACCAACTCAATCATGCACACTCAACATTGGAAAGAAAAGAAAGCAAAGGAGTCTAGAAATATGAGAAGCAGCTCTTTAGGAACAGCCTTCATGCAAAAACTAAGAACAAAACAGTGGACGAAAAGGCTGAATAAAATTGATAAAAGAAAAACTGAAGCTATTTAAAGAAGCATTATACAGCTGTTATCCCTTTCCGTACTAAAATGCAATATTAACTATAACTACCAATCACTGCACAGTCATTCAAGTGCATTAGCCATGGAAGAGAGTAATAAATTTAGCTCCAGCTTGTTCCTTGTATTGAGTTACTTACTAATGTTAGTGGCAGTGGAATTACTGTGATCAAATGAACACATTTATGTGCACCTGTGTAATTTAAGTGAGACGTTAAATCACAAAATGTAAACAACTGTGTGTGCTATTTGTCAGAAACTTCTAGGGAAAATTGTCAACCAGGACTTTATTGCTACTCTGAAAAATCAGTGCGTGCAGCTAGAACTAGCAGCAGGCTTCCAATTTTCATGGCAGGCTTCTCTCTGTTAAGGTGTCTAGGCTCAGTGTTTGACTAGTAATGCTCTTCTTCAGGTGGCTCCTGTAGAAAAAGCAACCTAACTTATTAAGGATCCTAGCCTGTTAAAATACACTCTGATGTCTCCTTTTCATATCTAAACAGATTGCTCAACCATGCGTGCTGTTGCATGCCTGCGATTGAGAGATGTTCTGGAGAGGTTTCTGACATCAAGGTCATTCTCGGCTACACAGCAAGCTAAATGCTAGCCTACCCTATGGAAAACTCTGAAAATGAAGAAACAAGAGCACACAGAAACAAGAGCATTCATCTGTCAAATGGAAAAATATGAACCATGTAAATTTAACCATGCAGATTGTAGTGTTCCTTGTAAGGTTCCTAACAAGGAAACAACAATGAATAAAGTTAAAATGATATATGTGTTAGACATGCAGCACAACTCATTGTGGAACAGGAGCAGTTGAAGAGCTTGGAACCATGAGTGCCCAGGCGCCATCACAAGAAAAGAATGGATGTGGAATGAATTGTATAGTATCCAGAAGAAGACTATGAGATTTTCTCAAATGTAGTTGATTATAATGCTAACCAATAACTAGAAAATATTAGAAAAGAAATTACTAAAAATCTTCCATATTCCAGAAACAGTAACTTGGTATGGAACTTATGTGAGTGGAGGAAAGTAGCACTTAGAAGACCACCTGCTTTACATTTTGAAGTTGATTTTTTCAAGAAAGAAAGAGGCAACCAAACAAGCATGTGGAAAATAATTCATGTAACTTATTAGCTCAACACAAACACATTGAAATGAAAAATTAACTGAATAAAATCTTCTAGTTTCTTCTATATGGTATAAACTGGAATATATAAGTAAAGAAGAGAAATTATATTCTATGAAAGATTGTAAATGAAGAAGAGGAAAATATTTACGCAGTTTGAAAGCAATCATTTTGTTTAGCCCATTTTTAATAGGGTTATTTGATTTTCTGGAGTCTAACTTCTTGAATTTTTTGTATATGTTGGATATTAGCCCTCTATTGAATGTAGAATTCACAAAGATCTTTTCCCAATTTGTTGGTTGCCGTTTTGTCCTATTGATAGTGTCCTTTGCCTTATACAAGCTTTGCAATTTTATGCACTCCTTCTTAGAAGGGGGAACAAAATACTAACAGGAGAAAATACAGAGACAAAGAGTGGAGCAGAGACTGAAGGAAAGGCCATCTAGAAATTGCCCCACCTGGGATTCATCCTATATATAGTCACCAAACCCAGACATTACTGTGGATGCCAAGAAATGCATGCTGACAGGAGCCTTATATAGCTGTCTCCTGAGAGGCTTTGCTAGAGCCTGACAAATACAGAGGCAGATGCTCCCAGCCAACCACTAAACTGAGCATGTGGTCCCCAATGAAGGAGTCAAAGAAAGGACTGAAGGAGCTGAAGGTGTTTGCAAACCCATAGGAAGAACAACAGTGTCAACCAACCAGACCCCCGGAGTTCCCAGGAACTAAACCACCAACCAAAGAGCACACATGGAAGGAGCCTTAGCTCCAGCTACATAAGTAGCAGAGGATGGTCTTGTTGGGCATCAATGGGAGGAGAGGCCCTTGGTCCTGTGAAGGTTAGATGCCCCAGTATGGGGAAGCAGTGGATGGGTGGGTGTGGAAGCACCCCCTATAGGAGCAGGGGATGGGGGTATGGGAACTGTAAATAAAGACAATATCCAATAAAAGAAAAGAAAAAAGGAGATAATTTTTAAATAAACAAAAACAATACAGAAAAAAGTTATTTGATAATAGCTTAATTCAAAACATGGTTATTTCTCAAAAGCCAAGATTTTAGAAGATTCTTTAGTCTGAGAAAAAAGCAAATAATTTGTAGAGATTGTTTTCTATAACAGATTGAATTGTAGTAAGTGCATATCCAAATGTAGTTCCCCCACCTCTCTCTCTCTCTCTCTCTCTCTCTCTCTCTCTCTCTCTCTCTCTCTCTCTCCATATATATAAAATATCATATATGTGTATATATACTTATATACACATATATGATTTCACAACTTTGTACTATTTAATTCATATTTTGTACTGACTTATTACATAAACAAAATTGTTCAAAGAGTACATAAGGCATGGTTTTGATGGTTATATTTTGAGAGTGCTTAGGACACAAAATTACAGGTGCATTGTAATTTAAGGTATATAACAAAAAATACACTCACAGATACACTCCTAATGTTGACACTGGTTATCTTTTAGCCTTTTCTTCCTTTTCCTCATTACTTTTCAATAATTTCTGAAAGAGCAATTTTTACTTTATAATAAGGCTAATTAAGCTTCAGGGAATATTACAACATAAGCAAAATATTTTGCTTAATTTTTTCTTCCAGTGTTGGAAAGTGTACCTAGCAGATTAGAAATAGAATGTAAACTTCCAACTACTAGGCTATCTGTTCAGAAAATTCATACAATCTGAAAGTCATCTCATTAAAATGTACCTGAAACTAAGCCACAAATTAATATGCTGTATCACAGGAATGAAAAATTTAAGCACAAAATATTTAAAAATCACTTAATTTGTTTTTAAATACAGTTAGCATTTGAAACCTTTTCACCAAGCATTCCCTTTTATTTACTACTCATAAAGCTTCAAATTGAAACATCTTGGGATGTAATTTGTCAAATGTACGAGTACCTACAGAGATCTCAGCAGAAAAGTGATCTCCAGGAAAGAGTCAAACTTTTTCAACAAGATTTCAGTGTGAAAGCACTCATGTTTTTATATTGTGCTTTTTTTTAAAGTTAAGATTGAAATGCAACTGTAAAAATACTAGAATGTTATAGCCAATGATGGTATTATCAAAACAATAAAAATTTTATGTTCATAATAAAATATGGTATTTGGGTATGTTTCAGGTCTATTTGATGTATAATGTTATTTAACTCCAGCATTTTTCTGTTTAGATTTTCTCTGATAATGTGATATTGATGTCACCCACTATCACTATGTTGAGACTAATTTGTGATTTTAGAAACATTAGTATTTCTTCTACAAAATTGAGTTTCTTTTTCTTTGGTCTAAAATTTACAATTGTAATATCCTCTTGCTGGATTTTTCTTTTAATGTGTTTACGGTGTCCTTTATCAACAATTCTGATTGCTTTGCGTTAGATTATATCTTGTCAGATGTAAAATGGTTATGCTTGCTTGCTTCTTGGTTCCTTTATTTTAGAATAACGTTTTCCATCTTTCATCCTAATGTAATATCTGTGCTTGCTTGTGACATGTGTTTCTTGGATGCAACAGAATGATAAATTATGTTTCTTGTATAATCTTTTAATTTGCCTCATTTTATTGTGGAATTAGGACCATTAAAAATAAGAGTTATTATTGGGCACAGCATACTAATTATTACGTTGTTGTGGTGCTGCTTTTCTTCCCTTTTTGTATTAACTCTTCTCCAATTATTTATTTCTTCTGTCTGCTCTTGTGTATGTAGTTAACTTTTTCTTCAAACTGAAGTTTTGCTTTTGGATCTGTAGAGTTGTTTGGCAGACAGAAATTGCTTACGGTTTTATTTATTTATTTATTTATTTATTTATTTATTTATGGAATGTATTTTCTGCAATAATTGGCTGTGATTGATAGTTTTGTTGGGTATAGTAGTCTGGCCTCGCACCTGCTGTTTCTTTGAGTTTGTAGAACATCTGTCTACGTCCTTCTGATTTATAAATTCTCTTGAAAGTCAAGTTTTATTCTAATGTGCCTGCCTTTATGTGTGACTTGGTCGTTTTCCTTTATATGTTTTAACATATTTTCTCTCCTCTGTATATTTGGTACATCAATTATTATGTATCATGGGGAAATTCTTTTTTGGTCCTGTCTAACTGATGTTTTGTATGACTCTTGCACTTTAATAGGCTTTTCTTTTTATTTTAATTTTTTTTTGATCTAGAAGGTTTCCTTCTCTGATTGTGTCAAAAATATTTCTGTACTTTAGACAGTTTCTTCTTTCTTTATACCTAATATTTGTAAGCCTAATCTTTTTTATAGTCTTCTATATTTTCCATATTTTTTGTGTGTGTCTAGACTTGTTTCAGGGGGAGGTGTGTGCATGTGCGTGTGTGTGTGTGTGTGTGTGTGTGTGTGTGTGTGTGTGTGTATGTGTGTGTGTGTTTTAATTTTGACTAAGCTATAGATTTCTTTTTATCTTCAAACAAAAATATTCTCTTTTTTTTATAATTTTAGTTTGTTGATCAGGATTACCTCTGAACTTTTTGT
The DNA here is from genome assembly GCF_021556685.1 of Rattus norvegicus. NCBI lineage: Eukaryota > Metazoa > Chordata > Mammalia > Rodentia > Muridae > Rattus > Rattus norvegicus. The sequence continues at coordinate 113,646,592 of NC_141538.1, forward strand.
TTGATTTCCTGAGTGTTCCATTTCAAGCATTATTTCAGTTTGACTCTTCTCTAGTAATTTCTCCCTTTTTTGGTTAAATTCTATTATCTTTTCTTGACTTACTTTTCTTATTTTATTCAATTGTACTTGATAATCTTCATTGAGTCATTTATTCGTCTCTACTTTGAAATCCTTTTAGATATTCATAATTGCTCTTTTAAAGTCCTTGTCTTACGCTTCAGCTAAATTGCTTTTCTCAGGACCTACTGCAGTAAGATTCCTTAAGGAGGCACACTGGATTGTGCGTATTTGTGGTTTTGCACTGTTATCCGCATACTTGAAAATATCATCTACATGGTGTTACTTGATATAGATAAATGGTCTAACCTATATTGAATATGTGTTTGCTTCTTTAATTCCTGTTGTCCCAAGCTGATCAGTTCTGGACCAAAAGAGTGTGGTTTTATTTTCAGTCTTTGATCAGTCACAGTCTTAGGGTTTAAATACATACTTTAAAGGAAATGTGTGGCTTTCTTTATTCTTTATTCATTTTAAAAATTGAAAATGGGTCTCAGTAGTGAGCCTCATGATCTACAAGTGTTGTCCTTGGTAAGAATGTTCCCTCTGACTTTCCTGCATTTGCTATACTAGTTATCAAAAGAATACACAGATATACACTGAATTTAGAACCTGAGATAGCTAGTTTTTAAATGTCAAATTGACACAGTATTAAACCATGTGGGAAAGAAATCTGAGTAAAGAACTGAGTAGATTAGACTGGCTTGTAAATGATTATTGATTTATAGTTAATTTAGAAGGGACAAGCCATCCTAAAAGTGGGCAGTACCATTTCACTGACTGGACACTGAACTGAATAAAAACAAGAAACTAAGTTGATCTTTGGTATACATATATAAATTTATTATTCTCTGCTCTAAACTGGGTTTGTAATATAAATCATAGCTCTCAAATTCCTTCTGTACTAACATCCCAATATTGATATAGTGTAACCTCCAGATATGAGCCAAATAATCTCTTTCTCCTTTAATCAGCCTTTTAAAGAAGCTAGAAATAAAACACCAAACAGAGCCTTATTACTCTATCAAAAGTACTGAAGAGAGTTTGTGTGAAAATTCAGTTTTAATAGTGCTTCCTGCTACATGGGCATTAGACCCAGAATTAGAATGGGAATAGTCATGTAACAAGCCAGGCTTCCCTTCCTGACAGTTTGAGACAAGAAGAAAGAGAAAAGATGTATCTTGCTGCCTTTAAAGCTAGGTGAGAAAACGAAAGACCCAGATTAGGAGATAACCTTTGTATAAAAAAAAAGTACAGATAATGACCTTGTCTAAAATTGATAGAAAGGAAATAATACAAAAAGCCTAATTTCCTCTTCTGAACTCCATGTGTTGAAAAAATACTTCACTATTTAGAAATTACTATTTTTACTAATAATGGGCGAAGTGAAGATCGAGAAGAGAAACATTGGAAGTATTTGTGAAGAGAAAAGAAGAGAAGAGTAGAGGAGTTGTGTGGTGCTAGTAACAAGAGGGTGAGAAGGAGCAAAATTGGAGGGAGTAAGAAAAAACACTTAGAATCCTATTATCTGGGGATTTGACTAAACAGGGTAAGACAGAATTTGAAGGCAGATGCTTCATAGGTAGGAGAGTTCCGGTCTAGAAGTACCAGATCACTAAGCCAAACTCTCAGAACTGTATGTGGGATGGCACTAGAAAAGGTGTTGGTCAAAGCAGACACAAAAGCATGCAAAGCAGTGTATGTAGGCTTTACTATCCCTCTAATTTTTCCACCAGAACAATTAGGTAAGCCCCTGTTGCTGAAGGAAGCATACACCTTGGATGCGAAGTATAGCGAGATCAAACTGGGACTTAGCTGGAAGGTTCCTCCCCACTGCTCATTTTCATAGTGCCAGATGGTGCTATGCAGGTTGCTTCTGGTGGGGTAAAGGCTTCAACGTATCAACAATTTTATCCAGCTGTGAACTTTGTGAACTACAATATCAACTCATCAGGCAAGTTGATCCAATAATACCTGGAATAGGGAGTTGGGAGCCTATTACTCTATTTTAGCAAACTTAGATGCCATCCACTAACATCGAAGTATCCACTTTTGCCCCTAAACAAAAGTTGCTCTCAACCTTAATCAAAGAAGCCACTTCTTGCTGTGAGTAAATGATAGTGAAAAGATATAGCTGCAAAAGATGCTGAGAATAAAGTATGTTTGAAGGCCCATTGCTTAACAAGTCATATCAATCCTTTGAGGCTCAGGCAACGTTAGAGGGAAAGTGGCAAAGTGAGTGTAACAGTCAGAAGGTACCAAACCCAGTCACTATTGCTGATGCCAACAAGTGCTTGCTGACAGGAATCCGATATGGATGTCTCCTGAGAGGCTCTACCAAAACCTTACTCATACAGATTAATGTGCTTGCAGCTAAGCATCAGATTGAGCATGAGGACCCAAATGGAGCAGTTAGAGAAAGGGCTGAAGGAGCTGAAGGGGTTTGCAATCCTATAAGAACAACAACAATATCAACCAACCAGAACCCCTCTCAGAGCTCCCAGGGATTAAACCACCGACCAAAGAGTATACACTTAGGGAGGGGAGCATTGCTCCAGCAGCATGTATAGCAGAGTGCCATTGTCTGGCATCAGTGGGTAGAAAAGCCTAGGAACTGTGAAGGCCCTTTTTCTCAAGGTAGGGGAATTCCAGGGTGTTGAGGTGGGAGTCAGTGGGTAGGAGAGAGAGCATCCACATAGAAGCAGGGGGAGAGGGGAGAGGAGAAGGGGAGAAGGGTATAATATTTAAAATGTAAATATATAAAATCCAATGGGAAAAAAACAGTCAGAAGGTAGGGAGAAATATTGTGTTTTTTCTAAACATGTCCCAGGCAAGGAAATCATAAATTCATAGCATTGTTATTTAGTGACACTGAGCTCATACAAATACATACTTCTTAATAGTCATTAATGGGTGGAATTTTTTCTTACAAAATCTTACTGCTTGCTAAGAGTTTATTTGTCTAGAACTCACACCTCTGGTCATATCTATGCAGCTTTACCTGAAAGTTGAGGACCTACCCTGAATGTGAATGGTGTCATCCCATGGCACAAATGAGAAAAAAAAAGGAAAAGGAAAAGTGAATTGAGCACGAGTTAGTTACCTTACAAAGTCTCTAAGAGGCATTCGACTATTGTTGAATTAAGACACTATATACCGTAACAAGAATTTCTACCACATTATTAATGCCTAATAATTTTTTTAATCTCTGCTTGAACCATGATGGATATAGGTAACTTTTAAGTATACTTATTAATTTTTTTGTTTGTTTAATCAAATAAATTCCATTAGTGTTATTCATATACTCTATTTTTTCTTATTTTAGGACAATTGAAATATAATTATATTATTTTTCTCTTCCTATTCCTCCCATCAACCACTTTCCTGTACATGATTGCTGTTTTTCAAATACATGGCCTTTTTTTATCATGTGTGAATTATGATAATTCTCCTAACTCCTAACTTAAATTTTTCTACAGAGAAATGCACAGGCATATTCTCTCTCTCTCTCTCTCTCTCTCTCTCTCTCTCTCTCTCTCTCTCTCTCTCACACACACACACACACACACACTCTCACACGCATGCATGCGCACACACACACACACATACACACACACACAAACAGAGAGAGAGAGAGAGAGAGAGAGAAATCTGAATCAAGAAATGCTAAACCATTATTCACAAACAAATAAATATCTCACATATTTCCTGTAGTTTATAAACTTAAATCCAAAATCAAGTAATTCTGGGAAAGTGTATTTTCTATGTTTTACACAAGAGAAAATGAGATTCAGAAGTGTGAAATTGCTTTACTGAGGTTGGCTCCCAAGAGAGGGCATTGTTGAGATAATACCCTGTCATACTCGCCAGCTGGCCACTGGCTGAAGTTTCAGGTCCAGCACTGTATTGACCTCTACCTTTTCAAGCTTCTGGTCATCCCCACAGAGAATGAGGAGAGGAAAGCCTTTTCTACTTCATGTGGAAATTTATAAAACAATTGACCTAAATGTTTCACGCTGCTCCTGTATAGGCAAATTGCTTTAGAAGGACCATTGGTGGTGTCTGTGACAGCAGAAGGGAGCATTAGTATGTAAACATGCTCACAGGGATGGAATCCACAGGTAATGGGAAATGTCAGTGTGTGCATTCACTAAACCAAATCAGTAAAATGATGTGCCTTGAAATTCTAAATATGCAAAGTGTCTAAAGTATTAAAGATATGAATAGATGTGTTAAACAAATAAAAATATACTAATTATAAAATAAAGATTCAGCAGAATATCTAATTTTCTCTAGCTGTGCACTTTAGTAAAGAAAAAAACTTGGCAATTTCCTGTACTAGAGACATTATTTTCAATGTTTTATATTTATAAAATTTAAACGTAGGTGAAAAAAATCATAGAATACACGATATCAAAACTGTTCAGCTCATATGGGATAAAATAAACTCAAATGTTAGTGAAGGGAGGGCACTGGAAGTATTTGAAATGTATATCTTTAGTTTTTATAATCATGAAGAACTCTCTCTATTTCAGTTTTTAGTGTGTGTTGTGGGTGTGTGTGTGTTTATGTGTGTGTGTGAGTGTGTGTGTCTGTGTGTCTGTGTGCTTATCTTTTGCCACCAAGGTAATGCAAGGCTTACTAAAGAATGTGAAGTTAATAAGAAATTTAAAATATTCAAACATAGCATGCCAACAATGTATTTAATTTTTATTCTCATATTCTAACCAATATATGGAAATTACTTCTTTTGGCAGAAGCAATTTCTTTTTTGGCCTGATCAAAGTAAAAAAAAAAATCCTTGCATGTTTAAATCCATTTAAAACTTCAAAGGACAGAACAGCCTTGGTGTTGGCTTGGTTCTTGCAAGCAGTTGGGTAAATTGACTATATAATGAGTCCTTGGCTGTCCCTAACCAAAACTTTGTTGGACAGGTTCATTTACAATCCTCAAACAGAATGACCTTCCATCTGGCTTAATGGCCCCTGGATTGTTGCAAATGCGACCTGACATTTCCTTATGGGTAAGTTATTAAATTATATCACAGAACACAATAACATAATTTGGTTTCAGAGCCTAAGTGAAAGTGATCATCCTGCAGATTAAGATGTAAAATTCCTTTGCAAAATTAAGTTATTCATAATCTGATGCATACCCCCTTGTTTTGTCTGCCATGTAATAGAATTACTTTCCACAACACAGAAGCTGCAAATATTGATGATGCTGACAGAACAAAAACAGCCTTTGGAGCGAGGGAGAGAACTTTCAAGGCCGGTAACTGACTTATGCTGTTATGTTTCTGCAGCCAAATCACCTGTGATTTTTGCTTTTATTCCCTAATGAATCGATCCATTAAGCAGTGTTTCTGTCTTTTTACTAATAGTATTAGACACACTTAACACTGTGAGCTGCAATTCCTTAATTCATTCTGAAATGTCTGCCTGGAGATGACTAACACTAATATATTTTTAAATTGGGAGTATCTTCTGGTTAGCTGCTTCTAGCTCTTCTGAGTTAGTGAGAAGTAAACCAACATCTCATTTGTTACTCTGCCAGATTTTAAAATAGGTACCTGTGCCCTTGTAATAATCTCTATACATTTCAAACAATAAAGTAAAAGAAAAAAAGTAGCAAGATATATTTTTAACAACTATTTGCACACAATGCAAAATGTTTCTGAGTCAGATTTTTTGCCTTCAGGAAAGCAGCACTGAAGGTAGGATCTGCCAGCAAGAAGTAGAATTTTATTCTAATAAAGAGACTCTTCCGGCATATTTCACAGTAAAGAAGTTTTGTGCTCCCGTGTTCAGTTTGCATTAGCATTAGCTCTCGGACCAAAGCATCCACCTTTATACTGTTTTCTCCTTGGTGCTGTTTGTCATTCACACAGTTTATATGGATACTCATTCAAGATGATTTTGGTCCTCCTATATGTTTCTAGGCTTTGTAAAGATTATCATAGATATTGAAACAACAACAGCAGCAGCAGCAGCAACAACAACGTCAAGTAAATCAATATAGTATAAGCTTTCCAATAGCGGAGACTATTTTAACTCATGTAGATCCTAAGTTATTTCCAATGTACTGAAACATACTTGGAAGCCAATAACTATAGGTGGCCAAGTAAGTCAATATTCTTAGTAAATGGTTAAGATTTCCTTAGTTAGTAGACATTATTTTCCCCTTTAAAATAAAGAAATTTAGTCACAAGTTTGTGAAATGGAAATTTCTGGGGTTCTCTTTTTTTTTTTTTTGAAGACTGTTGTGTTGTGTAACATTTTCTAGAAACTGCCTAATGAGAGGATGTTTTTGCTGAAGCAGACACATGAGAGTATGTTTTGCTGAGAACAGACATGTAGTGTTTTACTGGAAGCAGCCTGGAAAGGGGGCCTGTGATGTTTTGCTACAGTGAACTCTTGAGGACTTGTGATCCTTGGAGATGTACCCCAACAGATGACGCCGTGCGGTACCCCTTTACCTTACTATTCTTTGCTGTTCACTGTTTGTCATGACCTCAAAAATAGAAATGCATCCAAGACATTCTGGTGGTATTCTGGTGGCTTCTTGCCACTTTTGAGGATTCAACTGATTAGCAGACCCTTATGATTTCTTGTGGCTCAAACAGCAATTGCTGAATCCATAATGGTGTTTGTAAGTATATAGAGCTACTGCTATTGATTTGTGTGAACTGAACTGCTGATACCCTGACAACCACAGATTCGATTCACTCCAAAGAACTATTTTTAAACAGGCTCACTTTCTCCTTTGCTCCATTAACCTTTTGTTTTCCCCACTACCTCTGATGGGTGGAGGGCTTGAAAGAAGACTAAAGCACTTAAGTACACTTAACAAAATAGAATTTGAATAATATAAGCCTAGAGATATATGCAATTATATTTCTATGATCACTGGAGCCAGTAAATGGTCAACCGAGCATTGAAGTCAGATCCTCTTATTCCACAGCCTGACCTATGAGCGGGTGTTCCCTGAATTGTCTCACGCACAGGTAGCAGGTATGAGGCCACCTGCTAAGAAGACAGTCAACAGGAAGTCTCATGGTTCCTCTTTCTGTACCTAAGAGGGTGTTTTGTAGGCAATTATTATCAACTCCAGCCTTGATAGATTTCGAGAAGTTTCAGTAAGTTTAAAGAAAAAAAAGGAAAACCATTCAAGTCAATGAGAACTAATCATTTTACTTTAAGAAATATCATTTCCACACCACTGATGTTACCAATATTTAATTTTTTCATATCTGTCTTCCAAACTACATCACTTACAGCTTTAATTCTCAGACTAAAGTTAATTTGCTGCATAAACATTTCCTCATTTCACAATATTTACCAGTTCATATATCTCTTTTATCTAATTTGGTTGTATACTTATAAATCCACATTTTGCATCAGGGCAAAATTATCAAACTTCTTTGAACTCAAAGAGACTGTACCAAATAGTGATGTTTTCCTTCATTTATCACTAAATTATTGAATGACCCCATTTCTACCAATAGTTTATTTCCTTTCCCCGAACTTTCACACATTGATATTGGCTTTATTCCTCACTCCTTTCCTTTTTCTCCCTCCATCATGTGCTATTGTTTTATTTTATTTTATTTTGGGTGAAGATCTGTAAATATAGATTAAATATATGGGATCCAGGGTTTTGCTGTTTTATGATTTCTATGTGTTTTTCTGCTTCATAGTAAAGGAACCTAAAAAAGTGTCCAGCAAATATCATAGATTTGTAAATTATGATGTTCAAAGCATGCAATTCATTTCCAAAATGAACTGTAGCATTATCTATGAAATTATATAGAAACACTGTAACTCAGGGACTGTAATCAATATTTTACAGGTGCATAGATACTCTTCAGTTGAAAATGTAAGGCTGGATAATAGAGCAAATAAGCCCATCTACTCACAAGACTAGGACAGGAAGATCAAACACAGCTTGTGTGGGTTACAAAGTTCAAGACCAACTGTTCAGTATTAGCGATGTCCTACTTGAATATCTACAAAAGGATGTGTGTAGAGCACACATTGAGGCCAGCATGAAGAATGGGGAAAGTAAGAGAATTCTTCATATTTCAAATTCATAAAGAGACTGCTCAATCCAAATAACACATTTTACAGTCTTGTTGTTTCCTTCTATCCTTAAAGAAATCTCAATCTCTCTCTCTCTCTCTCTCTCTCTCTCTCTCTCTCTCTCTCTCTCTCTCTCTCTCTCACACACACACACACACACACACACACACACACACACACACACACACACAAACCTGCAGACCTAGATTTTAAAATAGAATGTTTTCGCCATTTACAGTTTGCAATGTTCCATTCAATAGTGGATTCTGCAGTGCTTTCATTCCTCTAAATCAAGGAAGTGTAGCCTTAGGAATTCAAGTGTTTTACTTCCATAGGTCAGGATCTTGCTGCTTTCAACTGACCTTTACTGGTTTTGTAGCTATTCATCCTTCTGGGATCAAAAGGTGGTGATTTATGTCTTTAACCCCAACACTTAGGAGGAAGAGGCAAGCAGATCTCTGAGTTCGAGGCCAGCATTGTCTACAAAGTGAGTTCTAGGAGATCCAGGACCAAAGAAACCCTTTATCAGGAAAAAAAGAAAAAAGAAAAAAAGAAAAGAAAAAGAAAAAATGCCATGTATGTTTGTGGACATGGTGATTCCTGGGACTGTATTAATATATGCGGCCTGTGCTGCCACTTGAGGCCATGGTGATATCTGCCTGCAGTCAGTGCTGCCTCTAGGCCAGGGCCAGTGTTCCTAGTTTGTGCTGTAGTTAGAAACCACATGGAAGTCCTTGATACATATTTTAGCTAACTGGAGAGAGGAATAAAGCTGCTTTTGTAGTGACATTGATGATTAGAGATGCATATTTGAGAACAAGAAACATGAAAGACTTCTATGACAACCCTTACCCCTCAAGAAGTTATAGAATAAGACTCTTAAAAACTGTGATAAGAATGTTGATCTCTTGTAGAGGTAGGGAGGGCTCTGACACAGTTCTATTTAAAAGGCAGGCTACTGAGAGTTTGAACATGCTCTAGTGAGTATATAGGTGGGAGCACAAATTGGATTTGATATTTTTTCCTTTTTGGGGGAGGACATAAGTGTCAGGGACTGACACTCAAGGACTGAAAAATGAGTGTGATTGGGGTGTATAATGTAAAACCTACCCTAAAGAACAATAAAAATATTATGCTAAAAATAATCCTACTGGTGATTCTTTTTATTATTCTTTATTATTATTATTATTATTATTATTATTATTAATTCATTTTACAACCCACTCACTGACCTCCTCCCAGTCACCCCTCCCACAATTCTTCCCCCTATCACCCCTTCTATTCTCTTCTAAGCAGGTTTGGCTACCCTGGGTATCCAGCCACCCTGGCACATCAAGTCTCTGTGAGACTAGACACATCCTCTCTCACTGAGGCCAGACAAGGCAGCCCAGGTAGAAGAACATCCCACACACAGACAACAGCTTTTGGGATAGCCCCTGGTGCAGTTTTTCAGGAGCCACATGAAGATTAAGGCACACTTCTGCCGCTTTGTGCAGGAAGACCTGGGTCTAACCCATGTGTGTTTGGTTGGTGATGCAGCCTCTGAATGCTCAGAGGGTCCAGGTCGACTCTGTTGGTTGTTCTCTGAAGTTATGAGATTCCATCATACATTCTTTTAATAGAATTACTAAAAAGTCTCAGTTTGCCTTTGCATACATTCTTAACATTGGGCCTGCAAAAGTTATTATGATGTACAGATAGGGCTAGACACCCAGAAGTCAGCCATAATATTTATTTCACTTGGCAGCTTTATAAAATTATATTCATTATGAAAATACCTCACATATAGATCAAATAACTGGTCTTGAGCATAAACAAAACTTTGTAGAATAATAATCATTAGCAACTCAAATCTGATTTTAGATTTTCTTTTTTTTTTATTCATTTATTTGTAAGATTGGATGTCACTATGCAGCATTGATTAGCCTGGAAATTGCTAACACATTATATAGACCAGACTGACTTCAAACTCAGAGATCCACATGCCTCTTCCTCCCAAATACTGGCGTAAAAATTTATAACTAAGTAAAGAAGACTAAGAAACAAGAGGGAATTGGAGAACCTGACAACATTACTAAATATCTAGATTGTCTTCACTACCTATGTAACTTTCCACTTAAGATCTATGGCCAAGCCACTTGACATTTTTTGTTGATGTTGTCTTTTTGTTGGTTTGTTTGTTTTGTTTCATTTGTATTCTGACTATACATTTTCTTTCTCTGAAATCCTAAAGAAGTTATTTAGATGTCCAAGGGTCTAAATTCTCATTTGCAAACACAGTGCCCGTGTTGATTTCTACATTTGATTGTTCATAGTATTTGTTTCAGTTTTACTTTTCTCGGTTTTATTTAAAAAGTATCTACTATTGCTGAGCCTGAATGGTCAGCATGAGATAACTGAAAAGGATACACAAATGAGCTCAAAAATAGTGACACTTTCAAAGTAAATATTTCAGAATGCATATCATGTGGCCTTCTGTTTTTTCCTAATATTTATTCTGATTTGTCCACAGTGATCTTCAGATAAGCCTCCATTAGCAGGTCTAGAACCACATGCTTAGCAGGAATTAAGATAGGATTCCTGAAAGCAGCATGCACATTTATTTTTACTATTGTCTCTGTTAGAATTTATTAATATTTGCTAATGTCCTTTTTTCTTTTTTTGCTTTGCTTTAGGTAGTTCTTCTATAATAGACTATTAGTTCTATGGGAAGTCTAATTTTAATGGTGATCTCCTTTATACTTACCTTTATATTAACCCTAGGTGCAGTTACTCACATCCTCAATGAAGAAAAGATAGGATCCAACATATAATAAATCTGCTGTAATAGTAAAGAGTTGATGAACTGCTGTAGGAACAATGTGTGTGTGTGTGTGTGTGTGTGTGTGTGTGTGTGTGTGTGTATCACAGTAATTCACCCCAAGTAGGCCTTTTCTTCTCTCAAAATCACAATAATATAAATATAAGTTTAAAATCATCATTGCAATTTTACTTTTATGTAAAATTTAGAAAAACTTGTGAATCTCTATTTAGATACAACAATTAAAATTTCCTAGGAAAGGGAGTTTTTCATCAATAAAATAATCTATAACTATTTAACGACTATACACAATCTTCAAGCTTTGAATAATAATAAAACAACTTATTTATATTTAATTTTGTACCATGTTTGTGAATTGAGTCTGCAGTAGAGAAAATATGATTGATTGTGCTGCAGGATATATGCAAAAAAATCTCTCAGCCTTTTCTTTCCTCCCTTACTTTTTCTTTCTTCTCCTCTTCATACACACACACACACACACACACACACACACACACACACACACACACACACACACACATATATATATATATATATATATATATATATATACATATATATATATCAACCTACATTTCACTATAACTGAGTGGTCTATATTTTCTTTAGTATGTCTTCAATATCTTCCTATCTTTTAGGATGGGTAAAAAAGACACACACACACACACACACCCACACACACACCCACACACACACACACACACACTGACTTTCCCTTTCAGACTTTTTAAATGAAGGGAAATATTTCACTCACTTGTAGCACATCTCTTAATTGCTTCATTATATTTTTAGAGAGCACCTGAACTGCTTGGAAGCAGTTTAATTAAAATTCTGCTTGTTTTATAGTTAACGGAAATGCAAAAAGCATATATCCTGCAGCACAATCAATCATATTCTCTCTGCTGCAGACTCAAAGTCAGTAATACGCAACCAGATTAATAAGGCGCTGAAACAGTCGAGCGCCATCAGAATTTCGATGTGTGCATCTTCCTAGACCCAAGCCTCCTGTGAATGTTACCATGATCTTTCCTTGAATCCATTGCACCATTTAATGAGTTGCTGGCCAGACATATTTTACAGTCTGACTGTATATTCACTAGTTTTGTATGTTGTGTGGGAGGAACATTTTCGGCAAAGCAACATTTATCAGTCATTGTATTTAAAGTTAGTTTCCTTATTATTTTCAGTAGAATTTATCGGGAAACTAAAAGACCTAGTGCTGAGTCTTCTGTGAAAAGAGCTGTTTTTGGTAGGCTTGATTAAATATCTTATTTATCTGTGCTTATTTCTCTTTCTAAACATAATAATTCTTCACTAGAGATAGGTTATACAATATATTTTTGTACATCTATGAATAAAATCATTTAAAATCAGAGAACACAGAGGGACAAAATTTAAGTGGTTTTATGGTAGAAAATAGCTTGAGCTATCCAAAAACACTAAGTAACCATTTCCAGAAGTTTCTAAAGCAGCTATGTAACCCACCACAGCACCTTTGAAATAGTCTTTTACTGTTTTTATGCAAAGCAAAGCAAATAAACAAAATGCTAAAGCCCCAAACTCCATCTTCTGAACCACAGTTACCTTTTTTCTCCACTGCAGGCCTACGGGCAGCAGTGAACAGCAAGCAGATTTGGAAAGAACAACCTACCCACATTTACTGCAGCATATGAGCCATCTGTTATTCTTTAAAACGTTGTGAGACACACCCTCTGTTCTCAGTACTCTCTCTGCACCTTCACGCTGCCCTGTGGAGATGCTTAAACAGATGAGGACGGTACAGTCTAGTGGTGAAAAACTCCATTCCTCCATGTAGAATTGTAGTGCTGGTGTCCTAGCTCTTCATATTTTTCCTTTCTTTGCTGACATCATAAGGAAGGTCAATGCCTCGTCATCCTGTTACTCTTACTAAACAGCTTTAATTTTAATTTTTCTTTGTCATGGCTTCACCTTTGTTTCTGAGCACTATTAAAACCTTCAATATTTACTTCTAGTTTTCATAGTAAATTTTTCACTCAACGGGTGTCTTAATCCAGCTCATATGTTAATCTGCTCATAGTTCATGTTCCACAAAAATTGTTAATGTCCAACTTACTGTTATTATTGTTTTGTGAACCAACAAATCATAGTGATGAGGAGAACCACTCTGTGTGCTTCCACTTTGGCTTGAGTAAATGTTTATATGTTGCTTCATTTTATACTCAAAAGCAATAGTCAAATTTCTAAGTACTTTATGCTGTACAATTTATGTCAAACAACTCTATAGAATTACTAATACAATGTTTATTCTTTAAGTAATATATTTACTAATCCTTTGGAATTTCATATATGCGTACCATGTCCTTTTTCTCTCATGCATTTCTACCAAACTCTCCAGGAGGTACGACCCCATCTCAAAAAGGCAACGAAATTGAAAGGAAATCTTGGGGTAACTCTATCCAAACCAGTGAAAGATCTGCATGACAAGAACTTCAAGTCTCTCAAGAAAGAAGTCAAAGGAGACCTCAGAGGATAGAGATTTCTCATGCTCATGGATTGGTAAGATTAACGAAGTAAAAATAGCCATCCTACCAAAAGTAATCTAAAAATTCAACTCAATCCCCATCAAAATACCAACGCAATTCTTCAAAGGCATAGATAGAGCGATTCTCAGTTTCATATGGAAGAAACAAAAACCAGGATACTGAAAACAATTCTTAAATAAAAGGTTCTGGGTAGAATCACCATCCCTGACCTCAGGCTATACTACAGAGCAACAGTTATAAAAACTGAAGGTACAGAGACAAACACGTTGGTCAATGAATAAAATTCAAAACCCAAAAATAAACCCACACACTTATGAACACTTGATTTTGTCAAAGAAGTCAAAAATGTACAGTGGACAAAAGGAAGCATTGTCAATAAATGGTGCTGGTCTAACTTGCTGTCTGTAGGTAGAAAAATGAAAATAGACCCAAATTTGTCATAATGCACAAAGCTAAAGTCCAAGTGGATCAAGGACATAAACATAAAACCAAATACACCAAATCTAATAGAAGAAAATGCGGGAAAGAGCCTTACTTCATGGGCCTGGGGGGGGGGGGGAGTGGACTTCCTCAACAGAACTCCAGTGCTTCAGGCTCTAAGATCTAGAATTAATAAATGGAAATTCATGAAATGGAAAAGTTTCTCTAAGGCAAAGGATAGAGTCAATAGGACAAATCTGCAACCTACAGAGTGGGAAAAATATCCTCACTAACCCCACATCTAATAAAGGTATAATATCCAAAATATATAAAGAAATCAAGAAGGTAACCTCCCGAAACCACATAACACAATCAAAAAACCGGAGTATAGATCAAAAAGGGATTTCACAACAGAGGAGTATCGAGTGGCTGAGAAGCACTTAAAGAAATGTTCAAAGTCCTTAGTGGTCAGGGAAATGCCACCTTACACCAATCGGAATGGCTAGGAACAAAAACTTCAGGTGCCAGAACATATTGCCAAGGATGTGGAGAAGGAGGAATACTCCTCTACTGCTAGTGGGATTGCAAACTGGTAAAACCACTCTGGAAATAAGTTTGGACATTCCTCATAAAACTGGAAATAGATCTATCAAAAGATCCAGCTATACCACTCTTAGACATATACCCAAAAGATGCCCCACCATGCCACAGGGGCACAGGTTCCACTCTGTTCATAGAGGTCTTATTTGTGATTGGCAGAACCTGGAAACAACCCAGATGTTCCACAACAGCAGAATAGACACAGAAAATGTGCTTCTTGCACACAATGGAATGCTATTCAGCTACAAAAAAAAAAAAGAGAGAGGACATCACTAATTTTACAGGCAAGTGGATATAACTAGAAATTATTATCCTGGGTGAGGTAACTCAGACCCAAAAGGACTCGCGTGGTATGTACTCACTAATAACAGGAAATTAGCCAAAAGGAAGAAAAAAAAAAGTATGGAATACCTAGGAAACGATCCACAGAACTCAAGAAGGTTAACGCACCGAAGGTCCTAAATTGAAGATTCCTCAATCCCCCTTGGGAAGAAATCAATCAGGGTGGTAGAGGGAAGAATGGATCTGAGGGAGAGTGAGGGGGAAGTGAAAAGGGGAACATAATCAGATATTGGGAGAGGGAACAGAGGAGAAGGCCTAAAGGCCAGCAGAATAAATGGAAATATGCAACCTGGGTGGTAGGAGGTGGGAGGATCCTCCAGAATGTACCACAGACCTGGAAAGTGAGACACTCTCAGGAATCAAAGGGAGAGACCTTCAGTGTAGTGTCCAATAGTGGGGAGAGGGAACTTGTGGAGTCCTACCTGGAGCAGCATAATGACTTGACTGTAAAAAAAATTAAAATAAAAAAATTAAATAAAATATTTTTCATATGTTTTAATCATTGGTTTTAAGAATTAAACCTTGACTGGGAGAAAAAGATAGGAGGATGGATAGAGGGTAAGCTGAATGCAAAGGTTGTAATAAACATTGAAGGAAGCAAGGGAAGAGGTGGAAAAATCTAAATATATATTTCGATTTTTAAAAATGATCCTTTTCTCACCAAGGTTTTGAGTACTACATATATATTGATACAAACAGAAACACTTATAAGGTAATTACGACCCTCTACAGAATACACAGAACTGAAGGATAAAGTATTCTGTGATTTGTCCAAATGGCTCCTATGTTGCCCATTCATGCCAAAGGTGGGGAATGGTCATGATCTACATGTGTTGGTACTTCATAGATACACTAGGCTTTCCTAGAAGAATCTTGTACTGAGGAAACACTGAGCTTCATTCGTCCGAGTCCCCGTGAAACGTGAAATTAATAGAGAGGTTTCAAGAGAAAAAGTCTCATCCTGCCACAAAATTCCCAACAGTAAAGCCCTTTCCTCAAACAATCCTTCTGAAGGGCAAAATCCATCTCAAATTAGCTCTGCCACTTAAGTGTTTGTGTGCCT